>NC_137025.1:2907500-2925000 GCF_032717465.1 Coenobita brevimanus | reverse complement strand
TTCATTCACACCTGTCTCACCTTCATTCACACCTGTCTCACCTTCATTCACACCTGTCTTGTTCCTTCATTCACACCTGTCATACCTTCATTCACACCTGTCTTGTTCCTTCATTCACACCTGTCATACCTTCATTCACACATGTCATCCTCCATTCACACCTGTCTCACCTTCATTCACATGTCTTACCTTCATTCACACCTGTCTTACCTCTTTCACACCTGTTTCACCTTCATTCACACCTGTCACACCTTCATTCACACCTGTCTCACCTTCATTCACACCTGTCTTGTTCCTTCATTCACACCTGTTTCACCTTCATTCACACCTGTCTCACCTTCATTCACACCTGTCTCACGGTTCCTTCATTCAGTCTTACGGTTCCTTCATTCACACCTGTCTCACCTTCATTCACACCTGTCTAGCGGTATCACTTCTTCAAGACGTGAATATCTGTACAAAAAAACAATTCTCTCTCTGTTTGTCTTTCCCTCTCGTAATCTTTCTCAGAAGTCTCTTACTGACTCTTGCCACATCGCTTCTTAGATCTTTACATGAACTCCACCTGTACTGTATCTTATTTATGTTATTTTTAAGTTTATTTATTTATGTTTTTAATTATTTCTCAAGTTTCCTGTAGTCTACCTTTTTCGTATTTTTATTTGCTTTATTTTGATTTAGAGATTACCTGTGCCTACCTGTATCTTGTTTTCTTTCATTCTTTCTTTCTCTTTCTTTCTTTACTTATTTACTTCTCAGGTTAATTGTACTTCTCCTGTATCGTAAATTTTTTTCTTTTAACAGTTTATTTTATTTATTTACTCTATTTATTTATTTATTCTTTTATATCTTTACCATTTTGCAGCCGTGAATGCTTAGTCGTATTCTCGTTGACTTAGGAACTTTTATAACATGTCTTCCTCAGCGATATATTTTGCCGATTGCACATAAATATCCTCCCTTACGTGTCTGTGGCTTCTATGTAACCAGTAAATAGGTGCCTGGTTGTCTAGTGGGGTGAGGCGGTCCACGTAGAGGTGTTCCATGGAAGGTTTAAATGCAAGGGCTGGTTTGGGTTTGTTGCACACAGAATGCCACTCAGGGAACAACAACTGGTCACTCACGCCTTAAATGTCTGCACAGCGCGGTAAAAAAAATAGTTACCGATGCATACACGTACTACAGTATATTGACGTAAACACCGGTACCGTAGGAACAAGAATAAGATGGAATGGCGAGGGACAGGGCGACATGGAGGCGATTTGCTTGTGGCCACCCCTTACGGGATTGAGGCGTCTGGTAATAGATAGATGGATAGAAGAGATCGCCGTACTGAAGGGGTTAACGTGCCTCTTATCAACCAGGTATATCAAGGCATTACACCTGTCTACCTAGTTCCGCTTCTTCACTGCCTTCATTATGTCTATACCACTTGTCTTGCTCTGCCAGAAACCTGACCTCCCCAGCCTTATGTCTTAATCTGTACAGTGACCTTATCGGCGTACCTCTCTCTCTCTCTCTCTCTCTCTCTCTCTCTCTCTCTCTAAAATCAGAATACATCACCTCATTTCTCTCTCTTAAATTCTTCACGACGGTAACTTCTTAATTTAGGTAATCTCTTGGGACACACCTGGTAGCGCAGGTGTGTGGACCCTCATTAATCCGTCAGGTAAAAGATGCCTATTTTATCCTTCAGACAGACAGGTGTTTTGTCAGCTCAGGTAGAATGTCATGTAAAGGACTTTCACACACACACACACACACACACACACACACACACACACACAGACTGGACATGCAACATACAGAATCTTGAAAACCAGGGGAGGGGAGGAGTGTGTGTGTGTGTGTGTGTGTGTGTGTGTGTGTGTGTGTGAGAGAGAGAGAGAGAGAGAGAGAGAGAGAGAGAGAGAGAGGAAATGCTTAGAATTATCCTTTTGATCGAGGCCCCCCTTACAGGATGCTGCGTTGGGCGATAAAGAGATGCTGAGATATGGGGCGAAGGACCATCACACACACACACACACACACACACACACACACACACACACACACACACACACACACACACACATCCTACTTGCGTGTGGACGGAAGCGTTAACACAGTAGCGCTTATCTCCTAATCTCACATAGGCATGGGATCTCTCTCTCTCTCTCTCTCTCTCTCTCTCTCTCTCTCTCTCTCACACACACACACACACACACACACACACACACACACACACACACACACACACACACACACACACACACACACACACACACACACTTTCACCTTCTCCCCCTCCATCACAGAGGTCACTCGCTCCACTGGCTCGCTCACTCACCCCCTTCCTTGCTCACTTACATACGTGGCTGGCTCTCATTTCTTATTTACTTTCTTTAATTTCACTCCTTATATTTTTCTTCCTTTCTGCAGTTCTTTCACTCTCTATTACCCGCTGGCTGACTCACTTTCTCACCAATATCACTCTCTCTCTCTCTCTCTCTCTCTCTCTCTCTCTCTCTCTCTCTCTCTCTCTCTCATTTCTTTATTTATCATCTTTGTTTACTTTCGTCTCCCCTTCATTCTCCCATTTTTCCTTATTTCCCGTTTTCTTTATTTCCTTTTAATTTTCACCTCTATTTTTTCCTTAATTGACATAGGAAGCTCCCTAGCACCTCTTCCATAGCGATTTATTTTACATATTATTACGCCTAAATATTATCTTGTACGTTGTGAGCTGGGAGCAGGGCAATGAAATGGCGACGGACAGGGCGACATGGAGGCGATTTGTTTGTGGCCACCCCTTACGGAATTAAGGCTTCTGGCAATAGATAGATAAATAGACGCATGCTTTATCGTTTTAAGATCGATTTAGTTAGCATCAAAAACATGCAATAGGATATTAATGCGTTTATTGCGAGATAAATCGCTAAAAGAGAAGTGTTAGGGAATTTTTAAAGGTTCTCAGACTACGACCGTAAGATAGAATGAGGTGCACCGCCCAGAATAAATCTCTCAAGGACAGGTGTTCTGAAATGCGAGCTTATCACCTCTTATCACCTTCTTCCTGGAGCTCTAATCAAGGCGTCACTAAATCCCGTTTGCGTAGATATGTTCCCTTTATCGGTAATCGGCTTTATCGGACCAAAATACCGATATACGCGGGGTGGACTGCACGCGAAGTCCGTAGTCCATCGGGTTCACGTTTCAGGGCCTACTGCCACCACCATCACTACTACTACTACTACTACTACTACTACTACTACTACTACTACTACTACTATTGCTACTGCTGCTACTGCTAGTTGTAGGGTTGGAAGCGAAGACAAGAAATAAACAAATAGCCTTATACATGAGGCTTAATTTTGGTGGTTGGTAGAGATAATATACATTACTCTCTCTCTCTCTCTCTCTCTCTCTCTCTCTCTCTCTCTCTCTCTCTCAGTACTCATAAATAGTTCGACGGAGCGGCAGTGGAGAGAACAAAGATATATCATAAAAATACGTAAAGTAAATTGTTGCTGTATAATAATCCTCGAATCAGCTTATATAAACAAACAGTCCCTTTTAAAGAATTTTGCCTTTTTTTTTTTTTATTATCGATCCAGTCAAATAACCTTCATTCTCTTCTCACCTTGTTGACAGATTTCTTAACGTTTTTTTTTTTTTATATATATACAGGTATAAATCATCAGTGTACTCGAAAAGTTACGTTCAGGTCTAAAATAAATTACTAATACAGCTTGTGGTGATATTCTCTTTATTTTTGACTGCTGTACAAATATTCTTTCAGTATACCTTAGAGTACTTACCCACTGAGAACACGAAAGAAAACGGTGAAATATATTACAGTGGCATTACAGAAAATAGTGTTATCCTATGGTACACTGAAGTAAATAAGAATACACCGTGGAACTAGTGAAATAATGTGGTTTAGCTGTACTTTCTATTCGCGGGGGGGGGGTTATTTTGTGAAAGTTTAGAGTTTTTTCACGGCACTTCTCTACCTGCAGCTGTATATATATATCAACCTAATTATGTAAATCACATGAAAGATGTTAATAATTTTCTAACGATGTGCCGTCAGTGTATGTCAATTTGAAAAAAAAAAGAAAAGAAAAGAAAAAAAGAGGGCTTGCAGTTCATCTCAAAGAAATGGGAAAAAAGAGGTAATGTAATTTACAGAAATGATACAATTCTGTGCATCATTATTAAAGAAACTTCATTCTTTTTTTACTCTTCCTGTTGCAGAATGTCACGTACAATTAGTACATATTTATGGCACAAAATACAAACTAATGTAACGTCCCTCACAGCTTAGGTTACATCTGCTTCTGTTTACATAGTGACAAGCTGGTAGTGATGATGATATGTCGACGATGAGGATGATACGGAATATAATGACTGTGCAAATGAAAATAATGACAGTGATTGCCTACTCCCTGCCACTTCAAATGTTTCACCTTTCCTACAGGGACACTATATGCCCTTATTATTGTGGCTTCATCCTATCAGTGGTAATAAGCCTTCAGTAGTGGAGGTGCCGTCAGTAGTAGTGGCGGCTTTCTTCGTGGCGCTGGAGGTCCTCGCTAGGGTGGGGTTATCATCTAAGTAGCAGCATAGATTTGGTAGTGGAGGGGTGGTCATAACTAGGGATGTCAGTAGCGGAAAGATGGTCGTAACTAGCAGTGTCAGTGATAGAGGAGTGGTCATAACTAAGGGTGTCAATGGTGTAACTGTCATGTCAGTGATGGAAGGATGGTCATAATTAGAGGTGTCATTAAGGAAGGTTGGTCATAACTAGAGATGTCAGTGTTGGAAGATGGTCATAACTATAGGTAGCAGTGACCCTCGTTCTGGTGGCACCACTCTGGCTGGATGCGGTCTGCGTTGATGCCTCGTGACACCAGCCGCTGTCTGTGGTGCACAAACCTGGGCTCAGCGTCGTACCATCCCATGCTTGGGTTGCTCCACAGACGCTCACCCAATGCGGCACTACGAGGCCACAGCTGAGAAGAACACAAGGGTTAGGTGAGGTTAGGTGGAGCCATCAGGTCATCATCATCATCCTAATCACCATCAAATCCAAATTCCCACATAAGTACTGGACATTTAAAACAACAATAAGTTCAATAACCTGTTACTCTCCTCTAAGAGAAACTGTATAAGCCTAATGGGCCACTTCAGACTAGAGTGCTTTAACCCACTAGACATCTAGACGTCCCTTTGTTGCTTATATTCACCATCCAGTTCTTTATTGCACCTTCAGGGGTGTAGGAGCTCAGAAAATTCCAGAAACTTGAAGCGAGGGCGACTGGTCAACGTCTTCTGAGTGGCATGAGGGGAGCGAAAAAAAAAAAAAAAAAAAAAAAACAGCTCCTCCCTGGATTTAAACCCCCATGGGCCACACCCATCTTGAGCACCAAAATCCACTGAACCACCAGGCCATTATGTGTTGGTTGCATGGCCATTACCCAAGACAGTAAATAATTCCTAGGTTACAGGAAACTACGAGAATTTTAATTATCACACCATACCGTTTGTCTTATCACGCTATACCACTTTACTTACCACACTATACCAGTTGACTTACCACACTATACCAGTTGACTTACCACACTATACCACTTTACTTACCACACTATACCAGTTGACTTACCACACTATACCAGTTGACTTACCACACTATACCAGTTGACTTACCACACTATACCAGTTGACTTACCACACTATACCAGTTGACTTACCACACTATACCAGTTGACTTACCACACTATACCAGTTGACTTACCACACTATACCACTTTACTTACCACACTATACCAGTTGACTTACCACACTATACCAGTTGACTTACCACACTATACCAGTTGACTTACCACACTATACCAGTTGACTTACCACACTGTACCAATTATCACACTAATCCACTTCCCTCACTACAACGTACCATCAGGCTCTGCACACCATACCGCTTGACTTAGCACACTATTCCACTTGGCTCAGCACACTATACTATCAAGCTCAGCACACCACATCACCACTCACCTTAGCGTCGATATTAGCACCGTCCACCTGATGCCCCCACAACACTGCCTCGCCCCCCATCACCAGGTCTTCGTGTCTCCTCCCTGTCAGGCCCCGTGCTATCTCGTAGGGGCTCAGGTCATACACTGCTTGCCATCCCTTGTACGACGCATCCTCCGTCAGGTTCTCCGCCTTGTCTGATCTGTACCACGACCTACAGGACCTTCCGAGCCCGCAGCTGAAATCCCACGCATCGCTGTGACTGAGGATGACCCGGTACCCCTTGCGTAGGAGGTGACCTGTGTTGTCGTCTGTACTGGGCCTGGTGACCTGGTGGGGGGGGGGGAGACTGGTGAGCCTTGGGAGCTTATACACAAGATGGTCTGTAAATAGCGCGCCACTAGAAACTCAGTTGGTGTTGTCTTAGGCGTTGTGATGATGGCTCAGTCTGTTTGTCTGGGCGTGGGTGTGTCAGTGGGAGTAGGAAATGAATAAATGATGCAGGATAGACATTAATAACGCTGGACATCCCCTCAATACACGGAAAGTTAATCGATAAAGTGGAGGAGGAGCTTTGTATACGGATCTGAAAATCAAGGAAATTATTCTGTCCCACTAATCACAGCTAATAGACTAACTTTTTATTTTACATAAATTTGAAATGTATTATCATGTCTGTAGTTTTCACTGTTGTTATTTTGTCCACCCCATCCATGCATCCATTCACTCGACCTAAACCCAACTTCTCGTTTTCCTAAGGGGTCCGGAGCTCAAAAACCTTACTTATCAGTTTGGATGAGCTAAATAAGAGAGATAGATAGAGAGAGAGAGAGAGAATCTTCCCCTTAACTCCACATCTCCAACCACCCTTGACACCCTTCCCCCACCCACACTCCCAACCATCCACATCCATTCCCACCCACATCCGCATCACATCCACCCACTCACCTGCACCACATACTCCTCAGGGCTCAGGAACTCTCCAATGCGCCCCTCCTCCGTCAGGCTGGAAGACCGCACCACGCCCAAGACCGGCCGTCCATTGTTTACATCCAGCAGCAGATCCTGAGCGCGGGCCTGGAACTTACCCCATAGCCTGTAAAAGTCTTCCTCCTGCCTGCCGATGCCCTCACGCTCTAGGTAAGCCACAATGTCTTCTGTTGTGTTCCAGCAGTTGAAGTTGACCTGGGAAACGAGGGAGGGAACGTGAAAACATCGTAGATATTGATTTGTCTGTAATATAAGATAGAATTTGGTGATAAGAAAGGCACCGGACGTCTGTAAAATACAGGAGCATTTAAAAAGAAAGTATGAACCGCACAGAAAGCGATGTTAGTTAAAGACATAAAGGTAACATTTTTCGTAACTATGTAGCCAATACTTAAAGCATTGTTATAACGCATTATTTTGATTATACGTTATATTACTAAGGGTCAATTAAATGCAAGTGCTTAAACCAGATTACATACTTCAGTATTTGCATCATCATCATTATCGTCGTCATCATGATTTTTTCCCCCTCCCGCCTATGGCTGAGGTGAGGTAGAAACCAGAAACAAGGAAACAGAAAGTACTAAACTTTAAGAACCAACAACAGCACGCTCAGTGAAATGGGCCACACAACCACTCACGCATCATTCAGGCCCCAAGAATCCTCCAAAACCAAAGTCTACATCCAGTTATACTCTCTCTCTCTCTCTCTCTCTCTCTCTCTCTCTCTCTCGGCGCGAAACAGTCTGCTGCCACGGACGATAGATATTTGAAAATGCTGGATGGTTTACTCTCACGTTGATAAACCTGTTTTTACGAGGATGGGTTATGTTTCATGCTTGTGACATTTTCCCTTCAGCACTAATAGCATGAAATTTTTTAGATAGTGAAATATTAACCTTATTGGGACATTGCGATTTTTTATTTTCCGGGTAACATTGGAGCCTTCCTGCCTGATACTTTTTTTTTTTTTTTTTCCCCATTGTATAACTGCGTACAGTAAAATTGATATTCTTTTTGAGTGAACAATTATAAAACTCTTTCATAGTATTCTGGGAAGTCTTTTCAGCTCCAGAGACCGCAATACTGGAGTCAAAAAATATCGTTCGCTGTTGCAGGAGTGACTGTGTTTGGGCGGGTAAATCTAATCTGACCAAATTCACGCATCGTTCTTTCCGTGTTTTCCCTTCTTCCCGCCACCCTGTGTAACACCCCCTCCCCACCTCGCTGCCGCCGAAGTGGAAGAAGTGCAGGGGGTGGAAGGCGTGACGAAGGTGTGCGTAGATGCGGGACAGTACGGTGTAGGTGTGGTTGTTGGCCAGGTTGAGCTGGCCACAGGGCGGGGCATCGCAGAAGTCGCGCCACGGTTCCTGAAAGTACGTGAATTATGTTATTATGTTCATATTTAAAAAGACTCACGATGCACATGAAAAACACTGACCTACTGCTGCTTTGAATCGGTTTTTGGTAGCTGCGCCACGGTTCCTGATGGTGTTAAGGACTCGGTTAGTGCGGTGTTATGATTGCACAGTACTTCAAAAATACACGGAATAAAAGCAGACACAGAAGTACTACTGCTTAGATTTAGCTGCTGGTCTTCGTGAAACCACTCTTTCAGCCCAACAAAAACTTATCGAACAAATATAGTAGAGATTTCATGTCATTGTGAGTTAATAGTAACTGATTTTAAGAACCGTACTAAAAACAAAAAGTTCGCCCACGGTTTCAGTATATCTGCTTTACACATTCCTTTCTTACACATCATATCAAAGAGCATCACCAGTGGGTAGAGAAACATACCGTATAAGCCAACATCAGAAAGTAAGAAGTAGAAAAAGCAAAATATTATGCGAGCACCGGTGTATTGTGACTTCCCTTACGAATACCAAGGCTGACACAAACACCGAATCGTGACTCTGTATTCATGCTGGCTTGGGAGAGTGCAGATATATCTTCACTAATGATTACTTTGCATAATTCATTGTAATATCTTCTTGCATGCTGTCAGCGCAAAACCACGTCGATATTAGCATGGCACAAATAACATACAAGGGATTATTAAGGTAACATACAAGGGATTATTAAGGTAACATACAAGGGAATATTAACATGATCAGTATTCATCGTTATTTTGACTCTTTTTCCTACCAAAACTTGAGGTGAGGTAAGATCAGAGGTAAGAAAAAGAAAAAAGTGCGAAAGAGGGAGAACTAGCAACAATATATCAAGGAAAGAGAGCGACGTAGTTATTCAAATGTCATTCAAACTCCCACAGTTCTAGCTCCGTCTCCGAAATCTAACCATCTGCACATATTTTGGGGGGTGCCTTTTTTATGTACATCTGGAGAGAGAGTCAGTCCACTCGCTGTCAAATTAAATAAGGGATGCCCATATCCTTGTCGTGTACACACTACTACTCTGTTCATCCAACTCGATCTCTTGTCAGTTGCCTAGCACGTTTATCATCAGCTTCCATTGCTACCTCGTTTTATCGCACACCCATATACCATGTCCTGTCACTTCGCTCTTGGCCTATGATGCCTCCTCCCACCTTCATATTCACTCACATATTCCCATTTTACCATCCTGTCTTCAGCAGTTCTCTCCAAATGACCACACCCTCTCTTCAGCTGACTTCCCTTCTCCGTATCTTTCAAAACCCACAATAATTTTCTCATCCTATCCTCTCTACGAACTTTACACACATCCCTTGCTAATCCCATGGCTACCAATTTGGCTACTGACTTTTCGTTCTCATGCCGTCCCCACTTCTCACACCCATACGTTAATGTGGGAACTAAAACATCTTCATGCATTCCTCCTGTAACTCCCAAAATAAATTGCCAAGGAGTGTTATGAAGAGAATTTAAAGTTTACTATCGCTACTGACACTGGTCCATAATTTAACATTTTTTACACTTTACCTGTGCATAGTTCTCGTCTATACCTTTTACTTCACATATAAACCTACTGTACACTCGACCAAATTATTGTGAACATTAGAGTGGTATAGTATGACAACTAAATTTACATATTGTGTCGTGGAGACTTCTTTATCGAAAAAATTGGTTAGGATTTCTTATCCTTTCATTCTATCTTTCTTTCTTTCTTTTCTCTTTCTCAGACATTAGCCACAGACACTAACCTTATTGATACACACTGCCAAGTCACCGAGATTTTCCTTACGTCCCCACTGCCATCCGTTACTGGTGTGTGCCGGGGTGTCAGTCTCCGGTACCAGGCGCACACCACGTAGCCGCGCGTACCCCTGAAGCTCGCGAAGGTCCTCGGGGCTGTAGAGTTTGCGCGCACCGTAGGCTCCGTAGAAGGCCATGTTGGGGACGCCGGGGAGGTAGAGGGGGAAGGAGTGTGATCCGGTGAGGTGGAGGTGAAGCGTGTTTAGTTTCGTGGCCGCCATTCCATCCAGGGTGCGTTTCAGGGCCTCCATGCTGAGGAAGTTTCGCGATGTGTCCACCATTAGACCTCGGTAGCGAAACACAGGTGCGTCTGTAATGGCTGCCCGCGACACCATCTGACAAAAAACATGGGGAATTAGTACGCAGGATAGATATTACTGTCCTTTTCCCTCAGTCCCCCTCCCCGACCCCCAAAAGGAGGATGGTGGGCTGCAGAAAAAGGGTCAGTTTTATTCTGAGTCTTCCTGGTTCACATTTGAGATGCATTTGGGGCGACAACTACCATCTTAACTTGACCTTTTTTTTTTGTCCTTGTGCGCTCAATTTCACGTAGCTCAGTGCCAGGGTAAGACAATTTTAGGCCAAGTTAGAGTGAACAGGATATAGTAAACATTATTTCAATAGACGGGATACCATTGCACGGGATGGCAGTACGCAGAATATGCTGTTGGGTAGGGAAAAAAAAAAAAAAAAAAGCAGCAAATATTTCAACTGTCATCCATCTGTCATCCAATCTGTTTTTGCCACGACATGAGCGTAGGGGCCCTGGGTTAGGCTATTCAGTCCCGACATTTAAGGCAAGGGTGTCCAGCCTCACTCGTTCCTGAGCGGCTATGTGAGCAATAAATGCCAGTTCCAGTTCCTTGGCCCACTAGACCACAGGTGTCATTTGTTTATATGGTTACTACCCAGCGTAGTAAGTGATTAACTGAAATACAGGAAATCATTTGGCCTTTTCACACACACACACACACACACACACACACACACACACACACACACACACACACACACACACACACACACACACACACACAGCTGAGGGAGATTGGAAAGGGAGACAGGGTGAGTACAACCTGCAAAGCCTCCATGTGACTATCCCACTCCACGAGCTGGCCGAGCGTCTCCAGTGCGTGGCGGGCCCCGAAGAAATCCGATGCGAGGATGGTGACGGTGGTGGTGTTGGAGTGCGTGGGTGTGCGGGTGCTGAGCGTGTAGGCCTCGCGGGTGTGTGGTGACAGGGTGCTGATGCTGTTGCTGACACTCACGCTCACCTGAATCCGTCGAGACCTTACCTGGGGGAAAATGAGGAAGGTGAAGGTTAATTATCTTTCTATCTATCTATCTGTATTTATCTTTGTCTGTCCATCCATCCATCTATCTGTCTGTCTATCCATCTGTCTATCTGGTGTCCATTTATCCATCTATATTTAGCTTTCTCTGTCCATCTGTCTATCTGTCTTTAGCTATCCATCCATCTATCTTTCTAGGTATCCATGCATCCATTCATCTATCTATCTGTCCATCTGTCTATTTGTCTTGCTATCCATCCATCCATTCATCCATCTGTCTGTCTGTCTGTCTATCTTGTGTCATGTGTTTAAGCAAAAATTATGGACGTTTTAGTAATCATCGCTGTCCAAAAGTCGATTCCACAGTTTTTCCTGTATTTAAAATTTGGTTTGGGGTGATATTGGTAACCGTGACTATTATTATTATTATTATTATCATTGTCATTATTATTATTTTTATTATCATTATTATTATTATTATTATTATTATTAGTCATTATTATTATTACTATTCGTACTATTTTTGTTATTATTATTATTATTATTATTATTGTTATTATTATTATTATTTTACAGATGAGCAGAGGAAGGAAAAACATAAAAAAATAAAGCCTTACAGTATTTTATTATTATTTTGGAACTATTTCGAAGACCCCTTTCTTTTTTCGCATTATATTCCTCAGTAATTTTGATATTCAGATATGGAATAAATTGAGATGAAAAAATTAATGTTGATTCCAAAAATTTTATAACTCTTAGTAATTTGCCTTCCATTTTTATTTATTTATTTATTTATTTATTTATTTATTTTTTATTTTCAAGAATATTTTTGTCATTAGAGACGTGTGTGAGCGGCTTTGGAGATTTGGAAGTGTGTGTGTGTGTGTGTGTGTGTGTGTGTGTGTGTGTGTGTGTGTGTGTACCAAATTCCCTACACCAACTCACCTCCTCAGCAAAGACCGTCTCTCCTAGGTGATCCCCAGAACGAAGGGAGGGGGTGGAGGAGGGGAGGAGGGAGTCCAGGGAGGAGCGGAGGAGAGAGAATGCCTCCCTCACCAGCTCCCCCACCTCCTCCCCGCCCCCCCGGACCTCCTGCAGGGTCAGAGAGTCCGGGAGAAAGTGCACTGTCTGGGAGGAAAACAGGCGAGGGTCAGGACAGGGGTAAAATATTTGAGTTAGTCCAGCACAGTCACCCGTTTTCTGTTGACTTATTTTTTTTGTTTACCTAAATGCCTCTCTCTCTCTCTCTCTCTCTCTCTCTCTCTCACATCATTTTTTTTCCTTCATTGTTGTTCTCATTTTTCGTATTTTTCTACCCATTTCCCATTTTCTGTTCAGTTACTCATTCTACCTCTTCCATTTTTTTCTTCAGAGAGAGAGAGAGAGAGAGAGAAATTGCGCGCAGATCCATGGGCGCCTCAGAGGTGTGGAAATCGTATAATATTTTTTTTTTATATTCAGTACAGTTATAGTATGTAAGTATGTGATTTTTTTTTTCAGTTAAAATGGGGAAAATATTTGTGGGTCTATTATAACACCTGTTTTCTTTATCCAATTTATTGTTTTTAATTGTTCGGAAATTTGATGATGGTGTAAGTGTGGCCAGATAACGAAGAGGAAGTTGATTGATTGATTGATTGATTGACTTTGGTTGAGTGAATGGTTAGTTGATTGTGATTGATTGATATTGACTGGCTGAATGAAGTATTGATTGGTTGATTATTTGATTGAATGGCTGATTGATTATTTGATTGATTGATATTGTCTGGCTGAATGAATGATTGGTTGATTATTTGATTGATTGATTGGTTGATTGACTGATTGAGATTGTCTGACTGGCTGAATGAATGAATGAATTGGTTGATTATTTGATTGATTGATTGGTATTTGATTGATTGAGATTGACAGACTGGTTGAGTGAATGATTGGTTGATTATTTGATTGATTGGTTGATTGACTGATATTGACTGACTGGCTGAATGAATAATTGATTGGTTGATTATTTGATTGACTGATTACTATTGACTGGTTCGCTGATTGACAGTTAGTTGATTGCTTGATTACTTAATTGATTGATCGTCTGAAAGAGTGTGTGAATGATTAGGTGACAGACTAACTCCCTTCCTGATATGTCCCGCACTAGTCCCAGGTCAACCCAGGCTCTGACCTCGTTTCCCAGCTGCAGAAGGCCGGTGGGGAGGGGCCAGAGGGCAGCGTGGGGGGCGCAGGTCAACTTGCACGTGGCTAGGTCAGGGAGGGGGCGGGGGGCGGTCTGAGGTTGTCTTATACAGGTTTGGTTCACGCAGCGCCATCCCCACGCGGTACTGTGTGGGATGAAATATTGTTAGATAGATGGATGGATAGATAGATAGGTAGATAGATAGATGACTGATAGATAGGTAGATGGATAGACAGATAGATAGATAGACATAGAGATAGATACACAAATAGAGAGGTAGGTAGACAGATAGGTGGATAGATAGATATGGATAGATAGATGGATAGATTGATAGATAGATAGATATGTATGCAATAAAAGGTCATGTAGCCTATCATATACTTCTCATGCAGGTTTAATACACATAACACCAACCCTAAATAGATAGACAGATAGATAGATAGATAGATAGATATAGATATGCAACAACACATCAGGTAGCCTCCAATGCACTACGCTTATGCATGCTTGAATCATTTGTTATACTCATTTTACTCTAACTTGGCCTAAAATTGCCATCTGCCCATCTTTAGTGTTGAGTTGTAGCAGTGTGTCAAGACGAGAATATTATGCCAGTCACGAAGAAGTGCTATGGAAAGGATATGAGGCCACAGCATTGTCCTTTTACTACTACTACTACTACTACTACTGTTATTATTATTATTATTATTATTATTATTATTACTATTATTACTACTACTACTACGACTACTACCATTACTACTACTACTACTTCTACTACTACTACTCCTAATACTACCCTTAATGATGTTCCCGTCTTCAGAGAGCAAAAATTTTGAATATAGTATATTTTATATCATACAAGTTTCCTTCTTCGTGGTGTATAAATGAAAATGGCGGGAAAACTTAAAATAAATAAATAAATAAATCGCTAGAGAGTATTTCCAGTATTTCAAAATATAAAGAAAAAAAAAAAGTAATGACGGGAGGAAATGAAAATGAGGAAGTGAGAGAGTGAGAGAGAGAGAGTGTAGAAGTCAGGGTCGACTCACGGACCTGTGCTGAGCGGTGACCAGACTCCATGACGTCATAAGCAGCAGTGACGTCACCACCTGGCATGACGTCACCAGCAGGGGGCGTGACGTCATCGCAGCTGTTGACAAAAGGAGAGACAGTAAAAAAAAAAAGAAAAACAAAAGAAAATGGTAAAGTTACAGAATCACGTAATCAGCTAGTGTATCATTTAATCTCTCTCTCTCTCTCTCTCTCTCTCTCTCTCTCTCTCTCTCTCTCTCTCTTTCACCTTAACTTGGCCCGGATTTTCGTTCATTTGCAGCTTGTGTCACGTAGCTCAGTCATACTACGGCTCTGCATCCTTCCCATCCCACTTCTTCGTGACTAGCATCATATTCTAGTGTTCATCATATGCCACCACTCACCACTCAAGGTTGAGAGATGTCAGTTTTAGGCCAAGTGAGAGTAAAAGTCGGATAATCACCCATGTTGATAAAGATACATAAAAAAGAAACAAAGGCTGACATCGGGGTGATTATACTGTAACACGTCTTCCTTAGCGATTTATTCTGCATATTGTTTCTTATTCATTACGGTGACGTCTGTTTTATAGCTACTGAGAGAGAGAGAGAGAGAGAGAGAGAGAGAGAGCAGCCATTTCAAAGGGGAGAGTAGTATTCACAAACACTAATAATATCAATAATAATAATGATGTAGATGATAATAATAATAATAATAATAATAAAAGTAATGATAATAACAATAATAATAATAATAAATAACAATAAATAATGATAATAATAAATAATAATAATAATAATAATAACGAAGGCAGAAGGGGTCATTTTTAAACCACAGAATTTCAGAATATGCATTAATAAACAAGTAAAGGTAACTAACCACAAGAATATCTAAGCACAACCAAAAGACAATAAATAAATAAATAAAAATAAATAAAGGAAACTGACTACAAGAATAAATACGACGAAAAGACAATAAAGAGATAAGAATAAAGATAAGTGACCACAATAATATCGAATCACAGCCGAAAATCAGTAAATAAATAAATAAAGATAAAGGTAATTGACTACAAGCATAAGTACGACGAAAAGGTAATAAATAAAACAATAAAGACAAATAATAAAAGAAAAAGGAGGCTGTTCGGTACTTTATGAAATGTAGCGGTGCTGAAGGTGATACACACACACACACACACACACACACACACACACACACACACACACACACACACACACACACAGTTCCAAGTCAACACAAACATACATCAAAATATCGCTTAAAACCCCAACTGTCGAAATGCCTAAAAAAAACTTTGACAGATACGAAAGAAAAAGATATACCCCCCAGAGAGAGAGAGAGAGAGAGAGAGAGAGAGAGAGAGAGAGATTTAACGCCTGAATGAGAAAACGGTGACACTGGAACGAAAGAAAATGAGAAAATAAGAGGGAACATTGGAAAGTGAGGTGAATGTGATGGTATATGCTTAAACTATTGAGGAATGACACAGTTTGAACACATTATTCTTGAAATGAACGTATCTCGAAAACTGAGATGCAAAATAGTAAGTTGAGTAATAACAAACATCATCAGCAACAACAATAATAAAAAAATGATGATAATAATAATAATAATAATAATAATAATTACGTCTGTTGCAACTACTAGTAGTAATAATCTGTCTATTGGCAGGCGCCATAATCTCGTAAGGGGTGGCTACAATAATAATAATAATAATAATAATAATAATCCAGTTATCATCCATTTCTTTTTGGCCTTATCCGGAGCATAGGCGACTCAACCCCGAAATGTAAAGCGAGGGTGACCAGCCTCATTCGCCCATGAGTAGCAATATGTAAGCAATATTTATCATCTGAGAGCAGTCTTAGTGTTAAAATATGATAAGAGGATGATAAGAAAGGGGGCAAGGAAAGAATAAACAAACTGGAGAGAGAGAGAGAGAGAGAGAGAGAGAGAGAGAGAGAGAGAGAGAGAGAGAGAGAGAGGGAGGGGGGAAGGGGTAGTAAGGAGGAGGAAGTAGGAGGGAGAATAACCTAAAGTGGAAGAAGGAAGAGGGAGGGGAGAAAAGGAAGAAGGAATGTATGAAAGGGACTTGTTTGAGGGGGAGAGAGAGAGAGAAGGAGGAGGAGGAGGAAGAGAAGGAGGGAGAGAGGGGAGGGTGAGATGAATGGAAAATAATAAGGAATGAAGGAAGGAAGAGGGAAATGGTGAAATGTGTATATGTATGTGTGTGTGTGTGTGTGTGTGTGTGTGTGTGTGTGTGTGTGAGAGAGAGAGAGAGAGAGAGAGAAACACTAAAATCCTCCCACGTGGGTTACGAAAGGTTCCATGCGTAGAGAGAGAGAGATGGGTCACGAATTTGGAGGAGGAGGAAGAGAGGCAGCCTTGAGGTAGCGGTAGGGGGTCAGGCGAGGTCAGGGGTCACGGCACTCCCATTACTGCTTAAGGATGAGAGAGAGAGAGAGAGAGAGAGAGAGAGAGAGATGGGGGGTTGATGCCTTTTTGTTCAGATAAAATGACAGTACGGTATTTTTTGAGAGAGAGAGAGAGAGAGAGAGAGAGAGAGAGAGAGAGAGAGAGAGAGAGAGAGAGAGAGAGAGAGAGAGAGAATAAAACAGGAATAGGGCCAAAGGTTATTAGGTGAAGGAAAGAGAAAAGGATGGAGGTGAAAAGAGGGAGGGAGGTGAAGGAGAGAGAGAGAGAGAGAGAGAGAGAGAATTAGTGCTCGTAGGAAAGCAGTACTAAGCAAACATATGGTTGAGAAATAAATGTGT
>NC_137025.1:2795000-2902500 GCF_032717465.1 Coenobita brevimanus | reverse complement strand
TTATTATTATTATTATTTATTATTATTATTATCATCATCATCATGACCATCATCATCGTCAGTCTCTCTCTCTCTCTCTCTCTCTCTCTCTCTCTCTCTCATCACATAACTCAGCTGGTTTCTTTATGACAACCCCCTGCTCGCTCCTCCAGTCAGTAGGAACAGCATTCTGAACGGAACCAATCTCAGACCATTTTTGTGAGCATCCAGGGAGGTCCAGACAGCTTAGGCCGGTCTGCACTGGTCTAAAAAACTCACAAAAACACGCTAGAAATGTAATGTGATCGGGAAAAGAAAGTAAAACAGTTTGTCATTGTAGTAAAGTCACTGATATATTCCTGTAGCGATATTACATGATCAAAAAACCTTGTCACATACGAGGAAATCAAATTGATGTCCTTATCACCTAAACTTCATCCACACGGGTACAGTTGCGAGTAAAAGTTCCCAGACAACCCCCTACCAACGTTCTGTCATGCCTTCCATATTTTTTCATTCCTCCCTGAACGTCAGAAAGTATGCTTCCTTCTCGTAATCCTTTCATATGTGGGTCTTGTAGGTATCAGATCAAATATTTTCGTGTCATATCTTCCATCGTCACAGGTGGCATTGAGGAGTTGGCAGAATTTTGATCGAGAGAGTAGGATACCTCAGGCAGGGAATGATGAGCCACACTTTAGAATTTTGATTAGCCTACATTATTTCGCGTAGAGAATTCATAATAGTAAAAAAGCTGGTTATATACACGAATGATAATATTAGATTTTTTTTATTTTTAAGTAGAAGAAATAGCGTGAACATTGACGGTGCTGTAGGTGGTTCTCGTGCTTAGTGTCCTGAACTTGGGCTGGGGCAAACGCAGCATCCGGTGCAGCATGAGGAGCAGCTCCCTCCTGAAGCTGGGCATGAGGAAGGCCAAGAAGAGAGGGTGCAGCACGTGTTCCAGCAGCTGTGCAAGGTTGGCGCAGTGTCGCAGTATCTCCTCAGGTATCCAGTCATAGCAGCGATTTCCTTGGTATTTCCCGAAGAACGTCAGGAACACCGTGATGGGCAGTGAGAGGCAGAGGTACGAGGCCGTCATGCCAATCATCGTGTACACTAAGTTCCGCTCCCATTTTTTTGCTCTCATACTCAGCCTGCGCTTGCCCTTCCTTCCGACGGTCTTCAGCCGCCTCCGTAACACCGCCAGCACCAGACTCAGGTTGAAGACCGCTAACATCACCGCAGGACCCCATCGTATCGCCACAGCATAGAACCTGAAACGTCGTATGGTTAGTGGAACAATAATTCACAGTTTCCTCAAATTACTTACACTTAATAAAACATAAAAATCACCAGTTTCTAATAATACATGCCTGGATTGGTTCAGCTTTTCTGAGATTTCTTCACTAATCCTTGGGAAGATATTTGCTCCTCATATCGTATCTCGCTGAATTGATAACAAGACGATTTTGCATCCCAGTGATAGATTCACCGACAAATCCATGATACGGTGGACAGATTAAGTGTGCATGCATAGTTTGTGTTTGGCAATTATACTTGATCAGCATATGCATCCTCTCCCTTATCCTAAACCCTTTTCCCCACGGTTAAATAAAATAGGCAGGATAAGACAATAGGCACACATTTAACTAGAACTATCAACAAAGTGTTTTTGAAGTAAAAGTACACAAATAGTTCAAGCACTCAAAATTTTCTGCCTCACTCCTCAGGTATAAAAGTTCCACACACTTTCCTTCGTTTGACTCACTCTCACAACACTGGTATGGCATTCCAGCAACTGAACAGAAGTGCAGCTGTTGTCACAGAAGCACAACTCATGGCATGGAAGCACACATTCAGATGGCAGATTTGTAAGGACACCCAGGACTGGACGAGTTATGTGCATGTGCATACGTTGTACTCAGTTTCACATCCTTTATAAGACTGTAAATCACAGGTGTGGGAGAGGGACACCTTCATGCGGTGGCTATGTTACACCTGAGTGGATCCACTGCCCGGTTATATAAACGTTCATCACTTCCCTCTTTGGTCCCCAAAATGAGGATGGTGGGCTGGAGGAGATGGAGAGCTTCAGCCTGCAGTTCACCAGGTTCACGTTTCAGATGAACTGAGTATTATATATTCGTATTCACAGCTATATATATATATTTAATAATTTATTAACTCCAAGTTTAATGAGTATTTAATGAGTCTGTACAGCGTTGCTAAAACTGTATGTTCATTAGACAGTAATATCTACTCACCAGCGCAATACTTCATGCCATGTGTCACAAAAACTCTTTTGGAATCCATCATTGCTGGTCCAGGTGCCATTTTCACAGTCTCGATCCACCACTTCCAGAATGTGCGTGCCATTTGAGGTGTTGCACAGCACCTCGGCGTCCACCATGTATGGCACATGAATTAGAAACAGGAACACGGCAGTGACAAGTATTCGCACCAGCTGGAAATTTTGCGATTTCATGCAGTCGCAGCCCTGATACCACCACACAGCCAGGCAGCGGTCCAGAGCCAGCCAGGTGAGGATGTAGGTGCAGAAGGAGTGTAAGAATGCCGGCACCGCCCAGCCCAGGTGTGAGAAGTATACAGCGAACCAGTAGTTTTGGAAGCAACACCCATTGGCGGTGACTGCAATGGGTATGTAGAAAATGCAGAGCACCAGGTCACACAGCACCAGCATCTGGAAGTATCTGAACCACCACATATTACCATCACACCAGCTATACATCCCTTAAACTCTTATTTTATTCCTAAAGGATGGATGGGAGATTTTGGGATTAAATTCAGGCCATCATCTAATGATGTTGTGCTTCCATGATATGGTAGTCAGATAATTATATTATTACACATTTATTTTGCTGTAATAGTGATTATATAATGAAGTAGTGCAACGTCCTTGAATAAGCAGTTTCAGCTAACTTAGCAGCAAGTGCTACATTAATACATGTACCCATAAGCGTCTAGCCAGGAAAATTTATGCATATTCTTATTCAGTGTCATGTATTCAGCCATTTTCATCATTTCAAAGGAGTTTTCTGAGAGACTCAGATGTCCAGTGGGGATTTAAGTTGGTGAAGCCCAACCACTGAGGCAAAGCGGTTAAAATTTAGAACATATTTAAGTTAACCATTGAAGATCTGTTGCGACACACCAGAATTATACCTAGGTACCGTAGGAATATCTTATTCGTTTGAAGAAGGCACGTGTGATCAGACGAAAACGTTTGTCAGGGTAAGATATTGTGGGCATGACACACTCCCTCCTTCAGAGTAATGGCTGGGCATATATGAATAATCCTCATGTGATAGCCTTCCTTTGAAAGAAACATATCCTTTTTATAACTGAAATGGAGCAGTATTTGTCTCCTTTTATATGAATGATAAAATTACCACCAGTCTCACAACTAAACGTAAATAAACGTAAAAAAGAAGGTGAATTTAGCGCCACCTTACCTCTTCACCTGGAGTGCACTTAGGCTGGCTCTCGTGAGGACCACCAAACACAGGGCGTTGGATAGGATGCCCAGGACGATGATGACCGGCGTGATGCACTGATAGGTCACGAGGTAGGTCACGTGAACGGCCCTCTCCACCGGCATCATGCGACCTCGATTCTACCGATTGTACCGGTCTGTTATACTCGTTTCCTATACTTCTGTTGTTCTCTTTTCGCCCAAACTTGGCTCAGAGATTCGTCCTTTTGCGATCGTATTCCTTCCACTTTGATCCAGAAATTCGTCGCCTCGCAGCCTCACCTCCACCCGGGCAACACTGCGGTCCCGTTGTTCTCTTATCACCTTAACTTGATCCGGATGTTCGTTCTTTTGCAGCTTAACGTATTTAGTCCCGGATGTATTTTTCCTAGTATTTTTGCTTCCACCAAACTTCTATTCAGGTCAGGATTACGCGCACACACACACACACACACACACACACACACACACACACACACACACACACACACACACACATATACGGTATATGTATGTATATATATATATATATATATATAATAGAGAGAGAGAGACGCCTTAATTCCTGTCCTCCATCAGTAAGGCTGCCCTCCCTCGATTTCAAACCATTCTCATTAATATATCTCTCTATCTTCCCTCCCTCCCTTCCTTCTCATTTAGTATAATGCAATATCTAGTTACACCGTATATCAAACAGACGACAGATCTTGGAAAAAAAAAAAAATCACGCTTCCTCACCCATATAGCGCAGAATATAACACCCAACCTTATCACACACACTGCCAAACACACTCACTCATACAGCACATAACACCCACAATTATCACCCCAGAACACGCTCCCGGTTTCTAGGAATCGTCTCGTATCGTCAAGAGTGCGTCAGCTCACGTCTCCCGCCGTTCAGTAGGCAGCACTGCAGTACCTCGCGTTGATCTGTGACTGCGGTGATAAATCTTGGCATTATCCGCGGCTTGCTGATAAATGATAAAGGTGATAAGTGGAAGGTGGAGTTTTTTGTCTGCTTGCGCCCTCTTTTGATGCATGAGTCAGCTCGGGCAATGTACGGAAGAAGAAAAAGAAGAGTACAAGGAGGAGGAAAAAAAGAACAATAGGAGGAAGAAGCAGAAGAAGAAGATGATGATGGTGGTGATAACGATGGTGATGGAGAAGGGGAAGATGAGGAGAAGAAGAAAACAAGAACAAGAAGAACAAAAAGAAGCTCCCTAACACCTTCTCCTAAGCGATTTATTTTGCCTACTCCTCCTTGCTCTCTTATTTCGTGTTGCATAAATCATTGTGCTGTCCCCATACTCTACACAGATAAAGTACAAAAGGATATTGACCAGCTGTATCCTAAAATAAATCGCTTAGGTGGAGGTGTTAGGGAGCTTCCGTAACCGACGAGAATACGGGGATAGTAGGGAGAGGGAGGGGAGTGGTGGGATGAATGTGTATGTTGGACGACACACACACACACACACACACACACACACACACACACACACACACACACACACACACACACACACACACACACACACACACACACACACACACACACACACACACACACACACACACACACACACACACACACACACACACACACACCTTGATAATAATAATCTTTTCTCCATCCTCCTCTGTATTTTAGCGGGAGTAGAGTCCCTTCCTTTACAACATGGACTGTTTACGAGAATCTGTTAACTTTGGATGGGGTGGACACGAGTTTTCCTTCATCATCATCATCATCATCATCATTATCTTTTTTTCTTCTTCTTCATCATCGTCTTTATCAGCTTCTTCATCATCATCATCTTCATCTTTTCTTCTTTTTCTTCTTCATCATCGTCATCGTCTTTTTTGCCATCATCATCATCATTATGTTCTTTTCCTCTTCATCTTGTCTATCATCATCTTCTCCTCCTCCTCCTCCTCCTCCTCCTCCTCCTCCTCCTCGTCATGGCCCAGGCTGACTCACATCCCATACCAAGACGGAACAAGTAAAAAAAAGAAAAAGAAAAAAGAAAAAAGAACACTCCTTCCGCTTATCACCTTTATCGTTTATCAGCAAGCCACAGATAATGCCAAGATTATCGCCTCAGTCACGGGTCAACGCGGGGTAGTGCAGCGCTGCCTACTGAACGGCGGGAGGCGCGATTTGCCGCTCTTGACGCTACGAGACGATACCTAGACACCGGGAGCGTGTTTAGGGACGATAATTATAGGTGTTTTATTATGTGCTATATGAGTGAGAGCGTGTTTGGCGGTGTGTGTGATAAATTTGGGTGTTATAAATTGAGTGAGGAAAAGAAATGTTGTGTTTGAAGATTCTGTTGATTTTTTTTATAAGTGTGCTGAGAAGTACGTCAAATACACTGAAGAAAAGGTAAGAAGAGAAGTATGACTATCAAAAAGTGACATCAGTTTTCGTTAATAATAATAATAATAATAATAATCTACGCTTAGTACAGGAGTCATGAAACTGGCCATGATGGTAAAGTCTATTGTTTTAGAAAATATTGTATGACTGATCTTGATAACCAATTTGCGTCAAAGAAAAAAGCAGTTATTATTATTATAATTATTATTATTATTATTATGTGGATTTTAACTGCTAATCTGCCAGTAAGCTAAAGATTGGCAAGAGGAAAAATGAACACTTGACTAAAACTGAAACAGGAAAAGTGAAGCAAACTCTGTGACACAAAAGTCAGAAAATCGTCACCACTGCATGAAGTTTTTTTTTTTTTTTTTCTGTTCAGGTAAGATTTATGTTTAGTTTCCCTGTTTGTGTCATTCATCCCGTGGTAGGAGCGAGAATGAAAGTTACGCACCATCGTACTGAAGGGGTTTATGGAAGGTGACGGAGTAGTAGTTGTTATTCCGTATTATAGTAGTAGTAGTAGTATTTTCATCATCATAAGTATCATCATCATCATCACCTTCATTATTTTTATTATTATTTCTCATTCAGGTTAAGGTCAACACACTACTCTCTCTCTCTCTCTCTCTCTCTCTCTCAACTGTAGATAAGAAGAGATAGCTCAACATCCGGTGGTAGTGATAGTAAGCATTGATAGGGACAGGTGGAGAGGGTATGGTACAGTGGGGGTATGGTACAGTGGGCTATGGTACAGTGGGGTATGGTACAGTGGGGTATGGTACAGTGAGGGCATGGTACAGTGGGGGTATGGTACAGTGGGGTATGGTACAGTGAGGGTATGGTACAGTGAGGTATGGTACAGTGGGGTATGGTACAGTGAGGGTATGGTACAGTGGGGGTATGGTACAGTGAGGGTGTGGTACAGTGGGGGTATGGTACAGTGAGGGTATGGTACAGTGAGGGTATGGTACAGTGGGGGTATGGTACAGTGAGGGTATGGTACAGTGGGGGTATGGTACAGTGAGGGTATGGTACAGTGAGGGTATGGTACAGTGGGGGTATGGTACAGTGGGGGTATGGTACAGTGAGGGTATGGTACAGTGAGGGTGTGGTACAGTGGGGGTATGGTACAGTGAGGGTATGGTACAGTGAGGGTATGGTACAGTGAGGGTATGGTACAGTGGGGTATGGTACAGTGGGGGTATGGTACAGTGAGGGTGTGGTACAGTGGGGTATGGTACAGTGAGGGTATGGTACAGTGGGGTATGGTACAGTGGGGGTATGGTACAGTGGGGGTATGGTACAGTGAGGGTATGGTACAGTGAGGGTATGGTACAGTGAAGGTTTGGTACAGTGAGGGCAAGTTCTCTCTCTCTCTCTCTCTCAAGGATTTACCCAGGAGCAAGAGGGATTTACCAGCACAGATAAAGGGCAGCTTACGGTATAAATCCCAGTGTATTAGTATTGGGGTGAGAGAGAGTGTGGCATAAGGAAAGGGTTTAGAATGTGAGTAGATTAAGTGCGGTGTGAAGGTGAGTGTGGGGAAGATAGTAGTAATAGTAGTAGTGTTGGTAATAATAATAATAATAATAATGGTAATAATAATAATAATAATAATAGTGGTAACAATATTGAGAAAAGCACAGTATGGATTGAAACAAAGTGAACACTGACATTAGCAAAATACAAACAAACTACTCCAGTACTAAAAAGAAAAGAGAGAGAGAGAGAGGTTAGTGAAGGCTGATGTAACCTCTCCATTAAAAAAAAAAGTCTCCTAAGCTGGATAAAATAATCTGGAATTACCAAGAATTAAAAAAAAATAAAACATGATTGGTTTGAAGAGATTAGTGGATGTGTTACAGGGAAACTCTGTAATTTGAGATTTCATGGCCTCCCCCCAAATTATGTACCGATTTTCGTGTAATTCCTGTGACGATCAGTAGTTTTGAAATCCTTTATAAATAGGAATTTGGTGAATAGGCTGATTTACACATCCAGTGATTACGTGAAATATTTAAACTGGCACTGTCATCATCTGTTAGTGGCTCGGTGTTGCTCTGTGTCATCTACCGACTGTCTTTTGTCTGTCTGAAATTGTGTTTGTTATTCCTGACCTTCGTGATGTTTATTTCACTTCAAAATATATGGTTAGTAATGTCATAAAATAGCCTGAAATTACGTATGTTTCATTTCACCATAGATTGCGTAGTAAAGAAACATTCTGTGAAGTTGAGCAAATTCACTTGTTATGTAGAAAGTACGTAGGAACATCTGATATATGTATTTATTCTCTCTCTCTCTCGCCCTCTCTCGCTGCCAACGACTGCAACATTTGGCCTCGCCCTTGAAACATTTACATCTGTTAGTTTCACATTACTTCATGGTGTGGGGATGGAACTTTCTTGCCCCGGTACCGATATAACCTTCCTATTTATACAAACGTGCCTCAGTTCCCTCCCTATCCCCCGAAATAGGGCTGGCGGTGGACTGTCGAAGGGAAAGTTCAGTAGTAGTAGTAGTAGATGCAGCAGTTGCAATCTCACGCGTGTCTGAATGTGAACCCGGTTGAATGCAGGCCAAAGTTCCCCTTCTTCCGCTGTCCACTATCCTTCTCTTGGAGGATAGGAAGGGGACTGTGGGACGTTTGTATAACAGGGAAGCTCCACCGCCCGGTCACATCAGTGCCACCACATGAAGGCGTCCCTCTCCAGCACCAAGCCTCGTATGGAAAGTAGAAAGTGTAGTGTGATTTCCTTTCCCTCTTTCCTATCAAACTTCCACGACAACTTTTCTATGCCGCTTGGTGGTCCTTCTCACTACTTCCTGCTGGCTTCTGCTGGAGAGTTTGGTGAGTGAGGAGTGCCTTGCTGCTTTTCTATCCTTGTCTTTAACTCATAGAATAGTTTTGTTATGTATATCCTTCCTGTAACAGCCACGAAAGGATCAGTAGGTCTGTTGCTGTTTGCTTTCCTTTGTACTCCTCTGTATTCTTTTGTACGGCCCAGCATCCTTAGGCCTCTTCTTCTGCAGGTAGAGGGTAGGACTCAGCATGGCGGTGATCAAGCCAGTGAACACGCCGCACTACGTGACCTACCAGTGTATATTGCCAGTCATCATCGTGCTGGGCGTCATATCTGGAGCAACGTGTTTTGTGGTGCTCAGGCAACCCAGCCTCAGGGCACTCCAGACCAAGAGGTAAGATGATATGCTTCCTTTATTGTCTCATAACTTTTCACTTTGACCTTTCCCTTCAAGCATTTACATCTGATACTATGCTTAGGTTCCTGGCTATTGATTTTGAAGGTTAAGTGTGATATTTTTTCTCAGTTAAATGGCCAGGAGATACGCTGGTGTTCCATGTTGGCAGATGGACTGAATGTTGTTATTTCTTAATTTCCTCACATACCTTGCACCTTACATTGAGAATTTAACTGTTTTGATGGACCTCAGAGTTCTAGATAAAGATTATTGAGACTGGATATCTTCTCTCGATGTGATAGCTTTACCTCTTGGCAAATTTTTGTACAGATTAATCGCTTGTGAACCAAACCTTAACATTAACCCCTTCACTGCCATGCTCTTTGCTATACAAATTTACCCCCATGCCGAAATGTCCTCGATATTTCGATTTTGAAGGTAGGAAAAAACTCTAGTGCATTCTAATCGAACTTTCTACATTGACAGCCCCTAACCCACTGAAGGCAGGGTGCTTCCCTTGGCCAAAGACAATTGTTAGGTTATAATGCGATGGCCACAATGAAATCCTAAGCCTGTTCCATCCGATCCTTAGAAATTAAATAAAGTGTATAAGAGGTGTTCAGCTGGAGTGAGAGTAACATGTGTTGGTTCAGACACTTCCAGATGCTGGCGCTGTGTGACCTGATACTCTCTGTGTTGTACATACCAATCTCCTTCACTGCCAACGGGTGCCGCTTCCACACCTACTGGTTCGCTGTATACTTTGCACACATGGGCTGGGCGGTGCCGGCATTTTTCCACTCCTTTTGCGCCTACACCCTCACCTGGCTGGCCCTGGACCGCTGCTTGGGCGTGTGGCAACCCGATGTTACCTTCATGAAATCGCCAAAGTTCCAGCTGCTGCGAGCATCTGGCACTGCTTTGGCCTTGTTTCTAATTCATATGCCATACATCATAGACGCTGAGGTGCTGTGTAACACCTCATATGGCACACACAGTCAGGAAGTGGTGGATCGAGACTGTACAAATGGCACCTGGACCAGCAATGATGGATTCCAAAAGAGTTTTGGTAAAACATGGCATGAGGTCGTACGCTGGTGAGTAACTCGTACTGTTTGATAAACATGTAATAGCTTTAGCAACACTATGTGGACTAGGGGTCTCATATTATGATCTGTATCTTTTTCTACAAAATGTAGTACATAAAGGTTAAATTCAGTGTTTGTACTGGAGTGCTGTTTGAACGTATGTGAAACCGAGTACAATTTTATATTAATGAGTACATTGCTTCTCCAGTCCTGGGTGTCTTTGTCAATTAGTCATTTGAATGTGTGCTTCAGTAAGAAAAGTTAAACCACTGTAATTTCCTGTTGACAAAATGGTTCCTGTCTCACGTGTGTTATGAGAACTACTTAATTAATCGACGCAGTTCTCAGTACATATGACTAGATGGACACTAATTATTTTGAAGGCCTTAGCTATTACTGCATACTTCTGATTTTTTTATTTCTTGTCCTCTGAGCCTGTTTGTCTTATATAAACGTGGAAAATCAAAAGTCTGAATGATAATGAGAATGAGAAAAGTTGATGGTGAACAGTAACTAAACACACATCATACACGTGTACCCAATATCCACTGCAGCGTGCATTTCCCTGTGGATGTGTCACTTGGATGCAGTCTGGTTCTGTTAATCATTCAGCGACGCAAGATATGAAGAACAACCATTGTGTGTGTGTGTGTGAAAATAAATCGTGAAAGAGTAGAATCATCCAAGACATGTACAGTAGAATTTAGGCTTATCTCAGGTGCTGGAATGGAACGCCTTCACGTAGTGGCACCGATATGACCGGGTGGCTCCACTGCCTGGTCATACAAACGTCGTTCAATTCCCTCCTTGTCCCCCAGTAAAGAGGATGATGGACTGCAGAAGAAGGGTAACTTCAGCCTGCAGTGCACTGGGTTCACATTCAGATTAGCCTAGGGTTGCAACTACTGCTGCTATTACCACTACTACTGTTACTGTTACTACAGCTACTACTACTGTTACTACTACTACTACTACTACTTATGTGTCACCAACTGTCAATAATCATCCAAGAAAACATTTAAGATAACAGTTTCACTCACTATACTGTACACCATTGCAGGATCTACTCTGTGCTGCTGCGGTGGGGTCCTGCGGTGCTGCTGACGGTCTTCAACCTGAGTCTGGTGCTGGGGGTGCTGCAGGGGCGGGTGAAGGCCCACGCCACCGTCAGGAAGGGCGAGGGCAGGGAGAGCGCACGAGCCAAAAGATGGGAGCGCAACCTAGTGTACACCATGATCGGGATGGCGGCGTCATACGTGTTCCTCTCAATGCCCATCACGGTGTTCCTGACCTTCTATGGGCAGTATCAAGACAATCGCTGCTACGACTGGATCCCGGAAGAAATCTTGAGACACTATGCCAATTTAGCGCAGCTGGTGGAACACGTGCTGCACCCTTTCTTCCTCGCCCTGCTCATGCCCACCTTCAGGAGGGAGCTGCGCAGGCTGTTACGTAAATCCTGGTTTAGGGTGAGGCAGCTATTCAGGGGAATCACTGGAAAGCAGGAGAGCGTGTCGAAGAGTGATAAGCGACCAAGGACGATACACAGCGATGCCTACAGTACCACCAACACCGAGGGTATTTGTACAACATGACATGTACAGGATGGTCCACATATATTGCTCCCCTTGCCTTGCGAATTCATGTACTGTATATATACTATCGATGTCAGCCCTGTGTCCTTTTCCACTTCCCGTAAAGTTTCATGCTCTGTACTTCTGCTTCCCGTGAATTTTCAACCATTTGACAATCCGTCGTTAAGTTATAATATTGAAGTATTATATTCTCAGCCAAAACGTTGATTGCGACAGCTGTTGATATTTTTGGTTCATTTGGCTTCTCGTGAGCATTTTTATTGAAGCTGTAGTTAGTCAAAATAAAATGTAGAGTCGGTAAACAGCAACTAAGTAGTTATGTTTCCACTGCTAATAGTTCACCCTAGAAAGTCATCATTGTCTGGATTTATCAAAGCCCTGAACCGGTCTGCTGAAAAAGAAGTTAACTTTTCTCGTACACGCACGCACGCACGCACACACACACACACACACACACACACACACACACACACACACACACACACACACACACACACACACACACACACACACACACACACACACACACACACACACACACACACACACACACACACACACAGAGCCTCTTCCCTTCAGTAGAGCTTCACCCATCTTAGGAGAAATCTCTAGACGCTGGCAGGAGTAGAGGAGATTGAGACAGCCCCAGCATGTATTCAGTATGGATGGTGGGTGTTAGTGCCAAAGTGGTGACATGTGGAGATGTAGGAGGGCTAATGGGCCCCAAGGAGAACTACTGGGACTTAGGAATATTCCCTGAAGCCTTTGCGCGGAGTCGGACACGTAAAAAAATATATATATATATATATATATATATATATATATATATATATATATATTGAAATAAATGCTATATATATGACATTATCTGTTTCTATTGAATTTTTGAAGACCCTGGGGCCAGTGAAGATGGACAAATAGACCAATAATTTTTTAACACCTTTTATGTTCCATTTGCCAACTTTTGATCACCCATAGCATTTCAAATTCCACAAAAAATTTTTGAGACTCCTGTTTCACTCCACTCTAATGCCCATCTTGTCCTCAGTGGAGGCTTATGGAGGAGGGCTGGTGGGTCTGTACAGGGGCATTGTCCACTTCCTGTCCTGAGGTGAACCTGCTCTGGCTCTTTTGCATCATGGCTAGTGAGGGCAGGCCATCGTGCTTTCACATTAGTGACATGCCGTTCAGTTCGTTGTTCTGGGGTGTCATGGTGGACAGAGGCTTGTCGGAAGGCAGTAACGGCCAGGCGCGAGCATGGTATGCATGGCACCGTTGCCTGTCAGTCAACAATATGCCACTCTATAAACGCCTGAGTGCAGAATGCTGCCGTGTCATTGCAGCTGCCCAATGAGAGGCCTGGTCATCGTTTGCTGCATCCCTTTCATTTTCCACATCGTCCACCCGTACATGGAGGTTTCTCAGGGCAGTGCGGGGCAAGGTGTCCTCGTTTTCCTTTCCTCTTTGTCGGGATGGAGTGGCCTTATTAACTGATGGATCGAAGGTGGACTTTTTGGCTTCCCTTTTTGGTTCCAAGATTATCATCCCTGTTCCTCTCCCCAACCTGGACCTTCTCGTGACAGTGGTTAGTGAAGCAGGGGCTGCTAGACCCCCATCTGGCTTGACGGATCCTTTTACATCAAGAGAGCTATTTTTGGCCATCTCAGCACTGGCCCCTCACAAGGCGGCCGGGCCGGATCTCATCCCATATGAATTTCTAATCCATCTCCCTTTGTCGGGTCATGACATCCTCCTGGATATGTATATCATTTGGTCGACAGGTGTTTTCCCGGAGCCTTGGAAAGTCTCTACCCTCATCCTGTTCCCAAAGCCGTGTAAGGATCTTACACATCCTGTGGGATATCGCCCCATTGCCCTCCTGCAGTGCTTAGGAAAACTGATGGGCAGGATGGTTGGCACTCATTTACAGTGGTGGGCAGAGACAAACAATATCTTCCTGGAGGAACAGTGTGGTTTTCAGCCAGGCTGGGGCACACTGGATGTCTTATATCAGCTGGAGCATCAGATACAAGAAATGTATTGCAGTAAGGGTGTCATGCTGGCTCTGTGGATCTAGCTGGTGCTTTCGACTCTGCATCCTGTGAGGCTGTTTAATACAAACTGGTGTCTGTGAGGATCAAGGGGGTCCCGCTGTCCTGGCTCCGCCGTTATTTGATGGGTAGGCAGTTTTCTGCGTCGGTGGGAGGGACCATGTCTACATCACATCATGATAGGTGTGGTGCTCCTCAGGGGTCTGTCTTAAACTCGTTTAAGTTTTTAGACTGGATGATCTCTTTGTTCAGGCTATTGCATAAGTCTATACTTCTGTAAAGAAAACTATATTTCTTGATATCCTTCAAGAAGCTTGACTTTTTCAATTTCATTCCGTGTCCTCTTGTTGCTCTCTTATCCCATACAAACAGATCTGTCAATTTTATCTACTATCATGGTCCTAAACACTGCAATCATGTCTCCCCTCTTTCTCCTTTCCTGTAAGGAAGGCAAATCCAGCTTTTCCAGCCTCTCTCTGTATGACAGATCTGCTAGACTGGAGACCATCTTGGTCGCTCTTTTGTATTCTCAAACTTGTTTATAACTTTCTTTTTGTGTGGGGACCACACTACCGCTGCATATTCTAACCTGGAGCGGATCATGGTCACTATCAATTTTTTCATCATCTCCTCATCCATATAATGAAATGCTACTCTTATGTTAGTCGAGTTTTTACGTCTCTCTATCTTGTTAATTTTACTTACTAGTATATATAGAGAGAGAGAGAGAGAGTACCATCGAGAAGAAGCATTTTGTTATTTACATGACACGATTGAAAGGTACAAACAGAGGATCAAATCCTATATTTGTTACTAGATCCTCTATTGTGTGTGATACGGTCTCAATGTTTATGATGTATGTATACGAGTCTTGTACTTATTGACTCTCTCTCCTCTGTACGATGTAACCGAATGCACGTGTTTATCAGGAACTGTTGTTTTATGCCTCCACAACCTTCATATGATGATATGTACCGTGTCAACGACGAGAATGGGATATGCTATAGCCATGATGCAGTATCACCACTAACACCTCGCATACTCATTTCAAGTGAGTGTATTTGCCCATAACAAAACATAACACTGGCGACGAGAAGAGAGCGGATCCAGGTAGAGTGGTAGTACCTTCAGCCCGATTGCCTATCAGTCATTATGGTTCTAGATGTCCCAGCCCTTAAGGAGTTCCCAGTGGCGGCGGACCCATCTACGGTCGCGCAACGATGGAAAAAGTGGTGCACGGCTTTCGAGTATTACATTACAGCAACTGGAGTGGCCAAGGAGGAGCAGAAGAGAGCTTTATTTCTTCATGTTGCTGGCACGGAGGTACAAGAAGTATTTGCTACGCTTACAGTAGGGAGTGACATTCCAAGCAGCTAAGGAGGTACTTGATAAATACTTTGCTCCTAAAGTTAATGTACGCTATGAGAGATTTTTATTTAGACAGTGTTCACAGCAGGCACAGGAGACAGTAGATTCATTTGTCACTCAGTTGTGTAAATTAGCTTCAACTTGTGAGTACCAGGATTCTGATGATGTTATTATTGACCAAATTATTGAGAAGTGTAATTCCCATGAATTAAGGAAGAAATTGTTGCAGGAGAAGGCACTTACTCTAGATAAGGTACAAGAAATTGCCAGGGCCTTAGAAGCTGCTAATATCCAGTCACATAATATAGAGGGTAAAGGAGACGGTGGTTTTCACTCTCAAGTGAGCAAGCTCACAATTAGGCCTAGTAAGGGTAATAAGTACCCTCAAGGTAAATTCCCTGTACAGAACGCTCACAAACCGCATAACACTTATAAGAATGTGTGGCACCCACAAAAGGCACAACCTAACCCAACACAAAAAAACAGGACAAACTGAATGTACCAGGTGTGGTAAGGTAGGACATAGACCTTATGAGTATAATAAATGTCCAGCAAGTGGTAAAACATGTGTCAAATGTGGTAAGATTGGTCATTTCTCTAGTTTATGCAAGAGTCCTAGGTCCAAACAAATCCATTCAGCATTACAATCAGATACAAGTGTTACACAATCAGATACTAAGGTAGAAGCCACAGCTGATAATGAGTTTACAGACACAGAGTTTGCCTTCAAGATAAATTCTGTCAACCAACATAGAAAGAGATTAATGGTAACAATGCATGTTAACGATAAGCCTATTCCTATACAGGTTGACACTGCAGCGGATGTTACTGTTATGTCAGAAGAGGTTGCCAAGGAAATTCATGACATATCAATTAATGCTTGTGATGAGGTGTTGAAAGATTATAACAATCATGACATACATGTTATTGGTTCTGCTGATGTAATGGTTAAATATGGCCAGGAAACTGCAGGGATGTTGCCAATCACCATTGTATCGGGTAAACGTCCTACTTTATTGGGATTAAACTGGTTGAGATGTATAAAGTTAGACTGGCATAATATTTTCCAGGTGACTGATGATAACAAGCATGATTTATTATCAGGGATGTTATTAGAGTACTCTGCGGTTTTCCAGGAAGGTGTTTGTAATGGTACAGTGAAAAATGCTAAAGCAACTCTCATTCTTAAGGAAAATGCTACTCCTAGATTTTATGCACCCAGACCTATTCCATTTGCACTGAAAGCTTCAGTAGAGAAAGAGATAAATAGGTTGGAGACAGAAGGTACCTGGAAGAGAGTTGAATATTCTGATTGGGGTACACCTTTAGTTCCAGTATCAAAAAAAGATGGAGGTATTAGACTTTTTGGGGACTATAAGGTCACAGTTAACAAAGAAATTCAAGTAGCACAACACCCTTTACCAAATCCAAATGACATGTTTGCTGCTTTGGGAGGATGTAAAGTATTCTCAAAACTTGACCTGAAGCAAGCTTTTCAACAGTTAAGCTTAGATGAAAAATCACAGGAGATTTGTACTGTTAGCACTCATTTAGGACTTTTCCGTCCACAGAGATTGCCATATGGAATAGCAAGTAGTCCTGCTATCTGGCAGCAGACCATGGACAAGATTTTCACAGGTTTGCCTGGAGTTTTCTGCTTTATTGATGATATTTTGATTGCAGGTAGAGATGGAAAAGAGCATGATCAGAGACTTAAATTAGTTTTGGAGAGACTCCTAGATAATGGCATAAGAGTGCACAAGGGTAAATGTAGTTTCCGTGTGTCCTCTGTGGAATATTTAGGTTTTCACATAGATGAGCAAGGAATACATAAAACTAAAGACAAAGTAAGGGCAGTACAAAATGCTAAGATACCAGAGAATGTTAAGGAACTCAAGTCTATTCCTGGGTCTAGTGACATTTTATGGTAAATTTATCCCAGATTTAGCTACAGTTGCACATCCTTTATATCTGTTACTTAAGAGTGATTCAAACTGGTTTTGGTCAGAAGAGTGTCAAGCAGCTTTTATAAAGATCAAGGAGCTGATTACTTCACCTAACTTCCTTGTACATTTTCAGAAGGATTTACCATTGATTCTTGTTTGTGACGCTTCAAATGTAGGGTTAGGAGCTGTACTAGCCCACATTATGCCAGATGGTTCTGAACGCCCAATCGCATTTGCTTCCAGATCTTTAAACAAAGCTGAACAGAATTACTCACAAATAGAAAAGGAAGCATTAGCCTTGATCTATGGAGTTAAGAAATTCCACATGTATTTGTACGGCAGACAACACTTTTAGTTAGTTACTGATCACAAACCTTTATTGGCGATTTTAGGTCCAAAAGCTGGATTACCAACATTGGTTGCAGCCAGACTACAGAGATGGGCTGTGATTTTAGCTGCATATCATTATTCCCAAGAATACAGATCAACTACAAATTTAGGGAATGCAGATGCCCTTTCCAGACTGCCAGTGGATCAGGCACCTGTAGGAGCTGAAAGTAGCATTCTTTTAGTTGAAAGTTTTGATATACCAGTAACTGCTAAACAGATTGCACATCATACACAAAAAGACCCAGTTCTCTCTCAAGTTTTACAAAGTTTGATTTCAGGAAGACATGTTATTTTTACTCATGATGAGTGTAAGCCATACCAGAAAATTTGGTCAGAACTAAGTGTTGAGCAAAATTGTCTGCTTAAGGGTGCTAGAGTGATTATTCCAAAGAGTCTAAGGAAATGTGTTTTGCAGGAAGTTCATTCTGATCACCAAGGTATTGTAAGATCTAAGGCAATTGCCAGGTCATTTGTGTGGTGGCCAGGTATGGAAAGAGACATAGAAGAGTATGTAAAGCAATGTGCTGTGTGCTGTTCATCAAAATAACCCTCCAGCTGTACGTTTACACCTATGGGAATGTCCAAAGTTTGCATGGCAACGACTTCACAGATTTTGCAGGTCCATTCCTAGACCACTCTTATCTAATAGTGGTAGATGCCTTCAGTAAGTGGCCTGAAGTTGTTCCCATGAAATCAACAACATCCCGAGCAACAATTAAAGCTCTAATGCATATATTTGCTACCCATGGACTGCCTGAAAGACTTGTATCAGATAATGGTCCTCAGTTTACTTCTCAGGAATTTAAAGACTTCTTGAAGGTAAATGGTATCCAACATATCCTCTCAGCACCATATCATCCATCCACAAATGGCGAGGCAGAAAGATTTGTTCAAACATTTAAACATAATATGAAATGTAGAGGAGCTACATCAGACAATGTAGTATCCTGTATCTGTAAATTTTTGCTTGCATACAGAACAACACCACATGCAACAACCCAAATGACTCCCTCTAGTCTTTTGATGGGTAGAAGAATTAGAAATAAGTTAGATTTAATGTTACCTAGTTACCAAGGAGTGCAAGAACATAAGGGTTGGAAACAATTTCAGAAACAAGGCATGATGAAGGATTTCAAGGTTTCAGATTCAGTGTTAGTTTGTTCTTATAAGACGCCTAGCAAGTGGGTACAAGGAGATGTAACACGTAAACTTGGTGATATGCATTATGATGTATGTGTAGATGGTAATATTGTGAAAAGACATGTTGATCAGTTACGTCCTTCATATGATAACTCTAACAAAGCTGTTGAACTGAGCAAAGATGTACTAATTCCAGATAATCCACCAGAAGCTCTTGCGCCCGCTGACACTGAAACTTTAGAAATTCCGGGCCAAGCAGCTGATGTTAGGCATGGTGAGAGTTATGTACACACTTCACCCATTGAACATAAGGTTCTTCCTCCTAGATCCACCAGAGGTATTCCACCTGATAGGTTAGATTTATAAGAAGCTTAGTGTAGATTTAAGATATGCATCAAGTATTGCATTATTGTACCTCATTTCTGTGTCTTCATTCACATTAGATTTTGTAACAATTGTTAGATTTGTGTTCAAGAAGCATTGTATTCATTTTAAGGGGGAAGGAAGTATTATATATAGAGAGAGTACCATCGAGAAGAAGCATTTTGTTATTTTCATGACACGATTGAAAGGTACAGAGGATCAAATCCTATATTAATTTGTTACTAGATCCTCTATTGTGTGTGATACGGTCTCAATGTTTATGATGTATGTATACGAGTCTTGTACTTATTGACTCTCTCTCCTCTGTACGATGTAACCGAATGCACGTGTTTTTCAGGAATTGTTGTTTTATGCCTCCACAACCTTCATATGATGATATGTACCGTGTCAACGACGAGAATGGGATATGCTATAGCCATGATGCAGTATCACCACTAACACCTCGCATACTCATTTCAGGTGAGTGTATTTGCCCATAACAAAACATAACAACTAGCCATGGTTTCATCTTTTCATCAACCAATTAAATTATCATGCAGTGTCTTAGAGTTCATGCAGATAGCTTATTTAGCACAAAATCTTTTACACTGCTGTTGATCATAATGCAACGCTACAAGCTCCTTGGCTCAAATTTTTGTTGCTCGTCCCGTAACTAAATTTCATAGAAAATAGTGCAGCCTTACATTATTTCTACACCACTTCATGAGCAGCTTCATATTCTGTTATTAATTTATTGCTGTAACTCATCGGTCAAAATATACAGATGGCAGTTTTTGGTCAGTTTAAGGTGAAATGAGTGAAGCAAGCTTTGAACTTTTGAAATCGGCGGGCAGGTTCCAAAATTTTTCAGCAGGTGCGTGTGGATAAGAATGTTTTATTTTTATAGTTTTTCTTTCACTGCAACCAAGGTAGGGAAATATTAAACTGGAAAAAAATTGACCAAACAACTTTTTCGGTTAATAGTAAGTTGCTAATGGAGTCCAGAAAATCCCAGAAATTGTTGAAGATGTTTTATGAATGCCAAGCAGATCGGACAGGAAGTTGTATCCCGACGCCATTTTGAAGAAGGTGGGGACGGGATGGCAAGCATCCGACCTTAATTCATCTTTTTTTTATTAGTCACAGGTAAATTGCAAACATTACTATATTTACTGATTTTAGATAGGCTAATGGTGATTACTTGGAGGTGGGTGTGGTAGGGAAATGGTTTAATGGTGATGCTTTTAGATGACTGATGAGATTGGGGCAGGCGACGCCGAAAATGGCTTCGTAGGTAAGTAACCGTCCTAATTCAAATTTTTGACTACGTACACATATTTTGCCCACTTAATTCTTGTTAATAGTTTTAGTAAAGGTAACAGAGATAACTTTGAATTAGGTATCATAAGGGTTATTGGTGTTTTGGGATGGTTAATGATTGAGTGCACAGACGCCTAAGAGGCCGACCCCCATGTACTTAGCTTTGATTCCAAACTTTAAACCGTTTTCAACCAAGTTAGCTACATTATTGCACTTGTTAAATTTAGGCAAGTTAATAGAGATTGTTTAGAGGTTATAATAGTCAGGAACTTTTATTGTTTTATGGTGTAAAATTGTTGACTGCTTTTCAGGTTGTCCCCATATTTCGTCCCGGTAAGGATGCTGCACCAGTTCCCTTCCTTCCCATATACAGGATACAGGTAATTTACTTACTTTTATCTACTTAGTATAATTAGATAAGTTAATAAATATGTTAGATCACTGGTTCCCAAAGGGTTACGCGATTCCGTGGTAGGCTACCAAAGTTTTCGTGTGTCAAGGCACGCATCCAATATGTGTCTGACTTAAATATCTATGATTATTGACAGCTACGTTGTAATGAAGGGTAGAAACTAGAATATTTGAATTTTGATTTCGAAGTCGTTGGTGTACTGTAACTATACAACATACCTAAGGGAACTTAATTTGCTAAAATTAGTACTGTATTCGTACTGCCGTTTGCACTGATGGTACAAAAGCAATGACAGGCCCAGTAAAAAGTGTTTTGGCTCTTATTAGAAACGTTGCTCCAACAGGCAGACACTGTTACCATCATAGACGTGCAATTGCAGTAAAAAATATGCCCTGCGAACTAAAGTTATGCTTGATGAAGTATTCAAGGTGGTAAATTTCATCAAAGCTAGACCACGAAATTCGCAGCTGCGTACGGCTCTGCTAGGAGATGGGGCCCAGTCATACTGCTCAGTTACTGCACACGGAGGTGCGCTGGTTATCCCGCGGCAAAATTCTTTCACGTGTGTGATACGAAAGATGAGATTAGAATCTTACAGGAAACAGCTTTTCTCTGTCAAATAGGTTTAGTGAAGTCTAGTCAATGAAATGGCAATCTTACAGATGTTTTTAAAAACTAAACGAACTGAACTACTGTAGTCATTGCAAGGCTCAGATGTGACATACTGAAGGTTCAGGACAAAATTGAATCTTCTCAAAGTAAACTTTTAGGTTGATTGTGCAAAGGCAAAACAAAGTGAATTTCCAACTCATCTGTTCCTGACTAAAAATTCCTTGTAGTTGGATGGAAGTTCAAGAGAATGCATTGTTCCCCATTTAAAGCAATTAAGTAATACTTTGAGGGAATAATTTCCCAGGCAGGCAGATCCTTTGTCCATTTATGGATTCTGGTTCTGTAATAGGACAAACCTTACCTGTGAACGAGAATTAGCAACTGATTGAATTTTCAACAGAACAAACGCTCAGAACAACATTTGATAGACTCGCTGCTTATCTTTTGGGCAAAGCTCTTGCACGAGTATCCTGATATTAGAAAACGAGCTATGAAACATCTGATGCCATTTGTAACACCGTATAGGCGTGAAGCTGTTTCTCACGTTATATTGACAATAAAAAAATACACAAGTTGGATGCAGAACTTGATAAGCGCCTGCAGCTAATAAGCATCCTTTCAGATATTGATAGTCTTTGTGACCAAAAGCAAGCCCATACATCACGCTGAAAACTGTAAGAATGACGAAGCTCTGAGTGATTTGCAATTGATTCACATCATGAAGTGTGTGTGTGCCGAGAAGCAAACAGCGATTGAGAAAGCGTTCCGGCAGATGTTAAAGTTTGGGAACCACTGTCTTAGATTTCATTTAAGGAAATCTTAGTGTTTTCGTGAGAACAAATGTAAGAAATTTTAGATAATCATCCATGTATAATTATATATATACTGACTTCTTGCGGGTAATTTATGTATGGTAATATGCCTGCTAGTGTTAGATAAGCAAATGGAGATAACTAGGATATAAATGTTAAGGGAATTTTTATGTTTAAAGTGAAATTGTGCTACTGTGAGGTGATGAAAGTTGTCTTGATAACCTGATCTAACTCCATTTTCTACCTTGTTAGAGCTTCTTTATTCACCTTTTTTTGTTATTCATGTGTAAGTTATAAAATAGGGATAAGGAGGATGAGAGTATGGTAAAGAAATTAGTGTTTTGTGATAAATTATTGACAGCAGTAGATAGATAGATAGATATTAGTTTTTTTAAAATTTCGTCTTAAGTATCCATATTTAATTAAGTTTTTTATCTAGTTGCAGCTATTTTATGAACACGTTTCTGTTTATTGGTAATTATAAGTAAGTGGAGATTAGGATTGTTTGAGGATATGATTGGTGCTATTGTGAGATGTCTAAGAAAGTTGTCCCCGTCACTAATTCCACCTTTTACCTACTTACTGGTACAGCTGCTTGTTTATCCATTTATTAATGTTAAATCAGTTAATAGAGGTAAGAAAGAGATGAGTATGGTTAGGGTATTTAGGTGATTATACCCTTTTTACCCTGACTTGTCCTAAAATTGTCAGATCTCTGCCTTGAATACTGGGTTTTAACGAGAGATTAACCCAAGAATACGGTGCCAGTCACGAAGAAGTGCTATGGAATGGATGTAGAGCTGTAGAATTGTCTTTTTCTATCAATAAGCTGTGTGAAATATGCTGCAAAGGACAAATATCTGGGCCAAGTTAGTGTAAAAACAGTATACAGTAACCCCTCCAATATCCGGATCAATAGAGCCATCGGTAGGTTCGAATATTGGTTTTGTCCGGATATTGGGCCCCAGCTTATGGACTTGTACTTATGGACCCTAACTCAGAGAAACACCTATACAACTCCCTCCGGACATGCATAGCACCTATTTAACACCCAAATCACACCAATAAGGCACATAAATGACTGAAATAAATGCAAGAGAAACATAAAATGTGGGTTTAGAAGTATGTTCATACATTAATAAACATTCTGGTACTTATGGACTCTAACCGAACCTAACTCTGAAAAACACATTCCTACTGCACATGCATGAGGTAAGTATAGTATGGAAAAAAGTACAGTATGACACATTCTGGTAAGTATAGTATGGAAAAAAGTACAATATGAAACATTCTGGTAAGTATAGTATGGAAAAAAGTACAATATGAAACATTCTGGCTACTTACAGCAAGTCCCTGGCCACCTCGATGAATAACCGCCTCCTCTCGGACTCTGACAGTAAGAACGATTTCCTGAAGCACTTGCAGTACACTCTTCCTGAAGTCTTGCACTGAACTTAGTCAATAACACACAGAAGTCCGTTCTCTTCACAGTGTTCACTTTAGTCCAAATAATGTTCCATTTAATTTTAGTGTTGCACATTAACTTTTCCCAAGTTTTTTTAATTTTCCAAAGCCAAAACAAAGAAGGTTAGTTACGTTAAATTTCTTTTCTACTGAGTCTTTTCTCTCATTTCGAAAACCTTAACACAACACACCGTTTTTTTTCACTGCACAACACTCAAAATTCCCGTGTGGTCTAGTGGAGAAGTTCTTGCTGTTTATTCGCTGTCAAGAGTCCGAGAGTATCACTGGCAGGCGACCAAGGGGTGCATCGGTGGGTCGTGGTGATGGCGTACCGACTACAGAAGACTCTGAAGATAGCCGCAAACTCACATCGAGCGGTGACTCCACTGTAGCTGATGTGCTGGGCTGTGGCTCGGAGCATGAGGGCCTGTCTTGGGGAGGCAACGGAGTGGAACCAGGGCTTGGCACAGCGGGGGTCACGGGCCTGAAAAAACTGTCAATCGTTGACTGACGCAAGGACCGACGATTCTGGCGATTGATGATGCGCTGCCGGAAAGCATGCACTTCCTCCACGAGTCCCAAGGGCCCCATCTCCCTGTCGCAGTCCGGGTGTTCCAGGTAGTCTAGGACGAACTCTAGATGTTCCCGGAGTGCGCTCAGCTTGGGGATGGCTGGAATAGTGTCCTGCTGAGAGGAGTCCGCATCATCATCGCCTTCGTCGTCGGAATCTTCAAGTTCGGGACTGACACCAGCAACCGAAGACACAATCTCGATATCAGACAACATCTGATACCCAGGATCGCCCTCGTCGTCGTCCAACCACTCACGAACATCGTCCACATCAACATCGTCGCCGTGCGTACGTAGCCGTGCATGGAAGTCATCAACGTCAAACCCTAGGAAATCGTACTCCACATCTGTTCCAAGAAGCAGACGAGACCAACCAATTTCAAGAGTTTTCACAGGGACTTCCTTCCATGCACTAGCCCAGTTGTACAGCACAGACTTGATGTTGTAGCGGTGAAGGTTTTCCAAAGTCCACTTGCCTCGAGTGTCACGTCCTTCCCTGCGCTCGTCCTCGTCCTCGAGAACAACTATCACCTCATCCAGGAACTTCCGACGGTACAGGCGCTATGTTGCCACGATCACTTCTTGGTCCATGGGTTGAATGAGAGCAGTCGTATTAGGTGGCAGAAACATGCACCTAATACGGCCATTCTCAGCAACCAAGTCCTTGTCGCACGGGCGGGCAGGTGCATTGTCGAGGAGAAGGAGAGCCTTTACCTGGTCGCGAGGAATTCCCAGTGTCTTCGTCTGGTACTGGATGACCTCCTTGACGAAGTGACGGTGAAACCAGTCTTTGAAAATCACAGCTGTGAACCATGCTTTCAAAGAACGGTACCATACGACAGGAAGGACGTCCATCACCCCACGAAGGCACCGAGGCTGCTTTGCACGGCCAACAATAACGGGCTTAAGCCTGTGCATGCCGTTAGCATTGGCACAACACAAAGCAGATATCCGTTCCTTAGAAAGCTTGCGGCCAGGTACACGCTTCTCCGTCTCATCAGCTAGAGTGTTCGTTGGCACCGAGCGATAGAATAGGCCAGTTTCGTCAGCGTTATAGACTTGACCGAGAGTGAGGCCCTCCCTGTCGATCAAGCCTTTCACCTTGTGCCGAAACTCGTCCACTCCATCCTCGTTAGCGTCCAATGCTTCGCCATGTGCTTTACGGTTAGTAAGGCCATGTCGCAACTTGAACGCGAAGAGCCAACCCTCGGATGCTTTGAAGTCTAGGGCGTCGTGAAGCCTTGCAAACTTCTCAGCAGCAGCCTTCAGCTCCGTTCCACGTACCATCACACCAGCTGCACGTTGCTGTCGATACCAAATCAACGTGGAGCGGTCGATTTCTGCATACTTGGGGGTAAACATAACCTTCCTCTCCACGTTGCGTTTGCTTCTCGACGAGAAGTCAGCCGTGTACTGCATGAGCATGTCTCGGGAACGCTTGATATCAAACAAAGTCGACCGGGCCAGGTTGAACTCGCGGGGAATGCATGAAGAAGACCAACCCGCATCAACTTTCTCCAATAACTCCCGTTTCTTCTCCAGAGTCAACACCACTCTCTTCCTTTTCTCAGGAGGCGGGGCCATCATTACACACACTAAGAGGAGGGCAGAGAGCAGCAGGAGGCCTTGCAGCAAGTATGGCACCACCACAAAAGCGAGCACGTGGGCAGCCATGGCGAAGAGCGTAGGTCCAGTCGTGGTGAGAGACAGGCGGGAAGTGGGGAGGATGCAGCGGCGCTCTATCGGACGTCGGAGGAATGACGAACCAAAACAATGCTCTCACGCGGTGCGCGCGGCAAGTTCAAATTACGGACGGCAAAAAATCGATTTTTTTTTTTTTTTTTTTTTTAATTTTTTTTTTGGATTTTTGGACCATTTTGGGAATGTTTGATCCCAGGACGATAAGGTTCGGTTATTGGGTGTCCGGATATTAGAGTGATTACTTATTTCTTGATTGTTTTTAAGTCGTTTCAAATTTCGTTCTGTTAGTTACTCTTTATCTAGTTCTCTTCTACTACTTATAGGTATTTTGCGCACATTATTATTATGATTAATGTTAGAGAAGTGAGTGGAGATTAGTAGGATATATGTGAAGATAATCTTGGTGTATTATGTGATTTATTGAGAGGTACACAGAAGATGGTTGCCTTGGTAATGTTTGTATTCTGATCATTTTTGACCACTTGTGAATAATTTACTTACATTGATTATACTTATTAATGTTAGAAAAGTTAATGGAGAGAACTGGGATATAAGTATACTAAGGCATTTTTGGAAATTAGGTTGATAAGTGGTTATATTGTGAGACCAGATACCAAAGATCGTTGCCATAGCAAGTACTCTGAGATAACTCTATTTTTTTTCCTCATCACAGGCTATTTACACAATTTATTCTACTTATTAATGTTAGATAAGTTGGTGGAGGTTACTAAAATAAAAGTATGGTAAAGGAATTTGCTGATTTATATGATTAATGGCTGTCGGTTTTGAGGGTTTATACCAAAATTTTTAGACAAATTTCTGCTCTGATGTTGCCTTTTTTGCCACTTTAATTTCCTTCCATTATTCTACTTACTAATCTATAAGTTAATAAGATAACTAGGATTTGTTTTTTTTTTGGGAGGGAAATTCTGTTGTTTTTGGATAGTTAATAGTTCTCTGCTATTGGTAGGAATTTTTGAAAAGTTATCCTTTTCCAATTACACGTTTTGTCTACTTGCAGATGATTTTCTTACATTATCATATTTATTGCCAGGCACCTTAATTCCGTAGGTGTAGACAGGGACGCACCCAGGAATTTTCTAAGGGGGGGGGGGTGCGTTGTGAGGTGCGGTCAGGTAATCCTATAATTACTGGTAGGTCATATGCAGGTTTAGAGTCAGAGCTGCTACCTCATGTGTTACTCTTTGTTTGTACTTGCCAGTTTCACATGTTTTGCTGTTATCAAAATAAATATATATAAATTTTTAAAGGACCCAGAGAGCAAAGGGGGGCGGCCCCACTCTCCCCCCCGGGTGCCCCCCCTGGGTGTAGAGGATGGGCACAGACACCACGTCGCCCTGTCCTGTGCCATTGTACTGTCCCCTTTCCAACTCATCCCTCGCTCACGTCACCCTGCCCCTGCCATGTGACTGCCCTCTCCTACATCACTCCATCCTTCCATCTAGTTGTCAGTATTAGGTAAGCCAATTCTAGTTGCTAATACTAAGTATGTTAAAGGAGGTCAATAGGAGTAAGGTGATTTTTAATGGTTTTGTGTTGTGATCCTTTATTAGAAAAAAAGTGAAAAATGTTAACTTGCACTAATTATTGGGGACACCTTTTCCATTTGCAGTTGATTTTCTTACATTGTTCTGTATTCTTCACTTAACTTTGTCCAGTTTGTTGTCCTTTTGCAGCCTATTAATTTCATGTAGCTTAGTGCCGGAATAGGACAGTAATATTGCATTACATTCTTTCCAATCTGATGAAGCTGATATTCTGGTAGGTCTGATGGTCACCCCCTGAAGTGGGATTTCAAACTCATAATGGAAATAAATTAATAATGAGTGCAGCAGCAGGTTCTAGTACAAAAAATGAAAACGTTCCATTTTACCCTGACTTGGCCCATAATTTCACACCCTTGCATTGCTTTTCTTCATGACTAGCCGAAACAGTAGGGAAGAACCGCCACCAGTATCGATGTGTCCTACGCCCCATGTAATTGATAGTGTTTGTTAAATTATAAAAGTGTCCCGAGGGCCCAGAGTCGTTTAGTTGGTCCACATGGTTTGTCCCATTTAACTGGATGGTATCTGGTATGTACAATGGTTTGTCCAGGCATCTCAGTGTTCATTAAATCCGATATCCGGTACAGTACAGCGAGGTTTTGGTGTAGTAAAAACAGCATCAGTACATGTACAGTATGTGGGAGTTTAATCCTGGTATCTGGTGTAGTGGGGTATGGGAAAGCGAGGGTTTACTGCCCTACCTTGTATCTCTTTTATAATCCCATCCATATACAAATTGAACAACCATGTAGACATGACACATCCCTGTTTCAACCCAACCTTCAGATAGAAAAATTCACTCAGTTCACTATCCACAAGCACTGCAGTCATAGCCCCCTAATGCATACTCTTCACTGCATTCAACAACTTCCCAACAACTCCATATATAATACTTTCCACAATCCTTGTCTATCCACCCTGTCATGTGCTCTCCCCAAATCCATGAAGGCCGCATACAACTTCTTTCCCTTCTCTAGAAACTTTTTCACTAAAGATCTAAGAATGAATATCTGATCTACACAACCTCTCCCCTTCCTAAAACCTCCCTGTTCATCTCCAACTAATTCCTCTGTTATTTCCCTAACTCTGTCAATAAGTATTCTACCATGTACTTTTCCTATTACACCAAGAAGACAAATGCCCCTCTGATTACCACGCATTTCTTTTTCCCCCTTTTCCTTTGTACAAGGGAATAATTATACCTGACTTCCAATCCTCCCGGGACTCTACCTTCCTCTCAGGCCAATCTGCACATCTTCCACATCCATTCTATTACTATCTCTCCCCCAAGCTTCAATATTTCACCACACACTTCATCAATTCCTGGGGCTTTCCCCATTTTGACTTTCTTCATTGCTTCTACAACTTCCATCCTACTGATTCCTTCCTCTCTTCTCCCAGCCATTCCCCAGCCACTTACACTCACATTACTTTCATTCTCTGTGTTCAACAATTCATTATAGTGTTCTCTCCATCTGCTCACTTTTTTTCCCTTCTCCACTAGTAATTTACCGTTTTCATCTTTCACTCCCCGACTAACTTCATCTCCACCCTGTCTGACTCTCTCTACTTCTTTCCAGAACATTTTCTTACAGTCCCACCACTTTACACTCAGATTCCTTCCAAATTCCTTATCCAGCCTCATCTTACTCTTTCACTAATCCTTTCACCTCTCTCTTCTTCTGTACATATAACTCTCTCTTCCGTTTCTGAACTTCTTCCACACCCTGTTTCTCATCCACTCACTATATGTTTTCTTCTTTTATGCCACAGCCTGTCTCACCTCTTCACTCCACCATGCTGTTCCATGCACCCCATTTCGTCTTTTCTTCATCCCACACACCACCTCACATGCTGCACAGATTTCTTCTATAAATATCTTGCACACACCTTCCACGTCATCCATCTGCTCCAATCCATATTTACCCAATCGCTCCTCCACTTCTCTTATATTCTGCCTTTTTCTCATCCTCTTGTAACCTTTCCACTCTCCTTGTGCCTACTCCTTCCTCCTGTCCTTCCCTTCTTCTATTTCTCCATTTTACTTGGACCTTAATTCTGACCACCACAAAGTGGTGGTCAGAAAGTCCACTCCCCCAGCCTCTATATGCTCTTGCATCCATTACACACCTTCGCATCCTTTCATCCACACACACACAATCAATCATTGCCATCCTTTCATTCAGTTCACCACCCACCCTTCTCATCACACGCCATGTATACCTGTGGATCATTTTGTACCTGAAGAGGGTATTGGCTATCACCAACCCCCTCCCGGCACAAATATCCACTAAAGCACTGCCATTCTCATCTGTCTCAACAGGCACACCCTATGCAGAAGATTGTAATGTGTTGTTAGTGATACGCAAAAGATCGTAATGTGTTATTGCTGATGTGCAAAATGATTGGAATGGGTTCATGTGTTACTTAAAAGATTGGAATATGTTAATGTGTTACTCAATGATCGGAATGTGTTAATAATGTTACTCAAAAGATTGTAATATGTTAATAATGTTACTGAAACGATACGAATGAATGATGCCTCCCCTGCATACAAAGTTATTGTTTGTTTATTATGTTCAGTAGATGAATTGATTGTTAGAAGATAGGTAGAGTGATTGCTAGGTAGATACATGAATAGGTAAGGTAGATCAGATGGATAGATAGGTAGATAGATGGTTAGATAAAACCTACCATGAGAGAGAGAGAGTTCCTTAACTTGATATCGTTTGCTAAAATCAGATTATTTTTTCAGTTGTTGGTTACCCCAGTTGTCTAAAGGAGCAGACCCATCAACCACAGGCAAGGAGCACTCCTGCCAGGCCATCCTGTGTAGTGACGATGATGAAATTGTCAGCACTACTGCTGCTACTACTACTGCTGCTGCTGGTGGTACTACTAGTACTGCTGCTACTACTAGTACTGCTGCTGCTGTTACTACTACTACTGCTGCTGTTACTACTACTACTACTGCTGCTACTGTTACTACTACTACTACCACCACCACCACCACCACCACTACAATGCATCAAAGTCGTGAGTTATTCAATATTTCTTTCAGTTTAACTTGGCCAATATATTGTAATTTTGTGGCAATACATCCCAACATTGCACTTCTTTGTGACTAGCATCATATTCCAGCGCTAATACTATGCTGTACATCCCCACATAGCACTTTTTTGTGACCAGCATCATATTCTAGTGCTAATACTATGCTCTACATCCTTCCATAGCACTTCTTTGTGACTAGCGTCATATTCTAGTGTTAATACTATGCTAAATATTCCTCCATAGCACTTCTTTGTGACTAGCATCATATTCTAGTGTTATTACCATGCAATACATCCCTCCATAGCACGTCTTTTTGACTAGCATTTTCTTTGACCAAGTTAAAATATATTGACAGTTTCACCACCACTTATGATAGATAGATGGATGTTAGTTTCTCCACCATATGAGCTCCTGTGAAATAGATGTTAAGTTGCTGCACCTTTTAGATAGACTGATAGGCAGATAGATAAGTGTAATAGATAGACTGATAGATTGGTGGATAGGATAGATAAATGTTATAGATAGACAGACTGATAGATTGGTGGAGAGGATAAATGTAATAGATAGACTGATAAATTGGTGGATAGGATAGATAGTTATAGATACATAGTGATAGATTGGTGGATAGATAATGTTAAAAGTTTCTTCACCTTTTAGGTAGACTGATAGGCAGATAGATAAATGTTATAGATAGATAGACTGACAGGTAGTTGGATAGATATGTTGAGAGTTGCTTCACCACTAAATTGAGTTCCTCTGATAGATAGATTGATAGATGGTGATAATGATGGATAGACTTTTTTTTTTTATGTGAGGAAGAAGGAACCAAGGGCCATGAGCCCGCAATAACAGTTCCCTCCAAGAGAAAAACAAAATACAAGAGAGAGCCAGATTCAAGATCCGATCATTTCGAGATGCCTGGAGACACTGCGTTTAAAAGACTGGAGATCATAGGCAGTTGTGATGATAATGATTAGATAGATGCTGATAGATAATGATGGATAGACAGTTGTGATGATGGAAAGATGATAGATAATGATGGCTAGACAGTTGTGATGATGGTGATGATAGATAGATGGTGATAATGATGGATAGACAGTTGTGATGATGGTGATGATAGATAGATGGTGATAATGATGGCTAGACAGTTGTGATGATGGTGATGATAGATAGATGGTGATTGATAATTTATAGATAGTGATATATAAACTAATAGATAAATGAACAATGACAGATAGACAGATGATAGATAGATAATGACAGTGATGATGATAATTATAATTTCATAAGTGGAGGAGCAGCTTGTCATTATTATTATTATTATGTGGCTAAGTATTTTATAACCTGTCTTTTTTTTTTTTTTATTCAAACCAAATTAATATCTGGATTGTTAAAAAAATATTATAGTCTAAGTTCATTAAGAGCCCCCTTGGTTTCTAGTCGAATCAAACCTATTTCCATCAATCGTTCTGTACAATCTCCTTGGTTACTAGTGAAATGAAACCTCTTTCCTGCAATCAAGCTTTAGAGTCTCCATGGTTACTAGTCAAATCAAACCTCCCCAGCGATCATACTCTAGAATCTTCTTGGTTACTAGTCAAACTTCCCCAGCCATCATACTTTAGAATCTCCTTGGTTACTAGTCAGACCTCCCCATCGATCATACTCCTTGGTTACTAGTCGAATCTAACTTCCCCAGCGATCATACTCTAGAACCTCCTTGGTTACTAGTCAAATCAGACCTCATTCGTGTGATTGTACACTGGTCTTCTTGGTTACTAATCAAATGAATCTTCTATTTCATGCAGTCAGGCTTCAGAATCTGCTTGGTTACTAATCAAATCAGTCAACTGCAGTTGTACTCTAGAATCTCCTTGGTTACTAGTGAAATAGTCACTGAGCTGAAAGGGGTCATGTTTTTACGTTGAAACAGTAAACTTACAATCAGACAGAAAAAAAAGGAGAGAAAGAGAAGAAAAAGAGGGAAACAGCCTCAGGTTATAAAATGCTTATTGAATTAGCTTGCAGTAAATGTAGGGCAGTTATTCGTTTTCTCTCCCTGTTATTATGCATTTGCTGTACATTATTATTATTATTATTATTATTATTTATTATTATTATTCTTGTTGTTGTTTTGTGATGCGATTCTTCTGATTACTCATGTAGATTTTTTCCTATTGTAATATCCATTGATTTATATGCATTATTATTGCTGTTGTCTTGTATATGTATATGGAGTACAGAGAGTGGATAGGATACGAAATAATGTGATTCATGAAAGTCGCAGAGTGAGGAAGTTTGTGGACACCAGAATCGAAGAGAGTATACTCAGATGGTACGGTCATGTGGAGAGAATGGATAACAATAGTGGTGAAAAAGGTTAACCTGAGTGAATTTAAAGGAGGGAGGAGGAGAGGTAGGCCAAGGAGAAGGTGGAGGGATATGGTGGATAAGTGTGTGAGGAAGAGAGGTATGGAAGTTGGTGAGGCTAGGGAACTGACAAGAGATCGAGCTGGCTGGATGAATTTGAAGGAGGGAGGAGGCGAGTTAGGCCAAGCAGAAGGTGAATATTGTGAGAAGTGCATGATCAGGGAATTGGCAACCCTTTTTTTAATGTGACAGTGTCCAGATTGACTATTGGATATGTTTAGGCTATGTGAAGCTACAGAGCATGTTGAATGTTTTTGGCATATCCGATACAGCCAGGATTCCGTGGGCTTGAATGATGAGTGAATGGAAGCGTGGCCCATTGGATTGGACAAATTTGGGCTGTCTGGACATTTCTACTCCGCACCCTGCCCTGGGTGGGCAAGGAGGTCCCAATGATGATGATTATAAAATAAAAGAACAGAGGGAGGAAAAATATAAAAAAATAATCCGTACACCAGATGACAGGTGCTTGTTAACCTTGCAGGGAATCATGGGTAGATGGCAGTTTTAGGCCAAGTTAAATTAGGAGTATATGACCTTTTAACCCAGCCATTGAGTTGCGTTTGATCCCAGGAGGATGCCGGCTCAACTCAATGCCGGTCCCAAGCCCGGATGAATTGGGGAGGGTTGGTGTCAGGAGTGGGTGTCCGGCCGTAAAAATTTGCCAAGCCCAGACATGGTATGGTTTACCGTACCGTTTAGCTGACCGAATATCAGGTGTTTTCCCTGGCTGAGTCATGTCCCCCCCTCCCTCCCCCTTACCTCTCTCTCACTGTCTCTCTTCGTGTGAGGCCTGGATGGCTGGGTACTTAGAATAGTCCACACATACATAGCCTCCCAGTTTCTGTCAAATTGATGTCGTCTCGCCATGCTTGCTTGTTGTGTGGGGATGGTCTTCTTACGAGGGGGTCGCTAAGAAGGGGTCTTAAATGTGATGCCCTGGCCCTAGGATGTACTGCGCGAACCCACAACTGGCACGTAAGGTGAACGGCGAGATGTCACAAAGGGAGGACGTTCCGGCCATCACATGCACTCGGCCCTTGCGTGTGACAATCACGTGGTTGTTTGTTTTATATTTTTTTCAATTGAATAATGTATTTTCAATTTTGATTTTAGTAATTTTTATCACTAATGTTTATTATGTGCCGAGTGGGTGTTGGATGTACCTGAGAGGACGCTTTTGAGGCCATAACCCCTGGGTACAACAAACAATCGGGCTATATGCCATTTTCACCCTGCCTGGCACCATATCTGTGGGGTCATCAACACCTAAGGCACTGATGTCATTCCTGATGGTGTCGGACTTGTTGAATTGAGTATAGTCTGGGCCGATGTGTTGCTCGTTAATCAGGGCACCAGCACTTATCTGAATGTCATACGTGGGACGCTGATACATATTTCACATCCACCCAGTCTTCACACACCATTGCTCTGACGGCTATGGTGCACACATCATTGCTCTGATGGCTCTGGTTCACTCCATTGCTCTGATGGTCATGGTGCATACACTATTGCTCTGATGGCATGGCATCCCAAACACCCCTTGAGTTAGATCGCTTTTGATCACAGCCACATGGACCACCTGAATATTCTGTAGTAACTGGCAAGCCTTTAGAAAGGCATTTGTGTGTGTGTGTGTGTGTGTCTTCCAGGGTGCCTCCAATCCATTAGCTTCCTAAATGGGTGAGATTTTTAATCGTTAAAAATGTCACCAAGCTGCTAGGTTTCCAGATTAGATGTACTTTTATATATTATAAAAGTACGATGTCACCGAAACGTCACCAAGGTATTCTAAAGTACGATGTCACCAAAATGTCACCAAGCTACTCTGTATAAAAAATATATCCGGATAAAGCCTGTGGTATGGGCCAGCTTGATTCGCTAGAAAGAACTCTTTCGATGTACATTCGTTCGGAAGGTGCTAAGCTTGCACCAGCGGGGATTGCGTTGCGGCCAGCATTCGATTCCGTTCTCAGCGTGAGCTTACAATTCCATACACACACCAGTTCCTGTTCTTGGTGTGGTTTCTTTGCATCACACACACCAGTTCCTGTTCCTGGTGTGGTTTCTTTGCGTCACACACACCAGTTCCTGTTCTTGGTGTGGTTTCTTTGCGTCACACACACCAGTTCCTGTTCCTGGTGTGGTTTCTTTGCGTCACACACCAGTTCCTGTTCTTGGTGTGGTTTCTTTGCATCACACATCAGTTCCTGTTTCTGGTGTGGTTTCTTTGCGTCACACACACCAGTTCCTGTTCCTGGTGTGGTTTCTTTGCATCACACACACCAGTTCCTGTTCCTGGTGTGGTTTCTTTGCGTCTGCGTCTCACACCAGTTCCTGTTCCTGGTGTGGTTTCTTTGCGTCACACACCAGTTCCTGTTCCTGGTGTGGTTTCTTTGCGTCTCACACCAGTTCCTGTTCCTGATGTGGTTTGTTTGCATCACACACACCAGTTCCTGTTCCTGGTGTGGTTTGTTTGCATCGCACACACCACTTCCTGTTCCTGGTGTGGTTTCTTTGCGTCTCACACACACCAGTTCCTGTTCCTGGTGTGGTTTCTTTGCGTCTCACACACACCAGTTCCTGCTCTTGGTGTGATTTCTTTGTCACACACACCACTTCCTGTTCTCGGAGTGTTCCAAAGACAAAGATCAAGAAGAAATTGAAGACTAAACTTAATGCTTCCGGTTGGAAACGTTTCTCCAAATGTCAAACGTCTATTGCCATCGTTCAACACAGATTTCAGCATATCAAACTGCAAGGCCTATGCAATGATGATGATGGCAGCATGTCCAATGGTAGGGTGGTTGGGACGGGCATGGTGTGGGTCCGAGCAGCTTACCTCCTCGTGGTGGACCTGGGTAGAGTGATCTTCATGTATATATTGTTGCTGTAGCTCCAGGGTCATTAGAAATATAAACCCTGTGGATTGCAGCCTGAAATTGCCTTCCTGCAGCCCACAACCGTTGTTTGGAAGATGAGGCGAGGGATGTTGAAATTGTTCTCCTGCAGGGTACGACTCTTGTTTGGGAGATAGTTGAGGGATGTTTGTGTGGGTGGGCAGTAGAAGCACCCAATTACATCAGCGCCACCACATGAAGGCGTCCCTCACTATGACCATATTTTAGAGGAGCTAGAAGCATATGAATGAAGATCACACTAGCTGAAAGCTGCAATTTTTGACAAAGTTTGTCTAGTAACACAATTACTTAGTGGCATTAAAAAAATGGTTGTTGGCATTAAAATCTAAGCTTGGTGACGAAGTACCAGTATATGCTTGGTGACATTACAGTACATGCTTGGTGACATAATACTTGGTGACGTTACTTAAAGGTTTAGTCATAAGAGGTACTTGGATTATCTTGGCGTTTGGTGACATAATAATAGTGAGATCGTAAAGTGATTCAGTTTCATTAAAAAAAAAAAAAATGTACAGCAAAGCATGGTGTGATAATTTTGTATTTTCTATGTATACTGTGTGTGTGTGTGTGTGTATATATATATATATATATATATATATATATATATATATATATATATATATATATATATATATATATATATATAATGTTTGAAATGGGCTTTTATAGGTCAGTATGAAGTCACAGTATTTGTCTCTTTGTGCCTCGTATTGCTTCTTTTTGGTACCTTTTGTTGTATCCCAAAGCCACTATTATGCGTTTTGTTATTCCACATACACGCTTCTGGTATATTTCCTGTTATACCACAAGTCTGGTATTATGCTTGTTTTATTTTTCTTATACATGTTGCCTTGTTATACCTCAAGTCACTTCTTTTGGTATATTTCCTGTTATACTGCAAGTCTGGTATTATGCATGTTATATTTTTCTGATGTATTTTGTCTCATACCTCATATCACTTTTTTTGGTATATTTTAGTTGTACCACAAGTCTGGTATTATGCTTGTTATATTTTTTGTATATTTTCTCATCTCAACTAGCTTCTCTTGGTATATTTCCTGTTATACCGCGAATATATGAATTGTTAAGAAATAGTTATTGTTCATACTTGGGAATTTCCTGTTATACCACGAATATATGAATTGTTAAGAAACAATTGTTGTTCATACTTGGGAATCTAATAGTGTTCCAGATGTACTATTTGATGTTGCATCTTTAATAGTGGACACAAAATGTTGTGCTGTTAGCTTCACAGTAAACTAAGGTGGTTTGCATTGAATGTATGCTTATTGTAAAATTAGTTACCGTCCACTCTGAAGGACATCTTAGTTAATTTGTGTTCAGTTATTGTGACGGAACCAGCACAGAATACTGATGTTGCAGTTTACACCAAAATAGATCAGTGGATTATGTTTTTAGTTATGTTTTTTGACTTACCACATGATGATTCATGGTTAGTTAACTCATAAGAAAATATTAGAAAACTATAGTTACCAGCATAAAAGAGCGTAAATTTTAATTGCCAGTGTCGTAAAATAATAATGAAATTTGCCTGAAAATAGCATAAGATTTCTGAAAAGTGTATGGGAGGCATGAGATATAGCCACCTAGTAATCCTGAGTAAATAGCACGGGAGAACTGATATGGAGAAAAAGCAGATGCATAAGTTAAAATGAAAGATGTATAGCCACACAATCATCATTGTTAAGTAGAAAACATTATTTTAGTCTAAGCCCAAAGAAAGATTTTCACATTTGCAAGTACTATGTATCTTTAGTTATCCCAACAATTTCTAGCAACTGTTGGAAATGAATTGCATTTGGCAGTTTAGCTTCCAGTAAATAGAAAGCATTGTTAATACCTAGATATAGGATTTGTAAACTGCTTCAGCCCAATGTCTGTTTTGTCTTTCAACCTACCTGTCCTTCCTCCTTCCCTTTGCTTCGTAACTCTCAACCCAGCGTGTCTCCGTCTTTCACCTTACCTCCCTCCCTACCTTTACATCTCCCCCCTCTCTCTACCCTTTTATCTCCCCCTCCCCCTGTTTCCTTCCATCTCCACCTCCTGTTCCTCTCTCTCTCTCTCTCTCTCTCTCTCTCTCTCTCTCTCTCTCTCTCTCTCTGTCCTGTCTCCCTCAACCCACCCTCCTCTCTCCCCCTCTACCCCCCTCTCTCTACATCTGTCATGGCGCTCCCTCTACTTACCCTTCCCCCCTTTACCGCTCTTTCTCTTCCCCTTTACCTCCCCCCCCTCCTCTCCCTTTTTGTCCTCCCTCCCTCAACCCACCCTCTTACTCTTTACATCCTCCCCTCTCTCTACATTTCTTTCATGTCGCTCCCTCTACTTACCCCTCCCCCTTTACCGCTTTCTCTCTCTCTCTCTCTCTCTCTCTCTCTCCCCCTTTACCTTCCCCCCCACCTCTTTCCCTCTCCTTTGTTTCTCTCTTTTGTCTCTCCCTCAACCTCCTCTCTCCCCTCCCTCTTTTTACCTTCCCTTTCTCCTCCTCCTCCTCCTCCCTCTTCCCCTTCCTCCTCCTCCTCCCTCTTCCTCCTCCTCCTGTCTCTTCCCCTTCTTCCTCCTCCTCCTGTCTCTTCCCCTTCTTCCTCCTCCTCCTGTCTCTTCCCCTTCTTCCTCCTCCTCCTGTCTCTTCCCCTTCTTCCTCCTCCTCCTGTCTCTTCCCCTTCTTCCTCCTCCTCCTGTCTCTTCCCCTTCTTCCTCCTCCTCCTGCCTCTTCCCACTCCTCCTCCTCCTCCTGCCTCTTCCCACTCCTCCTCCTCCCCCTCCCTCTTCCCCCTCCTCCTCCTCCCTCTTCCCACTCCTCCTCCCTCTTCCCCATCCTCCTCCCTCTTCCCCTTCCTCCTCCTCCTTCCCCTTCCTCCTCCTCCTCCCTCTTCCCACTCCTCCTCCTCCTGCCTCTTCCCTTTCCTCCTCCTCCAGCCTCTTCCCTCTCCTCCTCAGCTTGCCTCTCCCCTCCTCATCCTGCCTCTTCCGCCTCCTTATTCTCCCTCCTCCTCCTCCTCTCTCTTCTTCCTCCTCCTCCTCCTTCCTGTTCCCCTTCCTCCTCCTCCTCCTTCTTCCTGTTCCCCTTCCTCCTTCTTCCTGTTCCCCTTCCTCCTCCTTCTCCTCCTCCTGCCTCTTCCCCCTCCTCCTTCTCCTCCCTCTTCCCACTCCTCCTCCTCCTCCCTCTTCCCACTCCTCCTCCTCCTCCCTCTTCCCCTTCATCCTCCTCCTCCTGCCTCTTCCACTCCTCCTCCTCCTGCCTCTTCCACTCCTCCTCCTGCCTCTTCCCTCTCCTCCTCATCCTGCCTCTTCTGCCTCCTTATTCTCCCTCCTCATCCTCCTTTCTCTTCCCCTTCCTCCTCCTCCTCCTTCCTGTTCCCCTTCTTCCTCCTTCTCCTCCTCCTGCCTCTTCCCCCTCCTCCTTCTCCTCCTCCTGCCTCTTCCCCCTCCTCCTCCTCCTCCCTCTTCCCACTCCTCCTTCTCCTCCCTCTTCCCACTCCTCCTTCTCCTCCCTCTTCCCCTTCCTCCTCCTCCTCCTGCCTCCTCCCTTTCCTCCTCCTCCTGCCTCCTCCCTTTCCTCCTCCTCCTGCCTCCTCCCTTTCCTCCTCCTTCCTCTTCCCTCTCCTCCTCATCCTGCCTCTTCTGCCTCCTTATTCTCCCTCCTCATCCTCCTTTCTCTTCCCCTTCCTCCTCCTCCTTCTTCCTGTTCCCCTTCCTCCTCCTCCTCCTCCCTCTTCTCCTTTCCTTCCTCCTCCTCCCTCTTCTCCTTTCCTTCCTCCTCCTCCTCCCTCTTCTCCTTTCCTTCCTCCTCCTCCCTCTTCTCCTTTCCTTCCTCCTCCTCCCTTTTCCTCTTCCTCCTAATTATGCTTCTTCTCCTTCCTCCTCCTCCCTCTTCTCATTCCTCCTCTTCCCCTTCCTTCTGCTTCTTCCCCCTCCTCCTCCTCCTGCCTCTTCCCACTCCTCCTCCTGTCTCTTCCCTCTCCTCCTCATCCTGGCTCTTCCCTCTCTTCCTCATCCTGCCTCTTCCCCCTCCTCCCTCTTCTTCCTCCTCCACCTGCCTCTTGCCCTTCCTCCTCCTCCTGACTCTTCTTCTCCTCCTCCTCCTTGTCCCCCTTCCCCCTCCTCCTGCCTATTCCTCTTCCTCCTCCTCTCTCTTCCCTTTCCTCCTTGTTCCCCTTCCTCCTCCTCCTCCTCCCTCTTCTTCCTCCTCCTCCTCCCTCTTGCCCTTCCTCCTCCTCCTCCTCCTCCTCCTCCCTCTTCCCCCTCCTCCACCTCCCTCTTCCCCCTCCTCCACCTCCCTCTTCCCCCTCCTCCTCCTCCCTCTTCCCTTTCTTCCTCTTCCTCCTCCCTCTTCCCTTTCCTCCTCCTCCTCCTCCCTCTTCCCCTTCCACCTCCTCCTCCTCCCTCTTCCCCTTCCACCTCCTCCTCCTCCTCCCTCTTGCCCATCTTCCTCTTCCTCCCTCTTCCTCCTCTTCCCCTTTCTCCCTCTTCCCCCACCTCCTCCTCCCTTCCTCTTCCCCCACCTCCTCCTCCCTCCCTCTTCCCCCACCTCCTCCTGCCTCTTCCCCATCCTCCTCCTGCCTCTTCCCCTTCTTCCTCCTCCTCCTCCCTCTTCCCCTTCCTCCAACTCCTCCCTCTTCCCCTTCCTCCAACTCCTCCCTCCCTCTTCCCCTTCCTCCAACTCCTCCCTCCCTCTTCCCCTTCCTCCAACTCCTCCCTCCCTCTTCCCCATCCTCCTCCTGCCTCTTCCCCTTCTTCCTTCTCCTCCTCCCTCTTCCCCTTCCTCCAACTCCTCCCTCTTCCCCCTCCTCCTCCTGCCCCTTCCCCCTCCTCCCCGTCCTGTCTCTTCCCCCTCCTCCCCGTCCTGTCTCTTCCCACTCCTCTTCCCACCCCTCCTCCTCCTGTCTCTTCCCACCCCTCCTCCTCCTCCCTCTTCCCCTTCCTCCTCCTCCTCCTCCTCCCTCTTCCCCTTCCACCTCCTCCTCCCCTTCCTCCTCCTCCTCCTCCTCCCTCTTCCCCTTCCACCTCCTCCTCCTCCCTCTTCCCCTTCCACCTCCTCCTCCTCCTCCCTCTTGCCCTTCCTCCTCCTCCTCCTCCCTCTTGCCCTTCCTCCTCCTCCTCCTCCCTCTTGCCCTTCCTCCTCCTCCTCCTCCCTCTTGCCCTTCCTCCTCCTCCCTCTTTCCCTTCTTCCTCCTCTTCCCCTTTCTCCCTCTTCCCCCACCTCCTCCTCCTCCCTCCCTCTTCCCCCACCTCCTCCTGCCTCTTCCCCATCCTCCTCCTGCCTCTTCCCCTTCTTCCTCCTCCTCCTGCTTCTTCCCCTTCCTCCCACTCCTCCTGCCCCTTCCCTCTCCTCCCCATCCTGCCTCTTCCTCCTCCCTCTTCCCTCTCCTCCCCATCCTGCCTCTTCCTCTTCCCCTTCCTCCCTCTTCCCCTTCCTCCTCCTCCTCCCTCTTCCCCTTCCTCCTCCTCCTCCCTCTTCCCCTTCCTCCTCCTCCTCCCTCTTCCCCTTCTCCTCCTCCTCCCTCTTCCCCTTCTCCTCCTCTTCCCCTTCCTCCTCCTCCTCCTCCCTCTTCCCCTTCCTCCTCCTCCTCCTCCCTCTTCCCCTTCCTCCTCCTCCTCCTCCCTCTTCCCCTTCCTCCTCCTCCTCCTCCCTCTTCCCCTTCCTCCTCCTCCTCCTCCCTCTTCCCCTTCCTCCTCCTCCTCCTCCCTCTTCCTCCTCCTCCTCCTCTTCCCCTTCCTCCTCCTCCTCCTCCCTCTTCCCCTTCCTCCTCCTCCTCCTCCCTCTTCCCCTTCCTCCTCCTCCTCCTCCCTCTTCCCCTTCCTCCTCCTCCCTCTTCCCCTTCCTCCTCCTCCTCCTCCCTCTTCCTCCTCCTCCTCCTTCTTCCCCTTCCTCCTCCTCCTCCCTCTTCCCCTTCCTCCTCCTCCTCCTGCCTCTTCCCCTTCCTCCTCCTCCTCCCTCTTCCCCTTCCTCCTCCTCCTCCTCCCTCTTCCCCTTCCTCCTCCTCCTCCTCCCTCTTCCACTTCCTCCTCCTCCCTCTTCCTCCTCCTCCTCCTTCTTCCCCTTCCTCCTCCTCCTCCCTCTTCCCCTTCCTCCTCCTCCTCCCTCTTCCCCTTCCTCCTCCTCCTCCCTCTTCCCCTTCCTCCTCCTCTTCCCTCTTCCCCTTCCTCCTGTCTCTTCCCCTTCTTCCTCCTCCTGCCTCTTCCCATTCCTCCTCCTCCTTCTCCCTCTTCCCCTTCCTCCTCCTCCTCCCTCTTCCCCTTCCTCCTCCTCCTCCCTCTTCCCCTTCCTCCTCCTCCTCCCTCTTCCCCTTCCTCCTCCTCCCCTTCTTCCCCTTCCTCCTCCTCCCCTTCCTCCTCAGCCTGCCTCTTCCCTCTCCTCCTCAGCCTGCCTCTTCCCCCTCCTCCCTTTTCCTTCTAATTATGCTTCTTCCCCTTCTCCTCCCTCTTCTCATTCCTCTTCCCCCCCTTCTCATTCCTCTTCCCCCCCTCCTCCTCCTGCCTCTTCCCTGTCCTTCTCCTTCCTCCTTCAGTCTCTTCCCCTTCCTCCTCCATCTCATGTCTGGGAGAGGGTTTAAGAAAGTAACAGAGAAAATTAATTACTCTATTTAATAACTTGTTACATTGTGATGGTCATGTCACTGTGGGCCCTTGACAGAGCATAATCACCCTGGGTGGGCCCTGGACGGAGCATAATCACCCCGGGTGGGCCCTGGACGGAGCATAATCACCCTGGCTGGGCCCTGGACGGAGCATAATCACCAGGTGGGCCCCAGATGGAGCATAATCACCTCAGGTGGGCCCCAGATGGAGCATAATCACCCTGGGTGGGCCCTGAATGGAGCATAATCACCCTGGGTGGGCTCTGGATGGAGCATAATCTCCTTGATTGGGAGATTATACTCTGTCCAGGGCCCACCCAGGGTGATTATGCTCTGTCCGGGGCCCATCCCAAAGATGATTGTTCCCTCCAGGACCCATCCCAAGTGCCCTGGACAGAGCATAATCTCTGGTGGGCCCCAATGAGGTGGGGGGGGGGAGCCCTAAGAGGAGGAGGAGGAGGACAGTAAGAGTGAAGAGGAAGACAGTAAGAGACAACAGGGACAAGAGAGAAGGGGTACAGTAAGAAAGAAATGGGACAGTAAGGAGAGAGAGGAAAAGGGGACAGTAAGAGAGAGGGGGAGGGGCAGTATGAGAAAGAAAGCAGAAGCAGTAAAAGAGAGGGGGAGCAGTAAAAGTGAAAGGGAGGGAAGGCAGTAAGAGATGGGAGGGTAGTGAGTGAGTGAGGCAGCTAAGAGAGAGGAAGGAACAGGAAGAGAAAGAGAGAAGGGGGGGGGGACTGATAAACAAAGCAGAAGCAGTAAAAAAGAGGGGAGTAGAGAGTGAGGCAGTTAAAAGAGAGAAGGGGTACAGGAAGAGACAGAAGGGGGGACAGTAAGAGAGAGGAGGGAAACTATAAGAGAGAAGGGAACAGTATGAGAAAGAGAGCAGAAGCAGAAAGAGAAAAGGAGGTTCAGTGAGAAAGGGAGGGGAGGCAGTAAGAGGGGGGGGGGAGTGAGTGGCAGTTACAGAAAGAGAGGGGAGGGTGGACTGAGAAACGGGGGCAGTGAGAGAGGTGGGGGGGGCAGTATGAAAGAGAGAGGGGACAGTGAGAGAGAGAAAGAGGCAGGGGGGGGGGCAGTAAGAGAGAGAGAAAAAAGTGGGGGTTCAGTAAATAAAGGAGGGGGCAGTAAGTGAGAGGCAGTACGGGAAAGGGGATAGTAAGAGAGGGAGTTTAGTGAGAGGCAGTATAAGAAAGAGGGGATAGAGAGAGAAGGGAGTTTAGTGAGAGGCAGTACGAGAAAGAGGGGATAGTAAGAGAGAGAAGGGAGTTCAGTGAGAGGAAGTACAAGAAAGAAGGGATAGTAAGAGAGAAGGGAGTTCAGTGAAAGGAAGTACAAGAAAGGGGACAGTAAGAGTGAGGAGGAAGTTTTGAAAGGCAGTAAGAGAAAGGGGGGGTAGTAAATGATAAAGGAAGAGATAAAGAGGGGGGGCAGCAAGAGAGAGAGGGGGGGAGGACTGCAAACGAGAAAGGGGCAGTTGTTAGAAGAGGAGGGGGCAGAGAGAGGCACCAAGAGGCGTGAAGAGTAGTAAGAGAAAGATAGAGAAAGGGGGAAGTAAGAGAGAAGGGGAACAGTAGCAGAGAAGGGGAACAGTAGCAGAGAAGGGGTGGGGATTAGGCGATTGAGAGAGAGGCAGTAAGAAAGGGGGGGGGGGAAGAAAGAGAAAGGGGCAGTAGGAGAGAGGAGGGAGCAGCTAAAGAGGAAGGGACGGTAAGAAAGGGGGGGGGGAGTAAGAATGAGGAGGGGGCAATAAGAGAGAGAGGAGGGACAGTAGTACTAAATAGAAGAGAGAGGGGTTTCAGTATGAGAAGAGGGGGGCAGAGTGAGAGATTCAGAGAGAAGGGGGGGGAGGGTGAGATTCAGTAAGTAGTAGTAACAGAGAGGGGAGGCAGTAAGAGAAACAAGAGGGGGACAGTTAAAGAGAAGGGGGGACAGTATGAAAAAGAGGGGGAGGTTCAGCAAGAGCAGGAGGGGGTAGTGAGAGCAGAGCGGGCAGCAAGAAAGAGAAGGGGGTTCAGTGAGAGAAGGGGGGGGGGGGAAGAGTGAGGCAAGTTAGAGAAAGGAGGGTTAGTAAGGAGACGCAGTAAAAGAAAGTGAGGGGGGGCAGTGAGAGAAAGGAGGGTTAGTAAGGAGACACAGTAAAAGAAAGTGAGGGGGGCAGTGAGAGAAAGGAGGGGGCAAAGAAAGAAAGGGTGGGTGCAATAAGAGGACAGAGGGGTGGGGGACTGAAAATGAGAGAATGGGGGGCAATAAGAATGAAAGAGTGGGGCAATGAAAATAAGGAGGGGGACAGTAAAAGAGAGAGAGAGGGAGGAGTCAGTAAGAAACGAGGGGAGGAGGGGGGTCAGTACGAGACGAGGAGGGGGGGGGGAATCAGTAACAGAGAAGAGAGAGGGAAGGTCAGTAGGTGAGAAGAGAGAGGGGGTCAGTTTGAGAGAAGAGAGAGAGAGAGAGAGAGTAATACAGAAAAGAGAGAGAGAAATACATTACAAGACTAATGTGTACAAAATAATACATACACTTGTTAAACCAAAAATAATACAGGTGTCTGTCCTTCAGTCTGGTTACATCTTTTATGCTTACTAACTATAGGCAATTTATTCTTAACCAATGATAATACAGGTGTTTGCTCTTCAGTGTGGTAACATCTTTTATGCTATGCTACCATTTTAATTCAAAAAGGTGTTTTGTATCAAAGGGCTACAGAAGGTAATTTCTGGCCCTTCCATTTCAAGTGTCATGAGATAAATAAAACTGTGCAGATACTAAGCACATAATATACAACAACCCCTCTTAATGTTTTATAATTGGGACAAGCTGTGCATTGGTACAATATAAAGTGTGAAGTCTGATGTTTGAATATCTTAATACATTAACATATGTTCATTTTATATAACTGTGTGTGTACATTAGGTACACCTGCAGCTGAAAGTCTCTGAATTATGGGGTGAAGTAAAACTATGACTGCTTCACTGGAGGGGAGGGAATCAATCACTGTGCATCAGTGTTGGGCCAAATGGTGGATCAACCCAGCCAAGGGTTGTTTCATTGGGGGGAGGGGAAGGAATCCATCACTGTGCATCAGTGTTGAGCCAAATGGTGGATCAACCCAGCCAAGGGTTGTTTCATTGGGGGTGGGGGGAGGGAATCTATCACTGTATATCAATGTTGGGCCAAATGGTGGATCAACCCAGCCAAGGGTTGTTTCATTGGGGGGTGGGGAAGGAATCCATCACTGTGCATCAGTGTTGGGGCAAATGGTGGATCAACTCAGCCAAGGGTATACAGTACAAATCTTGTCACGATAGCTGTGGATTTGGATCTTCCTTACTCAAGACCTTTAAGCTACAAATGTACATTTCCATTATAACTTACAATTGCAAACATATGCAAGTGTACATTTCCATTACAACTTACTATTGCAAACATATACAAGTGGGTCCTGATGTTACAAGTAATAATTATGGTTATGGAAATCTGCTTGTTGAGTGTAAACTTGTAAAAAAAGTACATAACTTATGGGAAAAAGGTTAGGTTAACTGATCACCACCAGCTGACATCCATAATATTATGTAAAGGAATTATAAACAAGTTACCTTTAAAACACATACAAATACACGTATGAACTATAATGCTCATCTGTTGTAATAGAAACATATCCCAAGACATGTCACTGATATTGCATCTAGTCCACAAACTTATAAATCTGATTAGTGATTGCAAACAACTTGTAGGGAAACATGAATGTAGCATCCATCATCCAATCCTACATTGCCCCATGAGCAGTGTAGGAGCCCGGGGCTTGGCAAATTGGTCCTGACATTTAAGATGAGAGTGTAGTAACCCTGAATAATAAACATGTCAACAAGCAGTACAATTTGTATCAAAACACTGTATCCATCCATCATCCAATCCTACATTGCCCCATGAGCAGCGTAGGAGCCCGGGGCTAGGCAAGTTGGTCCTGACATTTAAGATGAATGTAGCAACCCTAAATAATAAACAAGTCAACAAGTAGTATATTTGTATCAAAACACTGTAAGAGGCAAATTTTCCTCTCACCTCCAAGCTTTCACTGATAACAGCAGATTGGCAAAGCTTGGAACCTTGGATGTCCAAGAATGGATCTAAAATGCCCAGGCTTGTGTAACAGGACCTACCTGTATATATTTTGAACGATTTTGTTATTAATAAATTACATCAATGAAGGATGATATCAAGGTTAACTGGCAGAGCAGCAGGGTAAGTGTATATACTCAGGACAAAGCAGCTGTATAGCAGCAGGGTAAGTGTATACACTCAGGACAAAGCAGCTGTATAGCAGCAGGGTAAGTGTATATACTCAGGACAATGCAGCTGTATAGCAGCAGGGTAAGTGTATATACTCAGGACAATGCAGCTGTATAGCAGCAGGGTAAGTGTATATACTCAGAACAATGCAGCTGTATGCTGGTCAGTCTGCCACGTCTGACATACAGTAAACCGTCAATTTAGTGGATCACTGATGGCAAAACCCTATACGTTGTTTGTAATATATGGCCCCATACCTATGACACCAATTACAAAACTTCATACTGTACAGGTATATTTCACTAACATATAAATATACTGTATATGCATTCATAATAATCATGAAAGCTAAAGAAAAACAAAGAAATTAAGCATTACAATCATTAATAGTGCATAAAAGAATGCATAAATCTCCCCCACACATCTGGCTTTATTACAAACACAAAAAATGACCATCCGATATTCTGGTCTTTTATTATCCAAATTTTTTCCTTTTTTAAATAATGACCAAATACAATAAAATATATTATAAAAAAGGAATGAGTGAATTTAGAAGAAAGAAACTTAGAACATCATGGAAGGGGATTTACAAACCCAATTTTGGCAGTGTGGGGAGGTGAACAATGTAGTCCTGCTGTTGGTTGGATATCATCATCATTATCCGAACCTCCTCTCCCACCCAAGGGCAGGGTGAGGAGTAGCAATGTCCAGACAGCCCAAATTTGCCCAATCCAACAGGCCATACTTCCATTCACTCATCATTCAGGCCCCCGGAATCCTGGCTCATCTGATACGCCAAAAACATTCACCACGTTCTGTAGCTTTACACAAATGTTCCCAACAGGGTCAATACGGACACTGTCATATTAAAAAGGGGTGCCAAATCCCTGACCATGTGCTTCTCCTCACAACATTCATTCAGCCAGCTCGATCTCTTGTCAGATCCCTAGCCTCACCGACTTCCAAGCCTCTCTTCCTCACACACTCATCCACCATATCCTTTCACCTTCTCCTTAGCCTCCCACTTCCTTCAAATTCACTCAGATAAATCATTTTCACCACTCTATTGTTATTCATTCTTTCCACTTGACCAAACCATCTCAGTACACTCTTCGATTCTGGTGTCCACAGACTTCCTCACGCCACATCTTTCACGAATCACATTATTTCGTATCCAATCCACTCTCTTTACTCCACATACATTCCTCATCAGTCCCACCTCCACTGCTCTTACTCTTGACTTTTCATTTCCATGCCACACAATAGTCTCACATCCATATGTTAAAGTTGGCACTAACACTCCTTCATGTAAGCCTCGTGCAGCTGCAACACTCAAGCCTTGTTTCTTATCAAGGCCCTCATTACACCAGCTACTTTTCTTCCTTGTGTCACTCGACTTTCAACTTCTTTAGCACATTTTCCTCCCTTTTTTTATCAATGTACCCAGGTATCTGAACTCTCTCATCAACTCCAGTCTCTCTCCATTCACTGTTGCATTGTACCTTCTCTCTCAATAACCATCACTTTACACTTTTCTACATTTACTCTCAAGGCATGATGCTCACAGACATCAGCAAAACTGCAATAGCCTACCAAGTTCTTGTCTGGTATTTGCAAACAGTACTGCATCATCAGCATACAACAAATTTTAGAGATATTCCATCCATCACCATTCATTACCAACGCTATCCCTCTCTCCATTACTCGTGTTTTTACTTCTCTCATCACCCCAACCGTATATATATTGAACAACCATGGAGACATAACACAACCTTGTCGAACCCCACACCAATTGTGAACCATTCACTTATATGCCCATTAACCCTTACACGTGCTTCACTACCATCATAAAAACTCTTGCCGGCACCTAGCAGCTTACCATCTACACCATACATGCACAAAACCTTCCACAATCCTTCTCTTGTCTACTTTGTCATATGCTTTTTCCAGATCCATGAATGCCATAAACTCCTTACAGTCATTCTCACAAGCCTTCTCCACTATCTGTCACACTGCAAATATTTGATCCTCACATCCTCTGCCACTCCTAAAGCCACCCTGTTCATCAGTCACTAGGACTTCTGATCTCTCTCTTACTTTCTCTAGAATAATTCTTCCATATACCTTCCCTACCACACTCAATAAACTTATGCCACGATAATTCTTGCACTCACTTTGCTCACCTTTATTATTTGTACAGGGGTACAATCACAGTATAGTTATATAACAACATAAATCAGCAGACTTACTGTATGTACATACAAAGTTGTGTTGCAATACAACTCTATATCAACATTAATAAGCAGAGACTCACTACATGCATAATTCTTTAAACAGTGCATGACAACTCACGGCCTCCACTTCCAACACTCCCTCCTAATCAGTTGGCAGGATTTATAATGTGATAAAAGAACAGCAATTTAAACATGAATTACATCAGAAATTTTTAATACATTAAATGGCATGTCAAAAATGCTTAATTTCAGTTGTATTTATTTGTTCACTTAATTAAAAATACACAGGCAGTCCTCAACTTACGACAAAGGCCCCATAAAGCCTTCACAAGCACTTTCGAGTTGCAACCGACAGCAGTTGTAGTCATCAGTGGTGGCATTCCCAGGAATTGCTCACACAATAAACCAATTGTGATGCCAGCGGTATGAATAATGGTACTGAATGTCAAATTAACAATACTGTACAGCTGTAATAAACAGCTGTGTCATCAATATTTTAATGTACAGTACTGTTCATTGTTACATGTTGTTGTTTACAGTTTCTTTTACTGCAAAGATATATATACCACACTCTATACAGTTTGCTACCAAGGATGCAATTGTTTCATCTCAAAGCCAAGCCTACCAGTCTGTTTTCTATGTGACGCTAAAGGAATGTTCCATAACGTCAAGGTGAGGCTGCTGTGCCAACGTGATGGCAGCTGAGACGTTCATGGAGGAATTGTTTTTATTTGTTTATTACTGCTGTTCTGTAATTATTTAAATACTCCTCTATATTCTGAGTTAGTTATTTGCAGTATTTATGCATATTATTAACTATAAAAGTGTCTGCACACATGTGTGACTGTAATGTGTACAGTACTGTATGTCAAACTTCTAACAGTACTGTACTGTATAGGCATTTTTGCCATGTGATTGATCCATCAGAACACAACCCCGTCATAAGTTGAGGACTATCTGTATTTAAACTGGCAGCAACAGATAAATAAACATTAAAGTAAATACACAGGTAAACTTATGTTGGTCAACATGCTGGCTAGTAACTACATAAGTAGGTACACATGGAGGTAGGTTAACTGATGAGAGTACAAGTATATATGTAGGTGTGTAAACCAACAAAGGTTACCTGGTAAATATGTATGTGGGTAAACTGATAAGTATACAGGTAAATATGTATGTGGGTAAACTGATAAGTATACAGGTAAATATGCAGGTGGGTAAACTGATAAGTATACAGGTAAATAACCAGGTGGGTAAACCAGTAAAGGTAACCAGGTAAATAGGTGGGTAAATTGATAAAAAGGTAATCAGTTGCATGATTTGGTGAATGGACAGGTGGATGAATAGTGGGTACCAATATCACCACTACCAACACCAGTTACCAGTATCACAATTACCAACACCATCACAATTACGACCATCATGAACAACCTTTACAACTACTAGCACCAACACAAACAGCCTTTACAACTGCCAACACCATCACATTTAACAGGATCACAACTATCATCATCACCACCACCAATACCTCCACTAAAATTATCAACATCACAACTACCACCACCAGCACAATTAATTACTATCATCACCAATTATGAGAGAGACCAATTCCTGGCATAAAGTTATCAGTATCTGTTGGTCCATTAATAACAAATGAACCCATCATAATACACCAATACAGAAAATATCAAAATCAGGCCAACAATCACCACCCGCACTATCCCACACATTTCCTGTGACAGCGTGGACAGCCGCCACTGGCTGACCAACACTGACATGTGCAAGTAGATTGACGCCTTGATAAAAATGAACGAACAAACATGTATAGTATACTGTAGTGAACAACGGTAATATCCCCACCCCTTGTCAAGATACAATCTACGATATTTGTGTGTGACACTGACCTATATCCTTGATACACACACACCTACAGTATATCCCTGATACACACACACCTATATCCCTGGCACACAGCATTTACCCTACCCTGACAAAGATCTGTAACCCTTTTCATCTTAGTTGATGGCAAAGTGTCTTCAAACAGGAGGGCAGATTTGACTAACAACCAAGGAGACTACTTCCTAACTAAAAAACTAAGGTTCATCATATTTCATGCAACCACAACCTGGTAAACAAGTTGTGGGAGTGGCCCAGTTCTGTCGGATAACAACAAACCACTAGAGTAGAACAGGACTGATGATCAGGTGCCAGGCACACAAACCCTAACCATCATTCAAATTAATTTCTTCTGCCATCACACCACCACCATCTTAACACATTATATATAACACCACCACCACTATCAAAACATCATTGAATGGGCCTGGTACAAACCATTAACAATGTCTAGAATAAACCATTAGTACTATCTGGTATAAGTCATAAGCAATGCCTGATATAAACCATTAACACTGCCTGATATAAAGCAATAATGTGTGGTATTTTGTTTACAAATAGTACACAAACAAGGAACTTGCCTTACTGTAGCAGCAGCTCATCAAATACCAGTCCATCAGATTATTGTTTGTTACTGATGTGCAATGTAAAGAGCCACAGCAACTCTCCAATGGCATAAAAGCTGCACACATCTTGTTGCCATCATGAAGTCAGGATGATGAGTTGAGGTGACTCCACTGCAAGATATTACTAGTTAATGATGCAACACTTCTATTATTACCACCAATCATAAAGTCCACCTTCATTATAAATCTCTCAAAGTTCATAACAAAAATATCTACATAAAAGTTCCACTCACCCAATAAAGCTGATTTGACAGTTTCCTCCAGTTTACACTATTATATTATTGTTTTGTACTCAGTGTGTAGTACTGGGGGTGCTTTTTTGTGAAGGCACTGTTATTTCCCTCACCCTCCTCCATGTCCCTTGAAAACTGGATAGTGGGCTGCAGGAGAAAGATAAGTTCAGCATGCAGTCCACCAGGTTCACATCCAGATACGGCCAGAATCACATCATCATCAAATCCTGTGTTGCCCCATGAGGAGCATAGAAGCCCGGGGCTAGGCAAGTTGGTCCTGACATTTAAGACGAGAGTGACCAGCCTCACTCATCCCCAAGTGGCATTACGTGGGCAATAAACCCCAACCGCCCTTTGGATATAAACCTATACAGAATCAATCCCATTGGAGTGCCGTAATTACCCACTAAACCACCAGGTGCCATAATCTGGTTATATGGTCATCACCCAGCATGGTAAATGGTTTCCAGGTGTACAGGAAATCATTTGGGTTGTCATTCAGTGTAGAGTCACACACATACAGAAGAGGAAAAAATGAAGGAAAGACTTAGAAAAGAGGAAGGAAGAAAGGAAGGGAAGAAGGGGCAGGTATCAGAGAACACTACATCGAGTGAGTGGATGGGAAGCACCCCCACCTACCACAATAATTATATATACTGTACTGGAAAAAAAAGAGTAAATAAAAAACAAAGTATGCTTATTAATATTTTCAACATAAATGATTATGAACTGCACATTAATTGCATGTGCACATTACTGAAGATAAACAGGTTATCCTTGTGGCCAGTGAAATGGACAATATTTCCATAGCTTATTTAGTCTTCACAGAGATCAAATATATTAAACCCATGTACTCAGAACCCTGACTGAGCTTTAAAAAACTAACTGGGGAAATGTCTAGACTGCCTGGTTAATGCTGAGTGAATACCAGATGTGGCATGTAATTAGCTGGTTTTGGTGCTTGGTTGACCTTTCCAGCCACAGAAAACATCAGCAGTACCAAGGGCCAACCACAGTGTGGGATTCCTTGTGAGGAAGCATGGAAGTGATATATCTGAAATGATATGACTTGACTGCTGTATGAAACACTGGTACAAATTACTGGTACAGTATAAATAGAGTAACTCACCTCTGAAGTTGCAGTGAATATCTACTTTAGTAAAACAACATCCTTCACATTTCATTCTTGGTACAGCCATATGATTCTTTTGTGGCATACAGGACCCCTCACACAGAACAGATGTTATGGCACAATGTGGCCAGCACCAGTCAGCCAGGGTCAGTAACTGGTGTCATTGTGACTCCAAGGATGACAATGGTAACAAGTCAGTCAGCCACAACATTACTTGTCAACATTACCACGTGCTGCCATCAGCAGGACAAGAGGGTTGAAGGGGCAGGTAACCATCCACTGTTGATATTGGCACACCACTGAAGGAGATGAGTTCAGTTAGTGGTGCAACAGCTGCATAGTACATACTGCTACTACAGCAACACGTCACTACATCAAACTAAAGGAACACCCAGTCAGATTAATACACATATAAACAGATATTCACAAACTTTCACAGTACAATATTAAATGTTGTAGATATACTGAACCATAGTCTGGTACAAATGATGAATTCGGTGTAAGCATGTGAGTTTGAGAACTCTTAATATACATACAACATAGCATAAAACACTACACAATGCTGGAACAAGCACAAGAGTGCAAAGAGCAAGCTATATATACTTAAGCGGTCAAAAACAATAGTGAAGCATCCATTACTCCACAATTTACTGCAGTGGACGAAATATGACACAGTGCAACAGGGTAAATGGACAACTGAATACAGTAAAGGTCAATACAGTAAGAGTTTACTGTGCTGTGCTCTCTTCAGTAATTACCACAAGTTTAAAATATGACCACAAAAAGGGCAGCACTGTACAAAATTACAGCACTGTACTGATATAAAATTGGCTAACATGCAAAAGCAATGCATGGAAAAGTAAAATATATGAATTTTTAGTATATATATATATATATATATATATATATATATATTCTTCAATGAATGCCAGAAAGGTCTCCCTGAAGCTGAATAAAATTCCCTGGAGTAAGGCAGAATTTTATACAACATTATATACTGTTCACTGACAGCAATAATATGATATAAAAATGCATCACACTGAATCCAATGATTAAAGTGAACAACATAGCATTTGATGCATCAGTGCCATGACCTGTGGTGTTTCACATATACTGTATAGCCTATGGGATGGAGCTGAGAATTTCCCAGGACTCAATTATGACTACATAATAGCTATCTCAGTGAGGGAGAAATGGCACAGACTCAATTCTGTATGGAGGAAAAACAAAGAGTGAGTGAAGGAACAACACACAGAGGCAGTAAAGGCAATTGGACAAGACACCTGGAGGAGAAACAAGGAGTGCAAAAAAGCCAGGAGGAGTACCAAGCATTGGGAAAAAGTTACTCCAATGTACACCAATTTAGGACATACAACTTAGGGTCAAGGCAAAGCTTTCACAGTCCAGAACATTTAACACCTTCAAACTGATGATGTATTTTGTATTGTTTTTGTGATGGACAGTAATGCAGCTTTTACCAACCCTATCACTGCTACACATTTACCCAAAGCTGAATGAAACTGTCCAATACTAACATACCCTGTAAAACACATATAACACTGGTGTCAAGGATTAATATTAAGATAGTGACCTGCTGCCTTGCCACAGTTTTACATGATGGAGAGAGAGAGAGAGAGAGAGAGAGAGAGAGAAGGGGGGGGGGGCTGTCCCATTTCCACCTTCAGATCACAGGGGTGTGATATTCTGCAACCTTATTCTTGATCATTCAAGGGTAGGGAGACAGACCAATGTCCCTGGCAACATCTGTATAGAACTACTCCTTGACATCCATGAAGTCATGTGTCGATGTATGTTTGTTAGCAATGTGATACATTGCTATAATGATGAACAATAAGTTAGACACATATTTGGGATAACGACGGCAAAATGGTCAAAAACTCGCCAGAACGATGACTCCCCGTAAGGTGATTAAGCCAAGATGGTTGCCCATTTGCTGTGGTCATCTGCCTTTCATTCATTTCTGTGTGTATGGGCAATGAAATGCCACTGCTATCACAATATAGTAGTGCAAGCAATAAATGGTGCAGTGTGCAATTTTAAACATTGTATACTATTTTTGTTTGACATACTGAAATTTGGAATTTGGAATCATGTGTGGCAACGACAACGCCCCTGGTGGAAAGAGTGGTGCTACTGAGGGGTACCAAGGGCAAAGGGAATGTTTTTTTTAGATTTTTTATTTGACAATCAAGGGCACCCTCCTTAACCCCAATGAATCCATTCTATCAACCTTGGTACATGATAAATCGTTGTGATAGGTTTTCACCTGACATAATCCCATTGTACAGAGAGACATGAGTGTACAGGATTCAAACCTGCCTTTACAGCATCACTGTTACCCTGAACCAAGAACTCTTACCATCAGATCATCAAGAGTCATACAAAAAGGAAAAGGTCATGTAACGAAGTTTAAGAGATAAAGCACACACACACCATACAAACAGAGTATTATATGGTACCTTGAAGGAAGTACTGGACTGGTGTGATATCAAGGTGGTTTTTGATGACGCAGTGTTGACGGCAGCAGTTTGATACTCTCATTCATGGCTCTTACACCTTGTAAATTATCCTGGTGTCAACTGCCTCTAACTCAAACACTATTCCTCCTCTCTTGTACCAACATGTCTGTCTTGGTCATCACATGGTTCTCTGTACTCATCTTCCTCACACTGAAAGAAAAGTGTAAAATTATGACACTACACACCAACTTTTTCTCTTTTAGCACCAACAGGGTACTTAGCTTTCAATTAACCCTTTAACCGCGGGTATTGTTTTGGTCTGACTGTCCTCTCCCGCGGGGGTTTCAGCCAAATGTAAACAAACATTTAAACCTTAACCCCTTAACCGCGGGTGTCATTCCAGAATGACGGCGACAAAACTGGACCAAACCGCGGGTGGCATTCTGGAATGATCGTGAATATTTTGAACACCGCGCGTTTTCCCGGCGCGCAAATATTCTCACGCAGAGAAGGTCGAGTTCTTTCACGCCAGCCATCCACACCTCCCTCCTCCAACCCCGAGGGGACCCCCCACTTCACCTGCCTGACCCACGTCAGTCAGTATCTGTCCAGCTCTGTGCGTGATAATGGCGCTCCGTCCCGACTCATCGTCGCTGGCTTCCCTCCTCTACAATGTTTAGTGCTAGTGTTCCCTCTGCCTCTACACCGGTAAAGGAACTGCCGACGGCGAGGCAGAAGGGGTTGAGCACTCCTGAAATTAGAACTGAGCTGGACAAAACCGTACTTACTACTCTTGATTCTGCCAGTGAAAGTCCCACACTCACAGCAAGCAGTTATGATTTGTCACTGAATGCTGGAGAACCATTTTCCATTGATAGTGACAGTGATGAAAGTGATCGTGGTTGATTCCCCTCCCACCTTTAACTTACTCTGGGAAAAGGAAAGGCTTCCTTATGGGCAAATCTGGTATTGCACGTGGGTGCGGGAGTGGCGAAGCGGCAGGCTTCATGAGTCTCCTGAGCCACCAGGCCCTAGTACGCATTTCCCATCAATTTCCCGTTCCCCTAGCCCAATTGCTCCCACATCATCATCATCATCATCTGCCGTGCCCTCTCCCTCAGTCTACATCATCTGAGGAGTACGAATTACCAAAGCCTGTAGCGAGGAGAAGGCAGGCCGGTGCAGGGCCGTGCAGGCAGGCCTAGAACAAAGGGGATGCGTGGCAGTTGGAGGGCAAAGCTGGGCGATAAGCGAGGCGAGCAGCGAGGTGTGATAAGCGGGGTAGAAAGGGTCAAGTTTCACCACGCACCAGGTCAGAAACCCCCCCACCCAGTTCCCTCACCTCGCGCCACCCCCACTCACCCCCCTCATCCGTCTCTCTCTCCTCGCACTCCCACCTCCCGCTTGCCTCCTGCCTCACCCATTGCCTCTACATCAGCTCCTTCTCACGAGGGAAACGAGTGGAATGCAACCTGCCCCTGCCACTGAACCACGCACAGGGCATGTAAGTTGATGCATTTGTTTTGGACTCCGGATACGGTGGAGATTTCAGCCACACAATCCACCGTTTGATATGACAAATGCTGGAATACAGCCTGCCTTCCCATGCAACGCAGGTGATGAGTTTGTTGATTACTTCCTGGCCTTCCTTGATGATGAAATTGTGCAGCATGTCAGCGATGAGACCAATAGGTATGCAACTCAGTGGTGCAGCACAAGGGCTGGACTGACACTATTGGCTCACCAAAAAGCAAGTGTCGTGGTTGCCTGTTGGGATCAGAGAGCTGTATACCTTTTTTGCACTCATGTTTTTGATGCCCCATATAAAGAGACATGAGTTGGAGGAGTGGTACTGGCTCGTGGATGACATAACTACTATCCCCATATTCGGGAAGTATATGTCACGGGATCGGTTCCACAGCTGCTTGGATACCTGCACTAAGCCTGATACGACAACCCGTCCCAAACTGACCCTTTGTGGAAAGTGAGGGATTCCTCAACAAGATTAGGGATCGATTTATGCTGATTCTTTCAGGCCTATGCAGAAAGTCGCCCATAGACGAGCCCCTGGTATTAAATTCAGAGGACGTCTCAAATTCATGCAGTACATCCCCAGCAAACACCACCGCTTTGGGATAAAGTTCTTTGTGCTGTGTGCACTGTGAGACGGGGTATATAATGGATTTTGTCATTTATTTTTATGGCTAGCACAATGGATTGTGAACAGGAAAGACCCCTTGGCTTCTCTGGCTCCGTTGTAAAAGTGCGGATGGAGAGGTATTTTGGTAATCATGTGCTGTACACAGACAATTATTAGCATAAGCACCGTGGTAAACTCTCCAAATACCTATGCTGAACACGGCATTGGCATTGGTGTTGGTAACTGTACGGAGCTATAGGAAAGAGTGGCCTAGTTTCCCCGAGAAGCATCATCATCATCCAGGGGGAGATGTTCACCTCCGGAAGAAGTCAGACAAGCTTCTTGCGACAGGTGGCATGACAAGAAGGTTGTCGATATGATCAGCACCATCCACAAGCGGGGAAATGAAGAGAGAACTGGGAAGGTCAGCTACATTGATGGGAGAGCCAATCATGAAGCCCTGGATGCCGTCATTGATTATAATGTAAAATATGAGGCTCGTTGGATAAGTCTGATATGATGATTGGCGAAATAGACTGTCTCAGGAGAAACACCCGATGGTACAGGAAGGCTTGTTCTGCCATGCTCGATATGTGCATGCTCAATGCCTTCATTCCTTTACCAGACACAAGTTCCATAGCAGTAACCATCACTGAGACAGTTTTCCAAGACTGTCGTGCAGCAGCTACTTGAACGATTTGGTCAGGTGATAGCATTGATCCCGAAAGCGACACTCTGACACACACTCCTGACCGTCTTGAGGCGCCGCAATTACATGAGCCGGCACCAGCTTCTGTGAAGTGCCTCCTAAAGCAGGCGGCAGGTTGTTTTCATTAGGGCCGCTGCAGAGTATGTTCAACCACCACACGAAGGCCCTACGACGAGAAAAATGAGCACACACCAAGTGCCTTGAATGCCAAGTCGCCACATGTGTAACTCCGCTTTTGCTGCCGAGTACCACTCTCTGAGTAAATACTGAAAGTGACAGTGATATATAGTGATGCGACAGTGACGTGCTTTGCCAATAATTGTATAATGGATAATGTAGTAATAGGAGTGATACTTTTGCCCTAGAAAATAAAGGAAGGATATTGGCCGAGTATAATAAGCTTATAGATATTGTAAATAAGTAGAATCTGCGGCACTCCCTGGCCTGTGGAACTCCTTGGCACTCTATGTAATTCTGTGATGCGCCAGTGACGCAATATAGTAATAAGTGCATTGTAAATATAATGTACATTGCCCATATTATATGTAAAATAATATTAGAAGTTAGAAAGAATGAAAAGATCGCAGGAAACGTCCAGTGAATGCCGCACGCCACTTGGTAAAGTGAGGCGCAGTCGCAGGAAGAGCGGGCGCAGCGCTATGAGTGCCTTTTACTCTTTCCTCAAGTGAACACAGAGTGGGTGTTTATCGTGGGCAAATGTACAGTGTCTCATATATGTTTATATTACTGATTATGGAGAGAGTGAGTTGGCATTTGGTACCTGGTGTGTGGGCGTAAAATAAAGTTATTTCCACACCCCTCACTTCTTAACGGCTCTCCCCGTCCTGTGAAAGTCAACGAATTTTTCATGAAACCTACATCAATGGAGCCGAAGGTTTGTACTTTCTAATGGTACCTTATTTTTTTTTCTCTAGCTTTATTGTGCAGAGTTATTAAGGTTTAAAGGTTTGTTTACATTTATTGAAACCTCCCCAGCTGTGGAGAGGACAGTCAGACCAAAACAATACCCGCGGTTAAGGGGTTAATAACTCTGCACAGAATAAAGCTAGAGAAAAAAATAAGGTACCATTAGAAAGTACTAACCTTCAGCTTTCCATTGATGTAGGTTTCATGACTTTGTTGACTTTCACAGGACGGGGAGAGCCGTTAGAAGTGAGGGGTGTGAAATAACTATTTTACGCCCCACACACCAGTACCAAATGCCAACCACTCTCTCATAATAGTAATATAAACATATATGAACACTGTACATACGATAAACACCCACTCTGTGTTCACTGAGGTAGGTAAAAGGCACTTCCCTGCGGCTGCGCCCGCTCTTCACTGCGGCTGCACCTCACTTCACTGCGGCGGCACCCGCTCACTGACGTTTCATGCGATCTTTTCATTCTTTCTAACTTCTAATATTATTTTACATATAATCTGGGCAATATACATTATATTTACACTGCACTTATTACTATATTGCATCACTGGCGCATCACAGAATTACACAAGTGCCGCAGAATTACACAAGTGCCGCAGATTCTCTTATTACAATATCACTTATTATACTGGCCAATATTTACATTTTTTTTCTAGGCAAAATATCCCTTATTACTACATTATCCATTATACAATTATTGGCAAAGCACGTCACTGTCGCATCACTATATACCACTGTCACTTTCAGTATTTACTCAGAGAGTGGTACTCAGCAAAGCACGGAGTTACACATAGAGTGACTTGGCATTCCAGGCACTGGTGTGTGCTCATTTTTCTCGTCCTAGGCCTCCGTGTGGTGTTAGAACATACTCTGCAGCGGCCCTGTGACAACCTGCCGCCTGCTGTAAGAGGCAATTTCACAAGCTGGTGCCAGCTCATGTAATTGCGGCACTCAAGACGGTCAGGTTGTGTGTTAGAGTGTCGCCTCGGGATCAATGCCGTCACCTGACCAAATCGTGCAAGTAGCTGCTGCACGACAGTCTTGGAAAACTGTCTCAGTGATGGTTGCCTTATGCCCCCGACTTGTGTCTTGTAGAGAATGAAGGCGTTGAGCATGCACATATCGAGCATGTGCAGGCAAGCCTTCCTGTACCATCGGGTGTTTCTCCTGAGACAGTCGATTTTGCCAATCATCATATCAGACTTATCAACAAGTCTCATATTGACATTGTAATCAATGACGGCATCAGGGTTCATGATTGGCTCTTCCGTCCTGTAGCTGACCTTCCCAGTTCTCTGCAATTCCCCCTTGTGGATGGTGCTGATCATATTCACGACCTTCTTGTCATGCCACCTGATTGCAAGAAGCTTGTCTGATTTCTTCAGGTGAACATCTCCCTTGGATGATGATGATGCTTCGGGGAAACTTGGCCACTCTTTCCTATAGCTCCGTACAGTGCCAATGCCGTGTTCAGCAAGGTATTTGGAGAGTTTCGGTGCTGTGTAGTAATTGTCTGTGTACAGCACATGATTACCACCAAAATACCTCTCCATCAGCACTTTTACAACGGAGCCAGAGAAGCCAAGGGGGTCTTTCCTGTTCACATCCATTGTGCTAGCAGAGTAGATGACAAAATCCAGGATATACCCCGTCTCACAGTCACACAGCACAAAGAACTTTATCCCAAAGCGGTGGCGTTTGCTGGGGATGTACTGCATGAATTTGAGACGTCCTCTGAACAATACCAGGGATTCGTCTATGACGACTTTCTGCATAGGCCGGAAAAATCGCATAAATCGATCCCTAATCCTGTTGAGAAAATCCCTCACTCTCCACAAAGGGTCAGTTTGGGACGGGTTTGCATTGTCAGCGAAGTGCAGGTATCCAAGCAGCTGTCGGAACCGATCCCGTGACATATACAGTACTTCCCGAATATTGGGATAGTAGTAATGTCATCCAAGAGCCAGTACTCCTCCAACTCATGTCTCTTTATATGGGGCATAAGAAACATTAGGGCAAAAAAAACATACAGCTCTCTGATTCCGACAGGCAACCACGACACTTGCTTTGGTGAGCCAATAGGTCCCAGCCCTTCTGCTGCACACTGAGCTGCATACCTATTGGTCTCATCGCTGACATGCTGCACGATTTCATCATCCATGAAGGCCAGGAAGTAGTCAACAAAGTCATCTCCTGCGCTGCATGGGAAGGCAGGCTGTATTCCAGCATTTGTCATATCAAACGGTGGATTGTGTGGCTGAAAATCTGCACCGTCAGACCAAACAAATGCATCCACTTGCCCTGTGCGTGGTTCAGTGGCAGGGGCAGGTTGCATTGCACTCGTTTCCCCGTGAGAAGGAGCTGAGGTGGAGGCAATGGGTGAGGCAGGAGGCGAGCGGGAGGGGGGTGAGGCAGGAGGCAACGGGGAGGGGGGTGAGTGCGGGGGCGGTGAGTGGGGGGGTGGCGAGGGTGAGGGAGCTGAGTGGGGGGCAGGCGGGGGGGGGGGGGGGGTCTGACCTGGTGCGTGGTGAAACTTGACCCTTTCTACCCCGCTTATCACCTCGCTTATCTCCTCGCTTATCACCCAGCTTTGCCCTCCAACTGCCACGCATCCCCTTTGTTCTAGGCCTGCCTGCCCTGCCTGCACGGCCTGCCTTCCCTCGCTTTGCAGGCTTTGGTAATTTGTACTCCTCAGATGATGTAGACTGAGGAGAGGGCACGGCAGATGATGATGATGATGTGAGGGCAATAGGGCTAGGGGAACGGGAAATTGATGGGAAATGCTTACTAGGGCCTGGTGTGGGAGACGTGAGCCTGCGCTTCACTCCCTTCTCACGTGCAATACCAGATTTGCCCATAGGAGCCTTTCCTTTCCCAGAGTAAGTTGGGGGTGGTGGGGGGGAAACAACACGATCACTTTCATCACTGTCACTATCAATGGAAAATGGTTCACCACCAATCACTGCCAAATCATCACTGCTTGCTGTGAGTGTGTTACTTTCACTGCCACAATCAAGAGTAGTACTTACAGTTTTGTCCAGCTCAGTTCTAATTTCAGGAGTGCTCAACCCCTTCTGCCTCGCCGTCGGCAGTTCCTTTCCCGGTGTAGAGGTAGAGGGAACACTAGCACTAATCACTGTAGAGGAGGAAGCGAGCGACGATGAGTCGGAACGGAGCGCCATTATCACGCACAGAGCTGGACAGATACTGACTGATGCGGGTCAGGGCAGGGGTGGGGGGGGCCCCCTCGGGGTTGGAGGAGGGAGGTGTGGGATGGCTGGCGTGAAAGAACTCGACAGCTACTCTTGCGTGAGACACTTTGCGCGCCGGGAAAACGCGCGGTGTTCAAAATATTCACGATCATTCCAGAATGACACCCGCAGTTTGGTCCAGTTTTGTCAATGTCATTCTGGAATGACACCCGCGGTTAAAGGGTTAAAATTCCTGTACAGAAAACTCAAAAACCAAATAAACACAATTTTCAAATACATTTCAATTACTAGGGAACTGTGCAGCTGAAAACAAACTTACCTGATAATTCCCAGTTGATGAAAAGGTGAGGTAAACAACACACAAGTACTCTGTGATAAGTCAGGAATGAGTTTCAAAATAGCAACTTTATTATATACTGTACTTAAAAAGACACTGTAAAGTGATACCAACTGACATTACAGAATAAGAGACAGCAAATTTAACCTCCTCAATCTGGTGTACAGTAACCCCTCCATTACATGACATAACAGAGCCAAGGGGATGTCTGTTAGTAGATCTGTCCAGATAATAGACTTCTCCCCTGGCCCCCTTTTGTACATACCATAACTTTGAAAGCCATTGTAAAAGGCCACTATAGTACTGTACATCATACAACATTTATTTCTTGTGTTTTACACTATCTGGTCAAGCAGACTTATAAACCACAGCCAAGCGGTTTCCATGATCAAGCAAACCCATCAACCACAGACACCACTGCAGGGCCATACCCTGCAGTGACATGAATAAAACATGAAAAAAAAACTGGCTCTGCCAGTTCACTCAACCATAATTTCCACCTCGATGCAAGCATGTTGTCCAGATAAAATGGAAAAATGTATGTAGAATGGTTTTGAGCAAACCAGAACACAGCGTCTGGATAGTGGACTGTTTGGATAATTGAGGGATTACTGTATTTTTATTCTTGCTACCTACAACTGATTTTATTCAGCACTGGAGAAAAAATCAGGTTGAGAATAGGTCAATCGAAACTTGTTTTCAAGCTTGTCATGATAAACAATTTGTCAAAAATTAACAGAATCATAAGGCAGCAAGAGTAATCTGTGCCCTGACATTACTGTATTGTCCATCAAGATATATGCCACTATGTGTTGCTTCAAACCTCTTATGTACAGTATCAATATTTAGGCAATTTTACCCCAATATGTTTTGCCACAACACATCATTGTACAGAGGAGCAAAAACAGTTCTAGAATTTGCACAGAGAAGCTGAAGTTGGCCTCAGGATTCTGCAAACATATTGGCATGGACAGGTCCACACAAATTCTTACATTACAGTATTTCCTGATGCACAGAACATGATCCAAATACACAAACAGCATAAAGCAAGGGGTTATTGCCAGTAATATGTATCTTGTCTCAAATTTCCCTTGTTGCATTACTACAGTACAGTAAACCCTCACTTTACTGTACACCACCAGACCAGATATCAGATTTAATGAATACTTTCAGGTCACTGTCGTACATACTGGATACCACCGGGTAAATGGGAGGGGGAAAAACCACACAGACCTACTGGACAACTCTGGGCCCACTGGACACACTCTTGCATTTAGTGTATACTATCTGTTACATGGAGTGTTTGACGCCGGCTTACCATCGTAAATACTGGATACCATCAGGTACATGGGAAAAACCACACAGACCTACTGGACAACTCTGGGCCCACTGGACACGTTATTACATTTAATGTATACTATCCATTACATGGAGTGTTTGACGCAGGCTTACCGGCTTGCTTCCCACATGAAGGGTTACCAATGCTGGCAGCAGTTTTTTGCACCTGTCTGGGCTAGTCATGAAGTGCTATGACAAGAGTGCGAAATTATGGGCCAAGTTAGTGTCAAAATAGGCCAGTTTTCACTTTTAGTACTAGAATATACCATTTCACTCAATTTATTTTCCATTATGTGCTTGAAATCCCACTTCAGGGGGGACCATCGGACCTGCCGGATTATCGGCTTTATCAGATCGGGTTTCCCCCAACTGATCCAGTGTGCTGTACAGGGTTTACTGTATTTGCCGTTTTTGAAATATTGGCTCGGATTTCGGATTTGGAAGTTGGCCTGGATTTCATCTGTGAAAAGTCTGGTCCACTTTTCTTATTAAAACACTGGCTTAGAAGGGATTTTTTTTCTTATTTAGTTCAGATGTTTTTGAAAAGTACACAACTTTCTCTAGGATTTTGTTTCTGAAAAACTGGCTCAGATTCTGTATTGTATAAGTATACCAGTATATATATATATATATACAGTAATCACTCTAATATCCGGACGCCCAATAACCGAACATCCCCACTAACCGAACCTTATCATCCTGGGATCAAACATTCCCAAAATGGTCCGAAAATCCAAAAAAATTGGAAAAAAAATTGATTTTTTGCCGTCCGTAATTTGAACTTGCTGCGCGCGCCGCGTGAGAGCACTGTTTTGGTTCGTCATTCCTCCGACGTCCGATAGAGCGCCGCTGCATCCTCCCCACTTCCCGCCTGTCTCTCACCGCGACAAGACCTGCGCTGTTCGCCATGGCTGCCCACGTGCTCGCTTTTGTGGTGGTGCCGTACTTGCTGCAAGGCCTCCTGCTGCTCTCTGCCATACTCTAGTGTGTGATGATGATGGCCCCGCCTCCTGAGAAAAGGAAGAGATTGGTGTTGACTCTGGAGAAGAAACGGGAGATATTGGAGAAGGTTGATGCGGGTTGGTCTTCCTCTCGCATTCTCCGCGAGTTCAACCTGGCCCGGTCGACTTTGTTCAATATCAAGCGTTCCCGAGACAAGCTCATGCAGTACACGGCTGACTTCTCGTCGAGAAGCAAACGCAACGTGGAGAGGAAGGTTATGTTTACCCCCAAGTATGCAGAGATCGACCGCTCCACGTTGATTTGGTATCGACAGCAACGTGCAGCTGGTGTGATGGTACGTGGAACGGAGCTGAAGGCTGCTGCTGAGAAGTTTGCAAGGCTTCATGACGCCCTTGACTTCAAGGCATCCGAGGGTTGGCTCTTCGCGTTCAAGTTACGACATGGCCTTACTAACCGTAAAGCACATGGCGAAGCATTGGACGCTCACGAGGATGGAGTGGATGAGTTTCGGCACAAGGTGAAAGGCTTGATCGACAGGGAGGGCCTCACTCTCGGTCAAGTCTATAACGCTGACGAAACTGGCCTATTCTATCGCTCGGTGCCAACGAACACTCTCGCCGATGAGACGGAGAAGCGTGTACCTGGCCGCAAGCTTTCTAAGGAATGGATATCTGCTTTATGTTGTGCCAATGCTAACGGCATGCACCAGCTTAAGACCGTTATTGTTGGCCGTGCAAAGCAGCCTCGGTGCCTTCGTGGGGTGATGGATGTCCTTCCTGTCGTATGGTACCATTCTTTGAAAGCATGGTTCACAGCTGTGATTTTCAAAGACTGGTTTCACCATCACTTCGTCAAGGAGGTCATACATTACCAGACGAAGACACTGGGAATTCCTCGCGACCAGGTAAAGGCTCTCCTTCTCCTCGACAATGCACCTGCCCACCCGTGCGACAAGGACTTGGTTGCTGAGAATGGCCGTATTAGGTGCATGTTTCTGCCACCTAATACGACTGCTCTCATTCAACCAATGGACCAAGGAGTGATCGTGGCAACAAAGCGCCTGTACCGTCGGAAGTTCCTGGACGAGGTGATGGTGGTTCTCGAGGATGAGGACGAGCGCAGGGAAGGACGTGACACTCGAGGCAAGCGGACTTTGGAAAACCTTCGCCGCTACATCAAGTCTGCGCTGTACAACTGGGCTAGTGCATGGAAGGAAGTCCCTGTGAAAACTCTTGAAAATGGTTGGTCTCGTCTGCTTCTCGGAACGGATGTGAGCGATTTCCTAGGGTTTGACGTGGATGACTTCCATGCACGGCTACGTACGCACGGCGACGATGTTGATGTGGATGATGTTCGTGAGTGGTTGGACGACGACGAGGGCGATCCTGGGTATCAGACATTGTCTGATATCGAGATCGCGTCTTCGGTTGCTGGTGTCAGTCCCGAACTTGAAGATTCCGGCGACGAAAGGCGATGATGATGCAGACTCCGCCCAGCAGGACACACTCCAGCCATCCCCAAGCTGAGCGCACTCCAGGAACATCTAGAGTTCGTCCTAGACTACCTGGAACACCCGGACTGCGACAGGGAGATGGGGCCCTTGGGACTCGTGGAGGAAGTGCGTGCTTTCCGGCAGCGCATCATCAATCGCCAGAATCGTCGGTCCTTGCGTCAGTCAACGATTGACAGTTTTTTCAGGCCCGTGACCCCCGCTGTGCCAAGCCCTGGTTCCACTCCGTTGCCTCCCCAAGACAGGCCCTCATGCTCCGAGCCACAGCCCAGCACATCAGCTACAGTGGAGTCACTGCTCGACGTGAGTTTGCGGCTGTCTTCAGAGTCTTCTGTAGTCGATACGCCATCACCACTACCCACCGATGCACCCCTTGGACGCCTGCCAGTGATACTCTCGGGCTCTGACAGTGAATAAACAGCAAGAACTTCTCCACTAGACCACAGGGAATTTTGAGTGTTGTGCAGTGAAAAAAACGGTGTGTTGTGTTAAGGTTTTCAAGTTGGGAGAAAAGACTAAATAGAAAAGAAATTTAACGTAACTAACCTTCTTTGTTTTGGCTTTGGAAACTTAAAAAAACTTGGGAAAAGTTAATGTGCAACACTTAAATTTAATGGAACATTATTTGGACTAAAGTGAACACTGTGAAAAGAACGGACTTCTGTGTGTTAGTGACTAAGTTCAGTGCAAGACTTCAGGAAGAGTGTAGTGCAAGTGCTTCAGGAAATCGTTCTTACTGTCGGAGTCCGAGAGGCGGTTATTCATCGAGGGTGGCCAGGGACTTGCTGTAAGTAGCCAGAATGTTTCATGTTGTACTATTTTCCATACTATATTTACCAGAATGTTTCATATTGTATTTTTTCCCATACTATACTTACCAGAAAGTGTCATACTGTACTTCTTTCCATACTAAACTTACCTCATGCATGTGCAGTAGGAATGTGTTTTTCAGAGTTCGGTTAGGTTCGGTTAGGTTAGGTTCGGTTAGAGTCCATAAGTACCAGAATGTTTATTAATGTATGAACATACTTCTAAACCCACATTTTATGTTTCTATTGCATTTATTTCAGTCATTTATGTGCCTTATTGGTGTGATTTGGGTGTTAAATAGGTGCTATGCATGTCCGGAGGGAGTTGTATAGGTGTTTCTCTGTGTTAGGGTCCGTAAGTACAAGTCCATAAGCTGGGGCCCAATATCCGGACGAAACCAATATCCGAACCTACCGATGGCTCTATTGATCCGGATATTGGAGGGGTTACTGTATATATATATATGAAAGTAGCTCAGATGTTGTTTGTGAAAAGTTGGTCAGATTAACCCTTTAACTGCGGGCATTGTTTTGCCCCGACTGTCCTCTCCCGCGGGGGTTTCGACCAAAATGTAAACAAACTTTAAACCTTTATAACTCTGCACAGAATAAATCTAGAGCGAAAAATAAGGTACCATTAGAAAGTGCTAACCTTCGGCTTTGCAATGATGTAGGTTTCATGATTTCATTGACTATCACTGGATGGGCAGTGCCATTAGAATTGAGTGATCTAAAATCACTATTTTTCGCTCACACACCATTACCAAATGCCAACCTCATTCTGATAATAATACTATTAACATATATGAACACTGCACATACGATAAACACCCACTCTGTGTTCACTGAGGCAGGTAAAAGGCACTGTAATTACCTGCACTTCACTGCCACATCAGCGGTGTTGTAATCACTATTTTTCGCTCACACACCATTACCAAATGCCAACCTCATTCTGATAATAATACTATAAACATATATGAACAATGCACATACGATAAACACCCACTCTGTGTTCACTGAGGCAGGTAAAAGGGACTGTAATTGCCCGCACTTCACTGCCATATCAGTGGTGTTGTAATCATTATTTTTCGCTCACACACCATTACCAAATGCCAACCTCATTCTGATAAAAATACTGTAAACATATATGAACACTGCACATACGATAAACACCCACTCTGTGTTCACTGAGGCAGGTAAAAGGCACTGTAATTGCCTGCACTTCACTTCCACATCAGCAGTGTTGTCACTCACACAGCTGGACAGATACTGATGTGTGTTTGGTCCGGGGTGGGGTGGGGGGCCCAGGGGGTGGGAGGTGGGGCCCCAGGGGGGGGAGGAGGGAGGTGGGGGTCGGCTGGAGTGAAAGAACTTAATAGCTACTCTCCCTTGAAACAATTGGCGCACAGAAAAAACGCGGGGTATTCAAAATATTCACAACCATTCGAGAATGACACCCGCGGTTTGGTCCAGTTTTTGCAATGTCATTCTGGAATGACACCCGCGGTTAAAGGGTTAAATACTTCCTATATTTTAAGTGTGCTTGGATTTTGTTTCTAGAGCACTGGCTTGGATTTGGTTTCATGAAAACCTGTCTCCAATTTTTCTTTTGAAAAGCTGCCTTGAACTTCCAGCTTTTCAGTTTTCTTTTTTCTTTGTACTCACCCTGTATCTGACTCACTCTGACTTTTTTTCTTACAAACGTTTTCCTTGTATAAGATGAGCCTATTAATGCAATCACTGGCCAGAACCAACAATGGTTTACATGGTATGGTTTGAGCACAAGAAGTGGCAGTAAATGTGTACATACAGTAATACCCTGGAAAACACTCACAATAAACACAACAATGTATTTTGGAACTTCACTAACAGTAGCATAACATTTGCCAACAATTCCGGTCTACAAATCTAGGTACCAATATATTTTTCCTGAAGCTGTCGAACAATGAATATGGCATCAGTGGTCCCCCTACCTGGCATAAACCCAAACTGCATCTCATCAATATTTACTCTTCCTCAAAAACAATTCATTAGCGACCAAAGTCAGTACAAAATTCGAGCGAGCCACACCAAAAAAAGGCGTTGGTGTCTTCTTCAATGGGAAATGGGTGTACATTCAGGAACGCCATATTTGTTTTTTCACCCTGGCGCCAGTACCAAATCTTTTCACTCCCCTTATGGCCCTACCCTGTCACTGTGGGAATTTTCCTTAACCTGAAGCAATACTATGTTACCTTCACCCAATATTCATACCATCTCGCTGGTAGATGTTCAATAAACAACCAAATAAATGCAAATACCTTACCCACCTCAAGCTGCTCCTGGTCACCGACGCCGTGGTTTGATCCTGAATGGTTGAATCTCCATCTGTTTTTGAGCGTCCTAAAATTTTCCCCCCACACTCGATTATTTAAAGAATATATGCTCTATACTTTCTGTAGTAATACTGAGTGGTTGTATGTATTTATAAGAGAAGACGAAAACTACACATTACAACTGGTACCGTAATAAAAGCTGTCCCTGGTCCAAGACTTGTGTGTTGATATATTGGCGTTGGTATATAGGTAAAGTCACGTATTGCTTTTTCAGTACATTATTGCTGTGGTTCAAGTAGAAAACATGATTTATGCTTTTTTTCTACATTAAACTTCATCAGAACAGTAGTTTTAGTTACCATTCTCAATTTTCAAACGTGCTTTGGAATTGCTTTACCTGTCAACCAATCTATCTTTAGCCAGACATCTTAATCCTTTATGGCGCGGCCAGAAACAAATCATTCCTGTCTTAGGCCATCAGGTTGCCCTCCCTCCAACTCACCATCCTTACCCTCTCACATACAGCAGGATACCTCTCCATCCCATCCCCTCATCCTTCCTTCCCCTCCATATCCCTTACTGATTTCCACAACCCAACTCCTCTGGCCTTCAGACTCGCTCAACATGGGCTATACCCAGTTCATTATATACTCAATAATGATAGGTGGTAGCAGCCATATTCCTCACTTGTAGTGCTACTATTATACTGGAGTAATTTTGGTCTCATGGGGTTCTTCTAAACAGGGAGGAACACCGAAGCAAGATTCAGCGCACAGTTTTCTGCGCGTCTTCCTTGTATACCAAATCCAACACCGGTTTGACCCCTCCCATAAATGTTGCAATATCGTACGATTCAGGATCATGCTTGGGAATGGGGATGTGGGACCTTGGTGCTGCCATGTTAGCGTCTGTGTTACCATGTACCTCAGTGAGTGAAACTCTGCTTTGCCTTCCCTCCATATTTAGAACCACCACTAACCACCAGTGTTATGCTGGAGTAATTTTGGTCTCATGGGGTTCTAAACAGGGAGGAACACCAAAGCAAGATTCAACACACCCTATGAGTACAGGGTAGACACACAAACTCTTGGGAGATGACAGAATAAAAGGTTTATCATTGTTGAGGACTCTATACACAGCTTTACATTTGAGGATTATACTGTACACAGGAAATGGTCAATCAGGATGAGAGGGGAATTGGGAGGAGTGGTCTGGAGGAGATGCCCTGAATACAACACACACTCATTGCAGGGCTCTCTCTGGAAAACGGAAGGAGCCGGGATTGTCTTCATGTCTGTGAGGGGTGCTGTGGTGTGGCAAGTTAAATGCGGTAGAACGAAGGGAGCGAGAGACTACGACTCTGGCTGCAGAAGGTGGAGGCCCACTGTCTGGCTCACTCTCTCTCTCAGCCTGGGGATTGGATGATGTGGTCTGTACCCAAAGTGGGTCTGGCAGTGAAGTCAGAAGAGACCCAAATAGTCGGGACAACAAGTCTGAGATTATTAAGTCCGGGATTCCTTTCCGTGAGGTAGAGGAACAAGGTCTAGCAGTGCTGGGGGAGGGGCATGTAGGGGACTCCACTCCAGAGGCCGGAGTAGAGGGCAGTAGTAATGTATCTGCACATTGCATGTTAGTATTCCCTTCCATGGTAAAATCATTTATGAAAATTATACTAGTTTCAAAGACCTAATTAACTGGGAAAAAAAAAACACTAAGGAAGAGATGCTGAAGTCCCTGAAGCTTACAACCATACAGCCATTGTTTTCATAATCTCAACCATTTCTCCCATCCAAGGACAGGGCAAGGTAGGATTCTACCACAAAGAAAGAGAAAGTAGAAAAGTGGGAGAAACATCAACAGCATACCCAATTGAATTGGCCACACAATCATTAATACATCATTCAAACTCCTGGAATCCTGACTCCACCTCACAAGGTATAACAAAAACTAATGCTCTCTTCAGATAAACTATTAATATTCTCTATAATGAAGGTACAACTTCAATGATACCATAGGCTATACATATTAAATAACATAGAACTGTGGAATAATTTTCATATAAAATATCAAGAACTGTATTTCATACATCAAATATCATGCAAACAACAAAACAAACAATTAACATGGCACATATGATAAACTATACAAGCATTATGTAATCCCGTATATATTTCAGGTGAGAAGATAAATAACTATTTGCAAAGATAAACCAATCTATTGTGCTTATTTAACCAGTTTTCTTTCATCAGTTACTTTGATGGAAAGCTTAACCCCTTCAATACAACGACTTTTTTTTAGTTCATTCCTGCTGCCACCAGATGATTTTATTCACTTAAGGAAGGAGAAATAGTACTATCTCTCCTCCAGTTCAAAATGTCTCCTCTATCTAGAATATAATCATTTGGAGGTGACAAGAACAAAATATATAATGCGCCCTTGGGCTGAATGGGTTAATTATGTAGAACAGCTCTGTCCGAGCTGGGTGAGGGTGTGGGTGACAGTGACGGTAAGGATGAGGATGATGGCAAGAGTGAACAAGATGTGGAAGATGAGGGTGATGGTGAAGGTGAAGATGCTGTTGAAGTGGGAGAGGATGAAGGTAGGAGTTAAAATAAAGATGAGAGTAAGAGTGAATGTAGGAGTAAAGGAAAGACTGAGGACTGAGAGGGTGGGGGGGGGGGGAAAGAGGGCAATATCATGCTAGATATAGACAATTAGAAATGACGTGAGAAGAGTTGAGTTGGATATGTTATTTGGATGATATCAGGCACTCACCCTCACCAACACACACCAACAGGCCAGAGCAAGAAAATGTATATACATAGTGGTTGTGTTAACCTATCCACTACAATGATAATCTCCTTATTTTAATCTTGGTACCACCCAACTATTTTATTCAGCACAGGAAGGATCTCTTGCAGTTAAAATCTCTCGCAGTAAAGACATCTTGAAACATCTTGAAGCGAATGGATTAACACTCTTTAACAGCTACCACTATGATTTTGTTCCACATTCAAAATACTGTCAAGGCAACCAATTATTTCTGTACATTTGCTGTGGGAAACTTAAATCCTACATGCTTTTTTATGTATAATCTCTGTGTACACAAGATGATACTGAATAAATAACAAAGCAAATCAGGTCTCCTAACATTAAAACTCTTAAGCTGTCAAACTCAACATGACATGTATATTGTCACCTGTACAAAGACATATTTCCTAGTTATTGCTGCGAGGCCGGAGCACATCAGATGCCAGAGGATTGTCACAACACCTGCAGCACCCTATTTCCCTTTCCTAATCCCTCCCCCCATTTTTCTCCTTCATTCTCCCTCCCTCCCTTATCTTGCCCATCTCTCACCCCATGTATCCTCAACCCTCTCTCCCTCATCCTTACATCTCTTATCTCCTCATGTCACTTCTCCTCTTCTAACTCTCACTTCGTCTTTCTCTCTCCTATTCTTCAATTCATTCACTTCCCTCTCTTTACTTTTTTTTTTTTTTTCCCCATTACCCCTTATCCTCCTCGCCTTTCTCCCTCACCTTAGTTACCACTTATTCTCCTCACATCTCCCTTACCCCCTCTTCTCTTCTCTCTTATCTCCTTCCCTCATCCTTTTCTCTTACCTCCCTCCCCCCCCACCCCTCCACCTACCCTTTCCTTAACCCCATTCCCTTCCTTATCCTCATACCAGACACAGCACCAGATGGTTAATTCCTGATACCCAAACACCTACGCAACACCACCATCTGTTAATAAATAAATATGGGGCTCCCACAAATACAGTATAATTTTTGACAATGTACATGTATAAAGGACAACATTCTCATACGGTCAGAATGCTTGCTAGCATCTTTTCTGTAACAATTTATTTTCCACAATGCAGTAATTATTATCTTGTAACAGTATCTATACAATTTCAACACTGACATAGTTTGCATAAACAATGTACTGCATAAGAGAATATTAACACCTTATGTAAAAGGAAAAGATGCCAGACTCCTAACCCAATGAGAATAAGAAATTCTGAACTCTGTATGAACTGTAATTATGGCTTATTATAAACAAATATGGGGCCCATAAGACATAGTACAGTATATTTTAAGTCATGACAATGTACTTATTCCTTGTCTCCTTAGCAGACATTTGGGCAGTTATATTATGCTGATTACTAAGTGATGTGTTTGATTATCGTTTGGATCAGAAAGTTAAAATGGCTTTGAATCATTCTGTAACGAACAAAAACTGTATGACAAAAGAGAAACAATTTCATAACATATTATGATAAAAAACACCCAAACACAGTTTTTAAAAAATAATAACAAAGCACCCAATCACTATTACAAAAACATCAAGAAATATATCAATTATTACTACAAGAAAGCATCATATGCATTACACTCCAGTATCCTGTTAATACTGTATAGAACCAGCACACATGTGAACATGTTACTCCATCCTACACACAAATGTTCCCACTTTTCCCTCGCAGATCTCTTTCTTAAATATATATACATACGCTAGGAATCCAAGCAGGCAGAGTATCCAATATAGGCCTGGATGGATATAGCACAGGTGATCCACAACCCCTTCAGTACCATGACATCTCTTGTTGTATTCTACCATCAGACAATATTTGCAGCTAAAGGGAGATCTCCCGAAATGAAGGAGAAACACTTTCCATTATCCCCTTCCATAAGATGATGTCTCTGTTTTGTTTCTGGCCACCACGTCAGTACAGTTTATGTTTTTACACTGTCTATGGGAGACTCATACTAGAGGAACTCGAAACAAATGTCATTAATGCCTCTAGTATGATGACATTGCTTGTGATCTATTCATGCTACTGCCACACAATTTTACATAGCTTAAGAGAGGTCTTGTAGTGAAGGGGTTAACCTCTGCCAAGCACTAATGTTACCTTCTTCCCATCCTGCTGCCACAAGTTTGAGGTCAAGGTGCAGACCTATAAAAGACAGCTATACTCTTCTGACAAGCATCATTCACACTGTCCCTGTGGTTGCCAATACATTTTGGTGAGCATAAGGCATGAAAGGCACCTGTATCAAAATTATGACAAAAACTAATACAGCACACTTCCCTGGATGTCAAATAGTTCTTTCCGGCCTTACCATTTGAAGGTTTATTTTACATCTGTACAATTTTTTACCTTCATTAAACAATCTGGTGCTCTCTTACAGAGAATAATGGCTTCCCATTTTGATGACACCAAAGCACCACATTTGTGGCACAAAAAATAGACACAGTGCCTTCATGTTAACAACTGCAGAGCTGCAGTTCTATGATCATCTTAAGACTAATTCCTGAATCCCTTCTAATCTCAGAGTTCACCTAATTACAGGCAAAACAAATTCAAGAATGCCCAAAGCATACTGTAGCTTAGCTGCAATACTGTACAGCTACTGGACTGAGGGACATCAGCATGAACACACACCACTCTCTCAACATAACACCACAATGACAAGACACACAGTAGGTAAGGGGAATATTGGAAGCATCTAATCTGCACAACTGAAATACTGAGACCTTCATACACTGATGGCACTAGAGCAAGGTAGAGGGGATGCAGATCAAGGCAGTGTCACAAGATAAGATCTCCTGCCAATTTTCCCTAGCAATTCTATCTTGCTGACATTCTTTAGGGTAACTTAGAACATAGTAAGCCCACAGAATTTTTCTCTTATTCTTGCCATCTAATGACAATTCTGTTCAACTCAGGATAGACTTTTCGAATGGAAGGATTAAATGCGGCCTCAATAAACCCCAACTCAGGATAGACTTTCTGAATGAGAAGGAGTAAATATGGCCTTAATAGACCCCAACTCAAGACAGACTTTTTTAATGGGAAGGATTACATCTAGCCTTAATAAACCTCTTCAATAAGACAGACTTTTTCTAAGCTGAATAAACAATCTGGTAGCAGCAAAAATAAACTAAAAGGATGTCACCAAGATTCATGAGATAAAGATGTGCTGTCACATGGATCTTTGAAGCAACAAACAGGCAAGATCATGTTGCCCAGAAAAAATTAGTAGAAAACACACTCGTGTGACACTGCCTTCAGAAAACAGGAATGGTGTGAGGGGTGCACACGAGATTCATATCTATATAATCACAAAAATAATGTGTGAGTGAGCCACAGTATGACTAAACTACTTTAACACAAGGAATATAAGTGTACTAAAACTATACATAGGAGCAAATGATTGTGGATACTGACAGCAAATACTGTACAGTATGTGAACCAGCCAATACAAAGATGTGCAAAAATGAATGAAGGTTAATGGTGTCTCCTGTGTGAAAATGTAACTATTTAAGATGGTAAGGACTGAAAAGATGTACAGTGCTCTTATGGAAGATGTGCTCTGTGCAAATGAGTGCTGCGAGAGGTATGTGCTATGCAAAAGATGTACTGTGACAAGGATAAGGATAAACTGTAGTGATGGGTATGTATTCTCCAAGATTGTGACTGACTGGAAGAGAAGCATGGTACTCTCAATGAAGATATGCTGAATGTGAAAATGTACTGTGAGAGAGATATACTATGGAAAATATGTACTATGAGAGGAACATAATGTGTCGAAAAGTACAATTTTTAAGATTTGACAGACTGGAAATAAAGTAATCACAAGGAAGATGTACTCCGTGTGAAATGTTCAGTACTATGAGAGGGATATGCTATGTGAGAGATATTTTGTAAGAAGGGCATACTCTGTTAAAATGTACACTCTTGAAGATGTAATTAAGAGGAAAAGAAGTACTCCTGAGGGAGACATACTCTGTGAGAAGATTGTACTGACAGGGAGATGTACAATGTGTGAATGAAATACAGTTAAGAACACGAGTCCTTTGCCATGACCTGCATTCCGCACTTTGGAAGGATGGCAGCTACCAGTCATAATAATGAGAGAGAATATTACACTGGATACCTCACTCTGACTGACTCATGTTCAAATGTAAAGGGACTACTGTTCTCTGTACATTCTGTAAATGGATATTATTCTTGATAACCACTCAAGACGTTGGAATAACTATTTGCTCCAACTTGCTGTATTTCTGTTAACCATTTACTCTGAAAAGTCAGTGTGGGGAAAAAAAAATATTGTTGGCGGTGCAATGTAACATTATTTATGAGAAGAATCAAACAACCTCACATGTGCCAAACTAACAAATGGTGCATCATGAAAAATAGGTTCATCAAGTTTCACAGATATACTGCATAGAGACAACTACAAACCTACAAGGAGATGAAAGAGGACCTCAGAAATTAATATTCCAATGATTCATCAGGTACTGAAGAGTAACGGGCAGATGCAAGAAAGGGATTCTGTGTGTGTGTGTGTGTGTGTGTGTGTGTGTGTGTGTGTGTGTGTGTGTGTGTGTGTTTATATATATATATATATATATATATATATATATATATATATAAAATGTGAAGAGATTAGTATATGAGAATGAAGAAAAGGGTAAGTGATGATGGAGACTTGACTGTCAGTTACGGTTGAGTTAGGATGTTGTGGAGTAACTGCAACTTGATGCAACATAAAAAAGCAAAGTCTTAAATAGTTACATCCACTACAATGAGGGTTTACTGTACTAATAATATGTTAATGTACTGTTTTGTGTTGGTGTATTAAATATAATTATTCCATCCATCCATCCATCATCCAATCCTACATTGCCCCATGAGGAGCGTAGGAGCCCGAGGCTAGGCAGTTGGCCTTGACATTTAAGATGAGGGTGACCAGCCTTACTCATCCCTGGTCCCAAATAACCTTATCTAATGGCATTGTTCACCACCTTTTGTTTACTGGTAAATCATGTTAAGAAAAGAAATACAGACTTGCTATTATAAACCTACACCACAAGCCATAAATTGGGGGGAGAAAAAAAAAAAAAATGTGGCCATATAAGACAAAGGTGGTTGGAAGAATCAGCCATGAATTTAGAACTTAAGTGAAAAGACATGGCAGAAGAGCATGGTTATTATGACGAACCTGGGGTTCACTCCAATATTCCAACACACTGACAATAAAAAACCTGTTTATTAAAATAAATTAGCATTATATAAAAGTAGGGCGACTGGAAGAAGAGAGGTTGATAAACAACAAGACCGAAGACCATCAGATATTACGATACTGGTATACGGACGATTTAAGCAGACCAAAATGAAAGCATGTACAGCACTGAGATATATCAACTTCACACAAGTGAGGTGGTTTGAAGGAGGTGGAGATAGACCATCAATGAAAGGAGAGGTGGACCAAGGACAACACAAGAATGCAATGGATATTACATTACAATGATTTAGACATGAACCCAGCAATCAAACACACTTATATATAGTGAGATAAATCAACATCCACACATGCAATCTTTATAATACAACTCTGATCAGTGTAGGACCACAAAATATATACTGTATGTGTGTATATATATATATATATATATATACTACCCCTATCACCTTAAAACTATCCGGCTTTAGAGAGGCACTGGTCCTTCCTGCAGCTGTGTGTGTGCGAATGTGTTTATGTGTGCGTACAGGAGGCTGTGTGTAGGCTGGCCCCACACATTGCTCTCACTAATTTTCAGAGGGATGGGACATTTTATTGCATTATTTCCATAATGTTTAGTCTTTTTGCAACACCTTTTGATGTGGAGTTTTCAGAAAATCATTGTACATCTGTATTATTACCATCATATGACCTGGGATACTGGCTAATGTCACATGTAATTACATACTGCACAGTTAACTCCTTCAATAAAATGATGTCTCCTCAATCTTACTAGAGTTACCACCAAATGATTTAATACAGCATAAGAAAGACCTCTCGGACTGTAAGGGTAGTGGTAAAAATTTTCATCCACACTGCTAACCATTCTGTTTAATATAATAATTGTTCACTGTTTCCTCACACTCATCACTTTACAAGTCATATACAAGAAAATATCATCAAGTGATCCAAAAACATAATAACACCGCAGATATTTTGACAACCAGGTTTACCCCTCCTTTACACATAACCTTCCCTGTACTTGTACTGCAGAACCTAACTGTGGATATCTCTTCAGATTAACAATGCTCAACTCTTTCAGTCTTACAGCTTTTTCATTTTCATAGTGTTAATGTTAGACTATTTTATTCTGTTTAGGGGGAGGCCTCTCTATGTGATGGGGTTAGTAGCTATCACTGACCCATTCACTATCAGATCTACTTTCCCTAAGTTGAATAAATCATATAGTGGGTGAAAGATTAAAATACTAAAGATGTCCTCGGGCTTATGGTTTGAAATGTAGGACGTTTTCTCATTTTGACACAGAGCAATTGCTTCTCCAGCAAACATCTCAATGGTCCATGTGAAATCTGAAACACCAACAAGCACAAACCAACAATGGAATGCTTGGAAAAAAAGGAAACAAAACTAACAACACTCCACTCAACAGCATCCTCTTCCTGCTGTGACAGGAGGCTAATGATATAAGTTGCACGACAGGGATGAAAACGTCCAATACAAGCTGAAGATGAGTGAAGGGATGTATGGATAAACTACTGTTTTCTACTCCAAAGCATCTCTTCCTGGTGTGATGTGATGAGGCAAATGGTACACACTGTGAGATGGAGCTGACAACTAACTTCCAAGGCCTGACTGGTGGGTGAATTAATGTATGGTGTATGTTCCCACTTTCATATCTTCTCCTGTTCTTATTTTTTATTTATTTATTCTATTTTTTTCATGCTGCAGACCCAATCCATCCCTTAATGATGATGGAAACTTACGTCAGGATATGAAGATGATTATGACTATGATAATGACAATGATAAATATGATTATAATAATGTTACTGTTCTGACCACATTTCAAAATAATTCCCAAGAGCAAAATGCTCCACAAGATGCATTACAGGCACACACTTGCTCCTCAGTGCAGTGCTAGTGTGGCAATTGGCCCACTGCTGTATAAGGACATGGAATGAAGCTTGTATTCATCAAGCACAATATTAATAACCCTTCCACATGATGATGTCCTTTATGCAATCTCCTGCTAATTCCATTCAGTTGAAGACACGTTTGAAGTGCAGTACTCTCTGCAATCTGGTGACAGTTCTATTCAGCTTCGGAGAGACTTTTTGAGCTGAAAGATTAGATACAGTATTGTCTTCATTAACCTTTGCACTACTATGGGACTCTCCTAAGCTGCATTAACTCATGAAGCAGTAGCAAAAATACACACAAAAGACATCACCATACTGACAGGGATAAGCTGGCATAGTCACTGCAGGTTTATGAGGAAACTGAAACAGGCCTCTCAGCTGTACAAATGTGGTTTGATGCTGCGCTACATTTCATGATTATCCATCAACTATACATTTTCTTACTCAAGTGGTTTTGATATAGACATTTCCTCAGTACCTATAAAACTCCACTTAGGCTTGACTGTCAGTCACTAAACTTCATATAATAATCCATCACTTTCCTGTTTTCTCACTAACACATTTGATATGGACAATTCCTCAAGACCCATGATATTCTATTTTACCATGACTATAAACCTCACACAATCCATCATTTGTGTATCTTCTCAGATATGTTTGATATATTCTTTTCTTTGAGACTTAAGACACTCCACTTTAGCAACACTTTCCATCAATAAACTTCACAAGATACCATAATCCATTGCCTTTGTATTTTCTCACTCAAAAATGTGTGATAGAGACATTTTCCTCATTACCTATGAAGCTCCATTTTAGTAAGGTTAACCTCAAAACATAAAAGCTAGAAGGCATGCAAAAAGTGATGAGGCCTGAGTGAGCAAGGTCAGAGTTGTGAGCCAGTGACAGTAAACCCTCACTTAGCACAACTTTTTTTAAAGGCTCAGATACTCTTCCTTCAAACATGTGAATGACAAAAGAAACTGAAACACAGAATTAACCCCACCAATCATGTGACATGTTTTACTGATATATTCTTACTACCTCCAGTTGATTTCAATAATCTTTGGGGAAGATTTACTTCAATACAAAGGTAAATGAAGGCTGTATGTGACCTATCTAGTTTGAAAAAACTCTCCAAACCTGAATAAAACTGAAAATTACAAGAGTGAAAAATATGTTACTGCACTGCAGGCTGAAGCTGCTACACTAACAGACTTTGAAAACCTTGGATGGAACCATGTGTCTCATCCCCTTGTCACTCGCATGTCAGGTGAATGTTTCTGTGCCCTTACAAACACTCGCACATGTGGAAGCTGCACCAAAACATGTCCACACTGGGGGAACATAAGCTTAGGGTTCACTGTGCTCCTGAGAATGTTCCAGCCTGTAATAAAATTGGCTACTCTCTTACTGTACAAAGGTTCACAGTGTTTGAAGTTATGCTAATGGAGGGCTTACTGCACTCTATAAGATATGGATAATGTGACTGTGTGGTGCCATTATTAGAGGCAACCAGCGAGATTACTTACAAGATAATTTATAAATGTCAGGTGGGTTATCAGCACCCAGCAGGGACGTAGAAAAATACCTTTGGTGTGACAAAACTGACTTGAGAGAAAGAGTACAGGCAGTTCTCATTATAAGTATGGGATGACTTATAAAATATTCCAACTTTTTACTTACAATTATTGCTACTATACATGGTGCTGGATAAGGATGCTTTATGTGGTGGCACCATACAGCCATGTAGTTTCACTGCCCAGTTATAAGAACATCCCTCAGCTTCCTCCCTAGTCCCTAAAAAAAGAGGATGGTAGACTGCAAGATAAAGGGAACTTCAACCTGCAATCCACTGGGTTCACATTTTCAGATGAGCCTGGGGCTACAACTACCATAAAATGAGAGGACTGAAAAATTAACATCGTTAGTAGCAGTGAAACTTTAACAGACCATTTTTCTTTAACTGAGGACTGCATTGTAAAAAAAAAAAAAAAGAAAAGAAAAGAAAAAAAAAAAAACTTATACTGGTACTGCCTGTACATGGGGAGTTTCTTTTCTGTTCCTCTCCTGATTAAACAATCTGTAGGAAAATACTGTACTTTTTTGTGTTACCACTTAAAGAGTGAGAGTCAGTATTCACAACATGCACTTGTGGCTCAGACTGAGCTTCAAACTATGTGCAGAATTATAGAAAAATAGTCCAGCTACAGAAAAAGCAACCAACTCAATTTTCAATCACCTCTGATAATTATTCAGTAAGAATATTCAACCAACTTCAATATTCAACTCGCTAAAATATGCAACAAATCCACATATCTGACTGACTCTTATTCAGCCACAATGAATATTCCACCGACTTGAATATTTCACCAACTCAAATATTCTACTGACTCAAATATTCCACTGCCTCAAATATACTCAAATATTCCACCAGCTCTGGGTTTTTGGTCCTGAGTGGCTGGAATCTAACAGCAGCAACCACTTCCCTAGAGCTGGATCATTTTGTACATACAACTTGGGCTGGGCAGGCTGGGTAGGAACTTTTATCTCCCATTGGCTGTCCCCGCCTTGTCCTTGGCCGCCTTCTCCTTGGCTGCTTCCTTGGCTGCCTGCCGTCGCTTCTTGAGCTGTAGCTGGTGCTCCCGCTGCAAGTCGTCTTCCGTCAGGTCCAGCCGCTGCATCTGTGAGGGAAAATGTCTTTCATGACCTGACCACACTCTGGATGCATGGAAAGTTTTGTGAAAATAAATCAAATAAATAAAGTGGCCTCTCATCAGCATGAATTCAATTTACACGACGTAAAACACGGGGTGTAGAGCTATATGAGAGAGTGGGTGAGAGTAGGAGAGAGGGCAGCATGCTGGCAAAGGAAAAGGTTTCATTGAGATGAGTTGTTTGTGGGCATCCTTTATGAGATTCAGCCATTTCGCAATAGACAGACTGACAGATGGAAAGGAAAAATATACAGTAAATCCAGGTAGTGATCTGCACTGATAACTTGTGGAGAATAAAAATATATGGATGGTAGGTGGGGGCACTCACCATCCACTCACTTGATGTAGTGCTGCTCTCGGGTGTCTGCCCTTTCCTCTCCTCCATCCTTCTTTCCTTCCATCCTCTTCTGTCTTTCTTTCCTTCATTCTTTCTTCGTCCTGCCTACGGGTGACTTTACACTCTCTCTTCTGTTCTTCTTTTCTTCATTCTTTCCTCTTCCTTCTGCTTGTGGGTGACTCAACACTGAGTGACAAGCCAAATGGTTTCCTGTACACCAGGAAACCATTTACTATGCTGGGTGGTAACCATATAACCAAGTTTTGGCACCTGGTGGTTTAGTGGGTAATTACGGTGCTCCAATCAGATTGAGCCGGTGAAAGCTTATATCCAAGGGGTGGTTGGGTTTACTGCTTACGTAATGCCACTCAGGGATGAGTGAGGCTGGTCACTCTCATCTTAAATGTCAGGACCAATTTGCCCAGCTCTGGGCCGCTATGCTCCTCATGGGGCATCTTAGGATTGGATGATGGATGGATGGATATGGAAAAGCAGCCAACATCATGAAAACTGAGAACCTTGTGCCTTTCAGTGCTGGTAATGGTTGGTTTGCAAAGTTTTATGCATAGAATCAACCAACATACAGTAGCAATAAAAAATACAATTTATTTGCCACTTAACATTATTATGTCCCCCGATGATCAGTAAATCTTTAATCATTCTGGTATTGCAATGTGTATCAGTTATATACTTAAAAAGTGGGCCAAAATTAGGGCGTTGGGGAAAATTCTGGAAATTCTTTTCCCCCATCAGAAAATAATATTAAAAAGTTTTCCAGCCTCTTTTTATGTGAACTCCATTTGTATGTTAAATTACAGTACATGGATACATCAAACCACACAATATGAGGATTCACTGCACATTATAACACTGAAAGGATTATGAGTGTTTATATATATATATATATATATATCAAGATTGGCCTGTATGGTACCTGGAACATGAGGAAACGCTCAGTCATGACACCGTGCTCAATATTGCGGAGGGCCTGGAGTGTCTCGTACATGCCTGGGCAACGTTTTGCCACCTGGGGACGCAGACCATACTTGAGCAGCACCAGACCCACACGGAACAACACCTTCACACCTGCAGACAATTATAAATCAGAGGTATGGGAAAGCGAGTAAGCTGGATGGAGTCTTTGCTAGAAGCATGGAAGGAGTTCTATAATATTGCAACACTTCATATACAACTGATATTCTACAATACTACAGTACAACATTTGATACATAATCGGTACATTACAATATTATCATACATTTTATGTTCTGTGCACCTGGTATAGCTAATTGGGAGAAGCTGGGAACTACATGCCACCTTCATTATAAGTAAGGAGGTCACAGGAGTACAGCCAAGGGTAAGAGTGTTCAAATCTGAAAACTCACCTTCACAGAAGAACATGTCCCAGACCCTGAGGACGGATGGCCATGGCAGCGTCCGTGAGAAGAGACACATGAACCATTCAGTCATGTACAGCACCGGCTCTATTTTGTGCTTCTTCTGCAAAATAACGCATCTTTTACAGGATTCAATAGTGATGGGGTAAGGCTAAGGAACAGTGGTGGTAATAAAGCTACCATGAGTTACTACTGAGTCTGCTCTAAATGACACAGTGCGGTAACCAATTCCACCAGGGTAGATCACAGGTACAACAAATTAAATATTGTACAGCTGTATCATTTGCATGAGTACTGAGCAATATGTTATTATGGGCTGAAAGGTGAGGGTTCTAGAGTTACATGTACACAGGTGTCATCTATTGTGTTATGCTGATTGTGTCTGGGTGAATGTAGGGACAGGTGCTGTCTAAAGTATAATCTTTTTAGCTTCACTCTGTCCACTCTAAATCTCGTGTATGAGAGAAAGTCTAGGGGGATGGTGAAGCAAAATTATGCATCCACATATCACGACTATGTTTGAAGAATAATGCTAAGTGATGACTGAAATACCCAGCAGTTTATCTTTAAGCTATGCAACACAACAGTTTCCACCATATGCATTAGATTAATTATGTAGCTCTACCATCTGGTTAAGTCTCCAGCTCAAAGAAAACCTTCAGTTGTATTATAGCCAATTCCGACTGGGGTTGTTTAATAAGATATATGTCATAATTTTGAATGACTGATAATGTATGACACATTTCATCTTCTAGTGGATGACTCTTATTAAATATTTAGACACAGAGACAGAACAGACACTATTACACAATGCACATTTCAATCCATCCATTCATTATCCCATCCTATATTGCCTCAATAGGAGCACAGGGGTCCTGGGCTTGGCTACTCAGTCCAGACATTTAAAACATGAGTGACCAGTCATAAAACAATGAGTGACATTATTTGAGCAATACACCTCAACCACTCCTATGACTCAAATTCTCATGGGACACATCTAACTGGAGTGCCTTAACTCACCAGACCACCAAGTGTCCATTGGCTGGCTCTATGGTTACCACCCAACACATTAAATGACTTCTTGGATTAAAGGAATGCATTTGGCTCATCATTTAATGTAGTCACCTGAGGATAGCACTACACTGAGTCAGTGGATGCCTGGATGGTGGATGCCTTCACCTACCATTACAATTAATCATGTCACAGAATCTCAAATAACAAGAGTATAGGACAACCTCTGATTTTTCCCTTCTTATTAAAACGTATGGCCTCTCAGAATGCTACTGTGTTCTGTCATCACCCCCTTCCCCCAATGCATCCTCTCATTTAACACCCTTTGCCTTACTATGCTGATATGGATATAAAAGGGAAAATAAAAGATAGAAATATTTCACTGATTTGGTATTTAAACAACTTATTCTATCACCTAACATACCTCAAAAGTGTCATGGCAATGATGATGATAATAATAATGGTGGTGATGGTGATAACAACAATGACAATAATGATGTACAATTCATCTATCTGAATTATCGTCATTGTGTGTGTGGGAGAGGAAGGGGACTATTTCATGACCAGTACCTATCAAATACATATACAAACCACAGAAATATTAGCAGAATTGTACTGTCCAGGATAAAAATTCACCTACTATTCCACTGTGTCTACTTTAAAGTCATGTCTGTCATTTTCTCTCTGATGTATCATATTAAAGAGTATCATCTATGGGAAAAGAAACACACCACAATGCTCTCAATTCAGGAATGTTAACTAACAGAGGGAAGTGAAAAAGAGAAGTGGTCAAATATTATGTGGACTTCTGTTCCCGACTGAAAAACAGAGATGACAAAATAACATGTGACGTACGATATGCTTGTAGGCTGATGGTGCTGCTTTCTTCAGTAGCTTGAAGAGGATGTCCCCATCTATTTGAATGGCTTCCTGTATCAAAAGAGGAAACTTTGTTTGTCTTCCACGTGTGTCAGTGATTCAAGTTAGAAGTTATCATGTAAGGGCCATATTCTCATGGGCTTGGGAAGTTCCCTAGCACCTCTTCCTTACCAGTATATTTCTGCATAAAATACAGTAAGAGGTAAAGATGGTGATGGACACTATGAAGTTCTTAGCTATGGTGCTCATTTCTGTAACAGCTTCCTTTGATCCTGTAGCATGTTTTTCACTCATTATCCTGGGATACAAAGGATTCAAAGCCACTGCATGGCTACCACAGTTACCTCCTCTGGGCATTTTACCTACCAACCCACAGAGAGTAAATGAAAACCTGAACCAGGTGGAGCTAGTTGCCTGCACCAGGATTTGAACTATGGCAATACCAGGCTGGCAGCTTTGTAGCTAGCACTGTTAACCACTCTACCATTGCATGATAATGTTCTCTTTTATGATATTTATGCAAACTATATCAATTAAAAAATATATATAGAAACATTACAGGATAATAAATAAATTAACTGTTAAGAAAGAGTTATTAGGCTGCCTCCAAACCCATGAGGATACAGCTCTGATGCAGAAAATGCAGCAATGAAAAACATCTGGAATAATGGGTAGCTCAGAAACAAAAACACAGGAACTTGCAGAGTAAACTTACTTGAGCTGCATGACACTAAACCTAGCAAGATGATGTAACTGGGTTTCCAACATAAGGGACACTGTAGTACATCATTATGTATGGTGTACATACAGCTATACCTCTGTCAAAATTACCAAACATAACCCCAAATGAAAGGGACAGAGAGAAAAGAAAACTGAATACAGAAGGCTCTCGATCCTCGATCGGTTTTGGGACCAAAAAAAATTATTGAGATGGGATTTATCGAAGCGCGAATTGATAAACTTATGGAAAAAATAAATAAATTGGACAGGCGTGTCGCCAACAAACCTACATCAACTTTTACATACAGTATATACTTATACCCACCCAAAATCTTAACACAGCCATATATTTGCTTATATTTAGTACATATTTACTTACTATTAGCAACAAAAGCAAGAAATACAGGCTGCACACACTTTAATATAGAAAGAATGACGCTCATGTGGTGAGTGTCGGGTTCCGAGACAATTCACCGTTGTCAATTCGCTGTCAAAACATGGACGATTCCCCGTCAGGACAATTCGCACCCTGGACGATTCCCTGTCATTCTATAAATATACATATAATTAAATAATCAGTACTTTAATAACTATATCTCAGGGGGATCCATCAGAATCTATGTTCAATAGTGTAGGTTTTGGATATTACAGTATTTATTAGTTGCACCTTTAGTCAATAATTAACTTGTTTCTTCCTCGCTGTAGTCGCCTTTGAATTATATTTTAGCATCATTCATAGCTGTCTTCATTAATGACTGTGAACTGTCATGTTATTGTTATGATAGTGAATTGACTTGATGGTGAATTGTCCCGACTGGTTCCGAGCTGGTGGTTGAGTCACTGTTGCCAGCCACCACTACCACCCTCGCTGCCATCACTCGCACTCGCCCCAACCCCGCTTGAGTGAACACCTGCTTCCTTATCCTTGTCCCAATCACCATGGCCACTGCTGTTGATGCTTTCACTGCCTCCATCATCACAAAAATTATTTCAAACGTTTGAATGAGAGCATGTTTCACCAAGTGGCCGGTAGGTGGCATGACAAATGAACAGATGAACTTCGACTTGTGCTCGCAACCCGGCTTGTGTGATCAAAGTGCAACTTTTGAAATCGAAACACGAATTTTGGACAAGCAGGCGAGTCTGATAGAAGTACGAAATATCGAAATAAGATTAATCAAAGTTCGAGAGCCTACTGCACAGAACAACCTCTATATGCAGCAAATATTAATTCATAAAACCCTTAATATAACCTAAAGAATGTGGCTTTGCTATATTTCTGACAGTCAGATCAATACTTATTAGTTATGGATAATAATGATCTTTACCAAAATATTCTCATCAGCATTCAGCATCTCTTTAAAAATGAAAAAATAATAATTATACATTTATCTACTGTATTGTAATTACATATCTGTGGCTGAACATAATACAAAATATTATCCACACTAACATCATCTTCAATAACATCCAATCCATTCAAATTTATCAAAGGACTGTGTTGTCAATAAAATGTAACATAATAGCAAATTCTCAAAAATACAGTATATTTCTAAAACCTAAACTAACAAAGACCTTACACCTGGACCTCATCAACTTTCCCACAACAAGCGTAAACAACAAGGGATATTCCACTATTTCAAAACTCTAATCTAAAGGCAAGTGACAAACACCTGTGTCTTGTAATCATTCCTGTAGAAATAGAAATATAAACAATGGTGGATCTTTCACATCCATTTAAAAACTCTAAGCTAACAATGAACTTAACACTTGGGTCTTGTAATCCTTACTATAATAAACATACACAAAGACGGGTGTTTCACATCTTGCGTCAACACCCACGGAGGCCCAAGGACTGAATGGACTGAATCATGACGTATTTTTCCACACCTCTGCACCCAACGTCAGCATCATTTCCTGTCTTACTCACACCGACACCTTCCTAATCAGCACTCACTATGTGTCAACACTAAGACTTTCTGGCCTCCCTTATTCTTCATATCTATCTACTGTTCATCCTTGTTAGCTGTAAGTTGCTTTCTCTGATGTTCTTATATGCTATTAACCCCTTCAATCTGATAGTGTATTTCATTCTTGCCATCTCTTGATGATTTTATTCAGATTAGATGAGCTCTTTCAAACTGTATGGATCAGCTATGACCAAAATTAACCCCATCATTACTACAGATCCTTCCTAAGTAGTATAAAATCATCTGGAGAAAGTAATTCATTCATTCATTCATCATCCAAAGAGTGACCGGCCTCACTCATCCCTGACTGGCATTACATGAGCAATAAACTCCAACCACCCCTTGGATATAAACCTTCACGGCTCAATTGGACTGGAGTGCCGTAATTACCCACTAAACCACCAGGTGCCAAAATTTGGCTATATGGTAACCACCAAACGTAGTAAATGGTTTCCTGGTGTACAGGACATCATCTGGCTTGTCACTTAGTGAAGAAAGTAATAATACAATACCGTATAATGTGTGTCATCAGATTGATTTTTTTTTTTTTTTTAGTCTATTTTTACAACCACCAAACATTTTTATTCAGCTATGCAGAGACCACTTAATAGTAAAGATCCCCCCATTATCCCCTTCACAACATGGAATCTCTTCTAAGCTAAATATAACTCTTTCAGTTCCTTGAATATAATATAACTAACTTCTTTAAGCTGAAAGGTTTAAGTTTATGATTAATCTGTTAAAAACTGCCCATGAAAGTTATATAGTGGCTAAGTTTATAGTATCCTCAAAGACCATCAATGCCTCAACGTACCAATCCCCTGGCATAGTATCCAGGCACGTATTTATCGCAGATGGCCTTGAGGCACCAGAAGGCAGGCTCGGCGGGCATCTGCATGAGGAGCACCGCTGCCAGGGGGGCGTGGGCTTGGCAGTACTCATCTGGGGACACCTGTGCATGAACTTTCAACACTCGGAAAAGGTCTTCCTGTCTGTAAGTAAAAGGAGATGGAACCTTTAATATGAAGTTATTTCACCTTAACCTGGCAGAAATTTTCAACTTTTTGCTGCCTATTTTTTGTAGCTCAGTAGCAGAATATGACAATACTACCATGCAAAGACTGAAAAAATAAATAAATAAATAAATAATAATAATAATAATAATAATAATAATCCATCCATCCATCCATCATCCAATCCTACAGTGCCCCATGAGGAGCATAGGAGCCCAGGGCTAGGCAGTTGGTCTCAACATTTAAGATGAGAGTGACCAGCCTCACTCATCCCTGAGTGGCATTACATGAGCAATCAACCCCAACCATCCCTTGGATATAAACCTTCACCAGCTCAATCCGAAATAATCACTGCCATAGTCAGGAATCAATCCTGAGCCATGCAGAGCATAAGTATGTCACATTAGCCATTAACCACTTGCCTACTAAAATATGTGGGCTTTTATACACCACATTACAAAGGCTTCACATCCTTTCCACTGCATTTCATTGTGACTAACCCCATTATCTAGAGTCAATTTCTTGTTACAGTTTAATATTCAGAATGCAAAAATGTCAATTCTAGGCCAAGTTAAAGTGAACATAGTATAGCAGTGTTTAGAATTCAGTACTGAAATTTTTAAACTGTGTTAGGGATGAAAGCATTAACTTTGGAGCAACTGTACTTATGTTTTCTACAATGCTGGGCCATATAGGCACTGTTCAGAGCTTTCATAAAATCTGTACTATTCACTGGATATACACCAATTGGAGTTATCCATCAACATTATTAAAAGAAAGTTACAATGACTGTAAATGTAGGGTCTGCCATTTCTAACAAAACTATTCTTAGATGTGAAAGCTGGACCGATTTGAGATACGCTGCTTGAAGATATACTTATGACAGGTAGTACTGAGGGTTTGAAATTAAACTAATTTAAGATAAGAAGGTTAGGATGCCAAGTGGTGCACTGATTTTGTTGTTTCTGATTAATTTAGTCATGCTTAAAAGAACCAAGACCAAAGAACAATAATCATCAATGAAAACAATGAGTTTTTAACTGTATCTGAAGAATAACCCAAGGTAAGGTTGAGTACAGTATTACACAAGACTGATCATTTATCTGATAAAGCTGGGCCACTGCTATGACTTGAATATGATGCTACAATTACTGTCCATAACATCTAATAAGTCGTGGTTATGAGGTAGGACTGAGTCTCCACAGTTACTTGTCAAATCTACATGCCAATCTAAAACACACTTTACCATCAAATGTGCTAAAGAGGTCAAGAACCTGGAAAAGAAAGAAAGAAAAAAAAAACAATATAACATACCCATGTCCTCCTTTCTGCAGGAACATCTCGTGTAAGGGAAACTGTCGATGAAGGTCTTTCCTGATGTCATCTTCTAGTCTGGAATCTGCAGGAGCCTCTGCCAACTGATCAAACACTCCAGGATTTCTCTCTAGTTGCCTAACAAATGGTACAATACTGCATTACAATACTGTACCTGCCAAAAATTTCAAAGGCTTAAATTATGAATGTATGATCCATTTCACTGGGAACACTGTTGATATCATCTCCAATTTATGTTGCTCCCATTTCCTAACTCTGGATCACAACCAGTTCTTTTAAATATTGTACAGCAATGTGGAACTGCATTATGCGAACAATCATGTAGTTGTGAAATACTGTATGTAATACACTTACATAAACACCCACCATTCAATTCTTTACTTTCCCATTGGGGACACAGGGGCCAGGGCTAGGCTACCCAGTCCAGACATTTAAGGCAAGAGTGACCAATCGCTCACCCTTGAATGGCATTGTGTGAACAATAAATCAACAGGTTCAAGTTGGATATACAGTAATATGATACAAGTGATAACTTTGTAACCACACACTTGCAGATGAAACTTCAAAATTTACAAATAAACAATGACATCACACAACTTCTCACAAAAGCAAAACTGCACAGTAGCTGTCATTACTTTTCCTTCTGCAGCTGCCCAATAATCAACTAACCACCCTCTCTACTGCTGCCTGTCTACTGTCAACTTCCCACCTCTTCTGCTGCTGTTTGACTTTTGTCAATTCCCAACTCCTGTTGCTGACCATCTACTGTCAACTTCCCTTCCTTTTTGCTACAGCCTGTCTTCTGCCAACTTCTCATCCCTTCTGGTGCTGCCCATCTGTCTTCTATCCACTTACTTGTGTGCCCCACAGAGGTGTTGCCATGCACGAGCCCTGAGTGCAGAGGGTATGCCCTTACGGCAGCGGTCGCGAACTTTGCGGTAGCGTTTGAGCATGTGAGTATCCCAGCTGGACAGCATTTCCAGCCACTTGCGCTCTCGCCGACGTACAACCTCAACATCAATGCCATCGTCACTGTTTTAAAAACTCACAAGCATTAATGAAAGTAAAATGCAACATCAACTGATATTTTAAAACATAACTATTTGAGAAAAACATTAACAGAATGGAAAGTACAGTATCAGCTATGGGGGGCTGTATTGTTGTAAAAGAAATACATACTATAATAGCTGTACTCATTTAGTGATGTTGAGAAAATCCTTAATTATCCTTTGTTCAGAGAAGGTTCACATTATATATGCAGCATAGTGGTCTCTTTCACTGTACAGTATGATACTGATAGTGAAAAATTATATGGAACTTTAATGTAATGGTAAGCAGTACATAATGAGGTAAATGTGTAGTGTAGTGTAGTGTAGTGTAGCGTTGTGTACCAAAGTTTAGCAAGGTACAGTGTGGTTGTAATGTAGTGAAGGTGAAGCACGACATACCTGTCTTCGGTGTACTGGGCGCCCCCTAGGAATCCAAACTTGTCTGGGACGGTGGATATCTCAGAGGGGGCGGCTACACTGCTGCCCACTGACTCCGAGTCCGACCAGTCCCGCCCTGCCATGCCCAACTCCCCGCCACCCTCTGTTAATAGTGAAAGAGTACCATCATCATCATCATCTCCATTCTAACCCTATTTCACACCATCTTACAGTATCTCTATTTCTCTCCCTTCTAATCTGATTTGCCAATATTAAATAGGGAGGGACATGGCTAAAATTACTGCTGAACAAAAAGGATGTACCGTATATGTATATACTGTATATATATATATATATATATATATATATAAAGATGCACATTAGTAACATTAATACTATCACCTGACTAGCTACATAACGTAGTTTTTAGTTGAAATAAATCAGCTTATGGTACTGGTAACTTCAAAAACAATTGGCTGTACCACCGTAAGTGAAGACCTGCATTATATAAAAATAATAATAGCAATAAAAATAAATAACTGGTACTAAATGTGCAAAAACAATAATATAAAATTAGCCTTAAAAAAAAATGTTAGTAAAGGTGTATAATGCAAAACAGTATACCCAACCACAGTGCCATACAGTACCTTAATTACCGTAAATCACTAAAAATAAACACCAAAGAGAGCTCAACTGTTATAGTGCTATTCAAGTATGCAGTTCACAGCTGGTTCTACACATTACTAAACTAGGTGCAGGTAACTTGTAGGAGAGGTGAAAAGTACTTTACTACCCACAGAAGAAATATATACACAGCTTACATAATTTCCAACAATTAAATCTGCAGTATCTTAAATAAAAACTGAGTGCTATACATGACATACAGTACACTCCAAAAAGTACCTTGACGATCTTGTGTTGGATACCATTTACAGTGATGGGGAGAGGCATTTAAATCTTCAATATGATGGCCTCCTTTTAATCATCGTTCCCACCCAGTAATCTTATTTGGATTTGGATAGAAGTCTCATTAAGAAAAGGTAACTTCTTATGTACAATTGTACAATGGGTTTTTTTAATTCATTCCATTCTACCAGCAGAAGGATTTTAATAAATTAATTCCTAACACCAACCAACCTGATGACAATCATTCTATTGTATTCTTGCTATCACCATGCAATTTTATTCAACTTGGTAAAGATCTTTTTCTTTTTTTTCTTTTTTTGACGAGCGAGTCAACACTAAACCACCAGAGGTGTAGTCTAAGGTGAGAAATACATTCTCAGATTGAACAGGCTACATATGATGACATTTTTAAAATTTCATTCTCGCAAAAGCTTGATTTCAAATAGCTTGAGGAGACCTCTCATTGTGAAAGGGTCACACGATATCTTCAAAAGTATGGTGAAACGTTTACCTTATTGCTGCTACTACCGAATTGTTTCATTAACTTTAAGGGTGACCTGTTAAAGTGAACAGATAAGAGTGACATTTCCCGTTTTACGTTATGTTATGCATATACTGTACCGTACTGTACGGTACAGTATTATGTGTTTCACTTACTGAAACAACACCAGTCATATTACTCATATTACATTCAGTGCACCTCATACAACTTAAACCTATTATATAATAAGACATAGCCTACATAGGCCATCATTGGATCTTGGGTCAATCTCCAGGTGTAATCTAACTGGATCCAAAACACTCCAATTAGCACAATCTTGCTGAGAAAGTGACCTGATGTGCAGGGGAGAAGAATGCAATTAGTAGCCACAGAATCATGCCTTTTCTTGCCATTTCACACAACCATGCACTCCCCTTTTCAAAAGCAATTAACTGTGAAATTTATCCACCTAGCCACGCATTTTCTCCCTGATTCATGCTCCCCAAATTTAGGCATCTCTCATACACTCTTTCACACACTTAGCATAACAACCAGCATCATGCATCTAACCTGTATCATTTTCTGGCTGTTTCATGCCTTAAAATGCTTCTCATAAATTCATACACACTGCCCTAATGCATTTTCCCGCACTCAGTCCACGTCAGGCACATAACCTTGAGGCGTACATTTATGTGTTTTTCTTTATGCACCTAAGCATCATAACTCAACAGTTTTACACACACACACACGCAAACTCCTAATCTCTCTCTCTCTCTCTCTCTCTCTCTCTCTCACACACACACACACACACACACACAAATATAAAGACCACACCCTTTAATGAACAATGTGCTCTCCAAACACCATGTTCTGTACATCACATGCTGGTGACTGCTGTGTACATTATGGAAATAAGGGTGTAGTGTACTAAACACTGTACCATACCTGTAATAAGACAGAAGGGAGGAATGGAGGAGGGTTAGAGGAGGAGAAGGGGAAAGATGAAATGTGTATGAGAGAGAGAGAGAGAGAGAGAGAGAAAGAGAGTATGCATAACCAAGAGCATATAAAACAAACTAAGTGAATTAATAATAGAGTCCTGTACAGTTCAACCTTCTCCTAATCACATTTTTCGTACTACATGTAAACTATTACCTTGACATTCTCGTAGTGAAGGGGTTTGAAACTTTCTGGTAACCCCTCCAATACAATAGGTTTAAAAATTGCATTTTTACTATAATCAAATATTTGTTTTCTTTTTTCTGCTTTTTTTATGGAAGGGGGATTTCTTGCAGTTAGGGAGTTAATTTAATTGATAACAAGGCACCAGGTTAGATTTTTTGAATAAGTATTTTCAGCAAGCTACTCAGCGTTCAGTGAGCATTTTAATAATAAAATGTGCTGACAACCTTTTTTTTTTATTCTGCTCTTGCTACTTCCATGTTGCTCTATTCAAGTTAGGGGACTACCTCTCACAGTGCAGAGACAATACAGTATATACCTATACTCCTTTTACACTAACTTGGCCTAAAGTTCACACCTCTCCATCCTGAAGGTTGATTTGCAACAATTCATGTAGATTAATACAGTAAGGTACTGGAAGATGATGCAAGTCATGAAGAAGTGCTTTGAATGGATATGGAACTGTAGTATTGTCTTTCTGTCATTCAGCTAAGTGAAATGAGCTGCAAATGAACATAAATTGAGATAAAATTAAGGTGAAAAGAGTACAATGCAGTAGTTCAGTCCCTTCCATTTAAACATATTCCCCCTAAGCTGAATAAGATACTTTCATGGTAAGCAGAATAAAAATATGTCATCATACTGAAGGGGGGGGAGAGAAAACACTGGCTAAGCACAAGTGAGCATTTTGGAGACTTGACTTTTTAACAGAGCAATATGTATTCATCTAGTTTACTGATTTAATGAAAAGCACTTACTGGGCACATTTTGGGGGTTTTTGTCAGTAAGCTTAATTGTAAAGAGCATTGTGGGAGGGAGGTTAATATTAGCAACTTGGAATTGTAAGTCAGTATTTGCACACTGAATTTTGAGCATTTCTGATTACCTGTACTATAAAAATCAAGTTATTTTTCATGGCAGTACTTAGAATGTACATTTTTAGTGCATTTGTTATGAGTACTGTACTTTGAGGGTAGCTTTATGAGCATATTAAGGGTAGCAATTATTATGGGCATTATATATGAGAGTAATGAATACCAGTATTCTGAGAGCATTTGATGAGCATTTTTAGGGTAGCATTTTATATGATTACCAGAGGAGCATTGTGGCGTTAGTATTTTAAAGAGAATTTTGAAACTTTGTGAACATACACTGTTAAGAGCATTTTGAGGGTAACATCTAATACTGTATAAGGATTCTGAGTCCAAATTATGCGTATTTGAGAGTATATGGAATCGGATGAAAAAACAGTAGCCAAAGTATATGATCATGTGGCAATAATGAGCGAAACAATCAAAGGATGTGATATTCAAGGGAAGTGAAGAGGCCTATAAGGTGAGCAATAGGGAAAGAGCATTTATAGTGGTTAGCTATATAAATGTAAGCAAGCATTGAAGATAGAGGTCAGTAATGGTATCTCAGGAAAGTAAAATAAGCAAAGGAAAAGAAGACAACATATGCAGGAAATGAAGTGAGCACTGGTAGAAGTCAAGGGTGGGGCTGACTGAAGCATTAGGACCAGAGGATACTGAGTGGGCATATGACAAGAGAGCACTCAAGTGAACATAGTGAAGAAGTGAACTGAGCTTGGTACGTAAGTGATGTGAACATGGAGGTTCACTGAAGTAAGCACTGAGCATAGTACTGTATCTGTCTGAAGTATTTACAGTAAGCACAGTTAAGTAGTCCTGCAAAGTGAAGTGAGCACTGAGGTTAGTATTGGAGTGAGCATTTAAAGCAAGCATATAACCTATACAAGTTGTCAAGTGTGCGAAGTGAGGACTATGGCTGGTATTAATGTGTTTACAGTAAGAACAGAGTGAAGAAGTACATGACATTAGTACTGAAGATAGAAATAAAGAGAAATTAGTGTGAGTATACTTAAGTAAGCACAGGAAGGAGCAGTAAAATAAGTGAGCGGTGAGGTTAGTACTGAAGTAAGCTGAACTGAGCACTGAGTGTAGCTGTCAGTGGAGTGAGCATGATATGAGCATATACTGACCGATATACCAGGTGGTGGAGGTGGACATAACAGTGAGTGGGTATGCTCCGGACCCCGCTGTAATGTAACATGTCATTAACACCGCATCATTCCTACACAACCCGTCCCCGCACCTAACCTAACACCACCAGTCCTACTGTAACACATAATGTAACAGACAGGACAACTTCAGGCATTACTGTGCTTCTGTCAACAACCTTGTCACTTCTAACCATTTCCATAACATTCTTTTTTCTTTTTTTTTTCAGGTACCACCAGGCAATTTTAAAGACCACTCGGTTTGGAAGCACAAGAAATAATTTATACCACTAACCAAGTCACCACAATTTTTTTTTTTTTTTTTTTTTTTTTTTTTTTTTTTTTTACCCTAGAACTCATTCCTACCTTATAACTACAGCTCACGGAATTTCCTCCAACCACGACTTAGAAACACTTTATTCCTGCTGTGGGAATGGCCCAGTTCCATCAGGTGAAAACAAACCAACTGTAGTAAGGAGGGGTTGAGTAAGTGACAGAAGCACCGCAAATGCTGGAAGCTGTGCCATGTGTGTTCACCATAGAGTCTCTTAAGCTGATTTACTAACGATATAGCATATGTTCAACAAGTGCTGCACAGGTAACCCCGCTACAATTACGTACTGTGCACATTCCATCGCTATAAACACTTAACACATTTTTAACACAACACTTACTGCTCACTAAACATACAGATGCTTAAATTTAACATCAAGCAAACAAAAACCAATACTTACCATTTTTTACACCAAGGAACCGAAATTAACACTAAACACCTTCACTTAACAAAGCATATGTTTAACACTAATTCTAAACATGCTTAACACTGTGATTGTTTAACATACACAAACAGTAGCTCATTCAACACATGCAATTTAACATCAAACAATGGTAGCACATTTCTAGCACAAATGTAGCTGATACTTAACACTACAGAAGTCAATATTTAATACTGATTTAACACATGCATACAGCACATTTGATTATACGGTTCATATTTATGCTTTCAAAATCGATGACTTGTTTTTTCTCTCTTTTGTTAATTCTAGGGACACCAGATGATTTAACTCAGCTTAGAAGAGTCTGATAGTGAAGGGGTTAATGAAAGCTGTATCTAACCCCTCCAGTGTGAAAAGTTGAATAAAATTGTCTGGCAGCAGTCACAACGAGAGAGAGAGAGAGAGAGAGAGAGAGAGAGAGAGAGAGAGAGAGAGAGAGAGAGAGAGACTGGTAACAGGGATTGCCTTGTCACTTTCTCCTTAATTGCCATTATTAAATATAGGCTATATTGTATTAGCCTAACACTTATTTCCCCCACCTCTCTCTCTCTCTCATGGCATGGTAGACTTAAACTGTCTATGATACCGTATCTATTTTGTTTTGGGGTCTGAAAAACAGCTTAGCCTCTCTCTCTCTCTCTCTCTCCAACCCCTTTCTTATTTTTATTAACTCCATTCCCCTATTTTTATTAACTCCATTCCCCTATTTTTATTAACTCCATTCCCTCCTTTCCCTTTCTCTCTTTTTCACCCTAGACTTTTCCTCCTTTTCTCCCCCTTCATTTCTTTTCTTCCCATGTTTCCACTCCCTACCTCCATACCTTCTCTTCCTCTCTCCCTCCCTATCCTTTCTCTCCTTCCCCCCTCCCTCTCCATACCCTTTATCCCTGTCTCTTGCAGTTTGAGTACAATGGAACGCTTGAATAAGTCTCTGCGATGAGGGTGAGAAGGGAGAGGGGGTAAAAAGGGGATAAGATGGGAGGAGAGGGAAGGAAAAAGGGAGATGGGGAGGGAGGAGAGAGAGAGACGGGAGGGAGAAGCAAGAGGAACAATGAAATGCATGGGAGAAGGACTTCAGGAGAGGGGGGGAGAGAGGGAGAGGAAGATGGAGAGGGGCAGGCGAGAGGGGGAAAAGGGGGAGAGAGAGAGAGGATGCGTGGGAGGGGAGGCAAGCTGGAAAAGGCGCAACCAGACTTACACCATACCTTTCTCTCTCTCTCTCTCTCTCTCTTTCTCTCCACACCCTGTCTCACCGTCTGTCTTGTATCTCTCCTACCCTCCTGGGCCTCCTGTCAGTCCCCCTATGACTTCAAGACAGACAGGGTGAAGGTGGGACAAGAGGAGTGGCAGGGGGGGGGGGAAGGGAGTAGGAGAGGGTGGAGCTGAAGTGGGTGATGAAAAGGAGAGAGAGAGAGAGAGAGAGAGTGTTGCGTGGGTGTAGGGTAGGTAAGTATTACATGCGGGTAGGAGGGTGAGAGGGAGAGAAACAGGAGTATGGGAGGGAAAATTGGCAGGCAGGGAGGAGTGAGTGAGTGAGTGAGTGAGAGAGTGAATAAGTGAGTGAGTGAGTGAGTGAGTGAGAGAGTGAATGAGTGAGTGAGTGAGAGAGTGAATGAGTGAGTGAGTGAGTACGGTAAGTAAATAAGGGAGGGAGGGAAGGAGGGAGGAGGAGGGAAGGCAATGTGTTCTGAACGATGGAGGGAGGGAGGGCAATGTGGTGTGTTGAAGATATGGAGAGAGAGAGAGAGAGAGAGAGACTTACTCGTTCATACACAGCACAAAGAAAGCTGATAGTACGAATCTTTCTCTCTCTCTCTCTCTCTCTCTCTCTCTCTCTCTCTCTCTCTCTCTCTCACAAAACACACACACACACACACACACACACACACACACACACACACACACACACACACATTAAATAGATTAGAAAGTAGCAGACTCCTTCCCCACCCACCACACCCCCTTAGTACTGCCAGTATGAACACTGAACAACACTGTGGCTACCTCAGCAACAGCTACTACTACTACTACGGTACTAAAACTACTACTACTACTACTACTACTACGGTACTACTAAAACTACTACTACTACTACGGTACTACTAAAACTACTACTACTACTACTACGGTACTACTAAAACTACTACTACCATCACTATCACCATGATCACCAACACCATCACCAATACTAGCTGCTGGTGCTGCTACTACTACTACTACTACTAATCACCACGATCACCACCACCACTATTACTAGCTGCTGTTGTTGTTGTTGCTACAACTATTTTTTTATACTACTACTACTACTACTACGAATCTATGATCACCACCACCACTAGCTGCTATTGTTGTTGCTGCTACTACTTCTACTAGCTGCTGCTGCTACTACTACTATACTACTACTACGGTGCTAAACAAATGCTACTCTACATATCATAAAGCTTCATAATCTCTCTCTCTCTCTCTCTCTCTCTCTCTCTCTCTCTCACTAGCAGCCTGCTTAAACAATTATTCTACTTTCTCTTCAAGTGCTCGTTCTACTGTTCTGAGACAAGGGTGGAGGAAGGGAGAGTGCGTAGGTGGGTGAGGAGGAAGGGAGGGGAAGGGACGGGGAGAGGAGGGAAATGGAGGGAAAGCAAAGGAAAGGGAGAGGGACAAAAGATAAGGTGGGGAAGAAAAGGAAGGGATGGAAAAGAGAAAGAACGGAGAAAGGAGAGGTGATAGGGAGAGGAAAGGGGGGAATGGAGAGTAAGGAGGATAAGCGGAAGGAGAGAAAAAATAAATATGGATGGAGTGTGAAATTATGAAGGAAGCAGAGCAGAGAAGACTATGGATGGATGGATAAGGGAGGGAGAGATCAAGGAGGGAGGAGGGGAGGAAATGGAGGGAGAAACTGAAGGGAGGGAGAGAGGGAGGGAGGGAGAGAAGTGATGATGAAGAGTAGTGAGATGGAAGAAACGAAGGAAGGGCACGTGAGAAAGAATGAGGGGTACATGAGAGGAGAGATGAAGTGATTAGCAAAGGGGGGAGAGAGAGAGAGAGAGAGAGAGAGAGAGAAGGGGGGGGTACGAAGGAAGGATGGCAGGAGATATGGTTGAGAGGTAGAAGGGAGGATGGGAGTGGCTAAGTGAGGAGAAAAGACAGAGGGGAATCAAGGAGGGAAGCATGTATGTATGTATGTAAGGAAGGAAGGAACGAAGTAAGAACGTACATAGGCAGGTACGGAGAGGGTGATACCGGTACTTTAGGCACAAGAGAGGACAGGTAGGTAGGTACGTAGGTAGGTTGGCAGGTAGGTAGGTAGGTTGGCAGGTAGGTAGGTAGGTACGTAGGTAAGTAGGTAGGTACGTAGGTAAGTAGGTAGGTAGGTTGGCAGGTAGGTAGGTAGGTACACGTTATACAGGTGTAAATGGTAGGAAGTAAGCATGTGGGAAGGTGAGGGGGAAGTGAGGGGGGGAGGGGGGAAGTGAGGGGGGGAGGGGGGAGGTAAGGTAGGTGTGGGAAGCAGCTAGGCCTATGAAGGGAGGGAGGGAGGGAGAGAAAGGGAGAGGATGTGTGGAGTGCTGTAGATAGGAAGACAAGTAAAGAGAGGGAGGGAGGGAGAAAATTGAGAGAGAGAGAGAGAGAGAGAGAGAGAGAGAGAGAAGGGAAGGTAGGGAGGGTGTGTGGGTAGGTAGAAAAGAGGGAGGGAGGGAGGGGGGGAGGGTGTGTGAAGTAGAAGCGAGCATGTTCCTTCTCATATTACCTTGAGTGTCGAGTGTTAGCCTCCTCTCTCTCTCTCTCTCTCTCTCTCTCTCTCACACACACACACACACACACACACACACACACACACACACACACACACACACACACTATGACTACATACAGCTGAGGGAAATGGCCAACCTTAACCTCTGAAGCCTTCCAACTGGCAGATAAAATGGTTTGGCGCTGGCAATAATAATAATAATAATAATAATAATAATAATAATAATAACCTATATTATAATGATCCGACTTCTGTATGTTTGTTGGTTGGTTTGTTACCGTAACAGCAAAAACAGCGCAACGTAGAGCAATATTTGATAGAGCATGGTATCGTTAAAATGTTCTAACTTGAGGAATAAAATAATTTCCAGTCCAATCGGGCCACCGGTTCCCCAATTATGACTCATTTCTGGCCTTTTGACATCGAGAGAAGGCCGCCAGAGAAGGCCTTTAAGCGATTAATAATACTAATACCAATACTACTAATAATAATTCCTTAGCCTCAATTTAAAGGTTTTAGGAGATAGTTAAAGAAAAATGAAAGCCGACCCGCATAACTGACAACCATGAAAATAATGTGGATAGTTCATAGTTTCATCCTAACTACAGTGTTTTACTCTTTGTACTCTAACTTGACCTAAAATTGCCACCTCTCCTTGAATGCGGAGCTGTAACAATATATTAACTCTAGGATATGACGCTAGTCACGATGAAGTGCAGTTGAAAGGATGGAAGGCTGCAGCACTGCCTTATTCTGACTCCGAGCTGCGTGAAATAAGCTGCAAAAGGACGAAAACCTGGCCTAAGTCAGTGTGAAAGACATAGTCACGAAGAGGAGCTGCTGAAAGGTTACGGATTCGTGGCACTGTCTTGTCACTGTATGAAACTGGCTGTTAAAGGACGAAAATTTGGGCAAAATTAAAGTAAAAAAGCATAGCAATTACTTATATGAGAAACGAACCCCGCCTTCAAAACGCTAATGTCTCATCTACTCCTACTCCTTCCTCACTTTCTTCTTTTACAGCCCCATTTAGGCTAACTTTCCTCCCCACTCCTCCCTTTCCCTCCACCCCTCCCTCGTCATTCCCTCCTTTCTTCCAATCCTTTCCCTTCACTTATCCTACTTTTCGTTTTTTTTTCCTCCCTCCCTTTCCAACCAAATTCTCTCCCTTTTCACTTCTCTTCCTCCCTTTCTTCATTTGCCATCCATTCTTCCCCCTCCATCCCTTTCTTCCCTCTAATTATTCCTTCATCGTTGTCTTCTACTCCTCTCTTTCCCTCCTTCCCTCCTCTCCCTTCCCTCCACTTCCCTTTCTCTCTCTTCCTCCCTCCCCTCCTCTCCCTTCTCATTTCCTCCCTTCCTCCCTTCCCTCCCTCCAGAGCTCCTCCCTGCCCTCTTCACACTAATTATCAATGTTGTGTACACACTCTAGGTGTGTGTGTGTGTGTGTGTGTGTGTGTGTGTGTGAGAGAGAGAGAGAGAGAGAGAGAGAGAGAGAGAGAGAGCGAGCCTTGTGAGTGCTTAGCGCCTATCTCTCTCTCTCTCTCTCTCTCTCTCTCTCTCTCTCTCCGGTGTAAAGCTTTTCTATTATTATGAAAGTCGAACCACCTCGCTGGGGTCGTAAAGTCTATGTGGTGTGGTCTCTCTCTCTCTCTCTCTCTCACACACACACACACACACACACACACACACACACACACACACACACACACACACACACACACACACACACAAAGGAAAAATGGACTCGACTGCTGTTAAGAACTTTGTCACTCCTTGGTGACTAAAATTTGTTCTTGTCTAGTTCTTTCCCTTCTTACCTTGCCTTTCCTCCCCCTTGCCTTCCTTTTCTCTCCCCTCCCTTCTCCCTTCTCCCTCTCCCTGTAAACCTCTTTCATTCATTCATCTTTTCCCCCATTCATTCTCTATCCCATCTTTTCTTCATCTTGCTCCTTCCCTCTCTCCCTCTTAGTTTCTCTTACCCCAATCCTTCCCTCTCCCCCTCTTTCTCTTCATTTTCTTCCACTTACTCCTTCCTCCATCTATCTCCCCTTCTCCTCCTCCCTCCCTGCCTCTTCTCTCCCTCGTCCGTCTCTCCCTCCTCCTCCTCCTCCTTTCCCCTCTCCCCCTCTCTCCTTCAACAATCCTGCCTCACTTCCGGTTGAGGTAAGTGACACTCGAGACGTGATTTACCACCTGCCTCACCCCACACCTGCCTTACCCCACACCTGCCTTATCCCACACCTACCTCATCATACCTGCCTCCCCCCACCCACCCTACCCTACCTCCCTCACACCCACCTTCCTCACCATACCTGCCTCACCTCCTCTGTGCCTCACCACCAGTCTCACCCACACCTGCCTTACCCCACCTTCCCCACCCTACCTGCCTTACCCCAACTTCCTCACCCCAACTGCCTGACCCCCACCTACCGTACCTTCCTCACCTCACCTGCCTCACATTAGGACGAAACAATTCCATCCCTATTGTCCTCTACCTGACAGTAATTTGCTCCACTATTCTATACAATTTCCACGTCAGTTTTTACGCATAACCTACAATTAGTTCGACTCTGAGATGGAGCGAAAGAATGAGGCACTGACATAGCACATCACACAGGAGGGATGAGAGATTTAAGACGCGGGGGAATGAAGCCAACAATCAGTAAGTCAGTGATGAAAGTTAGGAAAGACTGTGTGCTAACGTGAGCAGGATGATGATGATGATGATGATGATGATGATGATGATGATGATGATGATGATGATGATGATGATGACGATGATGGTTGATGATGATAGGAATGATGATGATGATGATGACGATGATGGTTGATAATGATAGGAGTGATGATGATGACCAGTGAAGGTGGTTGATAATGACAGTAATGATGATGATGATGATGATGATGATGAAGATGATGATTGATAATGATAGGACTGATGATGATGATGAACAATGAAGATGGCTATAATAATAATGATAGTACTGATGATGATGATGATGATGATATTCTGAATCGCATGGTGTTTTTTTTTTTCTCACTTTTTCCTGCCACCTGTCCCTCATTATATCGCCCGCTCCAGTATCACACCTGCGGTTCATTACATCACATTCAGCTGTTTCATCCCTATTAAGCAATCTATCTATCTATCTATCACCTATCTCATTATCTATCGTTATCATTAGGCTACTGTTCCCTGTCTATCTACGTACAGGCCTTAGAGTTTGTAGTCGTATTTTTTGTAGCGCCAGGTTCATCCGAAATGTAAACCCAGTGGACTGAAGGCTGAAGCTGCCCTCCTCTTATAAGCCACCATCCTCCTTTTCGGGGATAGGAAAGGGAGTTGAGGGACGTGTGTATAACCAGACAGTGGATCCACATGGTTACATCGGTGCCACCACGTGAAGGCGTACCTCTCTCGTTGTGTTAAAATACATGAAACAAAATGAAAATAAATAAATAAATAAACAACGCAACCCTACTCTGATTCTGTTTAATTAATTCCGTAAAAACATATCCTTACCTCAAAACCCGTGATGTGAACAACTTAACTGTGTATTTATCAGTATATATATATTTATCAGTATATATCCGATAGGCTAAACGGTGTATTGCTAACTCTTGCATTAAACCATATGAGGAGAAATTTGCCTTACTTTCCAAACAGGTTCATATCCCCCGTAAGGAAAACGTACGCGGAGCTGGCTGACATGTTGAATAAAAAAAAAAAAAACTAATGGCGGGGCGGGGCGGGGCGGCATGGGGCGGGGGTAAAAGTTGTTTCCCCTGGGGCCCCCGCTGCTCGTAATTGTATCGGTTAAGTCTGTCTGTTTTAACCTGAAGGAACTGGGTCACAGCCTTCACTTTAATACTACGTCGTGGTTGTGTGAAATTCGATGACTCTTACTTATGAGGTAGGAATGAGTCTCCTTGGTTACTTGTCAAATAACCCTCCAATCTGACCAAACTACACTTAGCCATCAATCGAGGTAACGGAGGTAAAAAAAAAAAAAAAAGAAAAAAAAAAAAAAAAGGATTACCAGCCGCCATGTTTTCTTCTCTCCCTACCTTAATTCCTTCACCCCGATGACGCTGTTATTGTTTTTCTTATCTCCAGTTTTATTTATCTCTGTACAGATTATTTTTAACTCGAGGGCTTACAAAATAACTTTCAATAATCCCTTTACAACCTTACAAAATAACTTTCAATAATCCCTTTACAACAAGAGGTCTCCGCTAAGCTAAATAAAAATAATCTAGTAATAGGAAGATAGTATAAAAAGTATGTCCCGCAAAAGAAGTGGTTTTAAAAGTGGTTTAACCCTGAACGTACTTACTTCCCCTTCGTACTCTGTCTACCTCTACTACCGCACTTCTACCAACCTACCTACCCACTTCCCCTTCCTACTCTATTTACCGCACTTCCCTCCTACGTACCTACCTAACTACGTACTTAGGCTACTTCCCCTTCGTACTCTGTTTACCGCACTTCCCTCCTATCTACTCACCAACCCACATACCCTACCCATACCCCACACTCTGAGATAACAGCAGCAGGGCACTATAACACACAGGCCACTTAGCAAACACGGCTGGATGGATAAAAAGGCAATAATTCATACCGCTAAAGTGGCAGGATGCGTTCGGAATCCTGATGAAAACACGTAACATCCACAGTTCGTAATTCAACACTATTTATTTATTTTTGATCTGTTTTTCATGGCTATCTGATTGGTAGTACTTGTGGTTTACGGGACAGATGTAAACAAGGGTGGTGTATATGTAAACCAATCTGCAAATACGTGTAAATTAAACAACATACCGGTACCTGAAATCACATGTAAATAATAAGATATAAACAGTACGGTATACAGTATACTTCAAATTATATGTTTAGAGAATGTGCAAAGATGCAGACTAATGTAAACAAGAGTATAGGCTAACCAGACATGTAAATATATAAGGGGAATGTAAACACGAACAGCTGTAAATGCATGGATGGTAAATAATGCTAGACGTTAACAAGGGAAGATAAATGCTTGAGATGTTATGAGTAAAATATTGGTAAGAGCTGTAGACGTGAATGAAGGTAAATGTACCGGTAAACACACACACACACACACACACACACACACACACACACACACACACACACACACACACACACACACACTTCCTTAGTCAGTTGTACCCTTGAAGTCATGTTTGCAGACCTAGCTACCTGTCTACCAACCTACACACACACACACACACACACACACACACACACACACACACACACACACACAAACCAAATTCCTTTGACACTGGCGTCCTTGAAGTGATTTGCAGATCTACCTTCCTTGCTTCCTTCCATCCTTCCTACCTACCTATCCACAGCCTCCCCCCTCTCCTAACACACACACACACACACACACACACACACACACACACACACACACACACACACACACAATAATTTCCTTCGACATTCCTGACCTTGAAGTGATGTTCGCAGACCGGACCTACCAACCTACTACACACAATCATCATCATCATCATCATCATATCATCGTCAAATGTATTGTATCCAGTATAAAAGAAAAACAAGAATCCAAGTCCTAACTATTTCGGAAAAAAAAAAAAAAAAAAAAAAAAAAAAGAGGACTGATATTGAGAACAACCATATATTTCACTTATCATTCCAACCCTGGACAGGAAAAATGAGTCATGATGATATTTTTTTCTTTATGGCCTTTCATGTGCTTGCATCATGTTCCCACCCTCAACTCTACTAATACAAACACACACACACACACACACACACACACACACACACACACACACACACACACTGCCAAGACTACCGGTACGACTTTCACATGCATCACTCTTCATATTCCTTCCCCACTCGTACTTCGCCGGCAAGGGGAGGGGTAATTTCTGGCCTGCAGTTCACTGGGTTCACGTTCACATGAGCCTGGGGTTGCAAATACTTATATATCCCTT
>NC_137025.1:2782500-2790000 GCF_032717465.1 Coenobita brevimanus | reverse complement strand
CAGGTGAGAAGAGAGAAGTGACAGGGATGGGGAGGGGAGGTGGGGGTGTGCGAGTGAAAAAGAGAGATGAGAGAAATGAAAAAGGGTAAGAAGGAGAGGGGAAAAAGGAAGGGGGAGGGGAACGGAATGAGAGGGAGGTGGAAGAAAGAGAGAGGATGGAGAAGAGAGACAAGGGAGGAAAGCAGAGGAGAGAGGGGGTGAGGGGAGGGGAAAAGGAATGGGAAGGAGGGAGAGAGAGAGATAAGAGGTGAACAGAGATGGATGAGAGGAAAAGGGAAAAGAGAAAGAGAGGGATCGGGAGGAGGAGGCAGAGGAACAAGGAGAGAGGGAGGGAGAGGGAGAGGGGTGAAATATGAGAGGTGTGGGTGAGAGTGTAAGTGGAAGAAAAGAGTTCTGGGGTGAGTGAGGGAAGGAGGGGAGGGAGGGCAGCAAGAAGGGGGGGGAGAGAGAGAGAGAGAGAGAGAGAGAGAGAGAGAGAGAGAGAGAGAGAGAGAGAGAGAGAGAGAGAGAGAGAGAGAGATCAGGATAAGAATACAGATGTTATGGATGTGGCAAAAGAAAGAACCCAAGGCTGAAACCATACAACACACCAGCCATTCCACCAGGCTGAAAAAAGGTCAAAACCATGATCAGTTCATTTCGAGATGCCTGGACACTGCATTTCGTAAGACTGGAGATCGTAAACAGAGAGAAAGAGAGACTAAGGAAAGACGGACATTTGAGAGGTGGACCGAAAATGTGTGTGTGTGTGTGTGTGTGTGTGTGTGTGTGTGTGTGTGTGTGTGTGTGTGTGTGTGTGTGTGTGTGTGTGTGTGTGTGTGTGTGTGTGTGTGTGTGTGTGTGTGTGTGTGTGTAACTAGAAAAGGGGGAATGGGAAGAAAACGAAGGAAGAGGAGGGGATGAAAGGTAGGGAGGGGAGGGGAGGACGGGCAAGGAGGAAAGGGAGGTGAGGACAGGAGAGAAGAAACAGGGGAGGAGGAGAGAGGAAGAGAAGACAAGGAGGTAAGAGAAGAACTTGAAGGAATGGGAGGGGAGAAGACAGGAAAGGGTAGGGAGGGGGGGGGGCGAAAAGGTTGGGGAGGGATGAATGAACTAAGAAGGGGAGGGGCGGGGTGACAGGTGTGTGAGTTAAGAGGGAGGGAGGAGAAGGAAGGAGAGAGGGGAAGGGAGAGGGAAGGGGAGGGGAGAACGGAGATGAGGGCTGGGTAGGCTAGGAAGGAAGGAAGGCAAGGATGGAGGGAGGGGAGAGATAAAAGGGGGGAGAGGAAGTGAGAGGGGAAATATGAAGGACAGGAGTCATAGTAAGGAAATGTAGCAGAGATGGGAGGGAGGGAGGGAGGGAAGAATGGGAGGCAACAGCAGGAAGGGGGAGGGGAGGGTACCTGAGAGTGGGAGGGAAGGGGGAGAGGGAGGGGGGAAGGAAGAGGAAAATGGGGGTAAAGTAGGAAATGAGTGGGGGGGGTGACCGACTGATATTTTTATTATTATTTTATTTTATTAAGGAAGGGGAAGGAAGGGTACCACTAATAGGTGAGGGGGGGGAAAGGGGGGAAGTGTAGGGGAAGGGAGGGGCCACTTCCGGGTGCTGGTAGCGGTACAAACACACCCTCCCCTCCCCTCTCATCCTTCCCTTCACCTTTCCTACCCCTCTACCTCCCTCATCCCTCCCTCTACCTTCCCCATATCTACACCCTCTCCTCCCCCTTGCGCATTCCTTCCCTCCATCTACCTTTATAGTAGTGGCTTTGTTTTCACCTGATGGAACTGGACCACTCCCGCAACCTGAACACTAAGTCGGGGTTGCATAAAATTCGATGTCTTAGTTAAATGTGAGGTAGGAACGCGTCTCCTTGGTTACCAGACAAATCAATCCTGCAATCTGACTACACCTGGCCATCAACCGAACTAAAAGTGGCTACGAATCTTTGTCAATCACGCTATACGGGTGGGTTTTCGTCGGCTACACTAAATCGTCTGGTTGGAACAAGAATAAACAAAATGACGACATGGTGGTGAATGGTGAAAAGGTCAAGAACGCTTAGGCTGAGACGAGTGCACGTATTAAGTTCACTGGGTGGGAAATTAGTCTCTCTCTCTCTCTCTCTCTCCAGCTACCTGATCTACTCTCTAACCTCCTTTCTTTCTTTCTTACTTCACATCTCCCCACTTCTTTCCCTCCTATTTTCCTTCGTCATCATTTCTTCTTCCTTCCTTCCGCCCTTCTTCCCTTCCTTCGTCTTTTCCCTCTCCCTCCTCCTTCCCATTTCCCCTCCTTCCCTTCCTCCGTCTCCCTCCAGTCTCATTCCTCTCTCCCCACTTCTTCCTTCCTCCCCCTCGCCCTTCCTACCTATCTGGTGACGCAAACAAGAAATAAACAACTTGATAACAAAACCAAAACTTCCTCTCCTCTCTCTCTCTCTCCCCTCACTCACAAACAGCCAAACAAAAACGTGGTTGCTCTCCGCGTCAATAACAACTTCCCTCATTTCCTCTCTCTCTCTCTCTCTCTCTCTCTCTGAGCTTGTGATCGGGAGGTCGCAAGTTCGAGCCTCAACCGGGCTACCGTTGCCGGGAGGGGTAGCTCCCTCCTGTAACCCCAGCGGGGCTATATGGCCTTAGTTGCCTATAGCTCGGGGAATTCATTTCTCCATTCTCTCTCTCTCTCTCTCTCTCTCTCCTCACTCACAAACAGCCAAACAAAAACGTGGTTAGTCTCCACGTCCATAACAACTTCCCTCATTTCCCCCCCCCTCTCTCACACACACACACACACACAAACACACACCTACACACACACACACACACACCTACACATGTATATTTCTTCATTAAATCCCCATACTTTTCTTTAAATCCAAGCTCTTCACTTACGACAGAAAGCGAATCTGCATACTCCCGAAATCTCTCAATCTTTATTTACATTCCACGCCAAAACTGTGGGAAGACGAACTTGCATATTGCCGTAACCTCCTAATGTTTGTTTACACTGCAGATACCGACAGAATTCCAAGCTAAAGGGAAGGGAAGAGGACGAACATGGGTCTCGACGAAATTTCCCCATCCTCGTTCATACCGCAGTTTAAATTTACGCGCCAAAATTAAGGCACGAAAACAAACTTACATCTCGACAAAATTTCTCAAACTCTAGCTACATTTCAGAAAAAACTTCGCCCCGAAACAGAAGCAAGGTGACAACGAACTAGCACATCGCCGTTAAGTACCGATGTCGAAGGTGTATGAGATCTCCCTATCTTTTTGTTTACATCCGACTGCCAGATGCCACCAGAGTTAACCGCATCCCTACCATAATTAATTTTTTACCGAACTATCACAAGACGATTTTACTCAAATTTCAATGGATCTGTAGTTGTAAAGAGGTTAACTGAGGCTAAATTTAACGCTCCATTATTAAAACTCTCCCATAAATAGAAGAAAATCGTGTGGAGATGTTAGAAGCGCCAGTTGTGTACAAGTGGGTAAAACAGGTCTCATTTAATATAACCTTTGCACGGTATTTCTTTATTCAAGGATTTTTATTCCGGTAAACGACACGCGACCTTTGACAGCTGAAAGAGGTACAGTGTTTTAGATGCACTAGGAAACTTTGTAGCACCTCTTCCTAGGCGATTTTTATTTATTTATTTAGGCCTATTTATTTATTTATTTGCTTATTGCTTTTCATCATCTTGTAGCCTACATAACCGTGACAAAAGAAGAAGAAGAAGAAGTTGAAGACGTTCCAGGCTTATCTGAACATGAACCCGGTGAACTGCAGGCTAAAGTTACCCTTGTCCAGTCAACCATAGCCCACTTTAAGGAGCGGGAAAGGAGCTGAGAGACTATAACCGGGCAGCTCCGTCACTCGGTTATATATCACTGCCACCACCAGAAGGGTCCCTCTCGAACACCTATGTATTGCACTTCTGGGTGGAAGAGTTACACACACACACACACACACACACACACATACACACACACACACACACACATACACACACACACGCACACACACACACACACACACGCACACGCACACACACACACACAGTTTCCTAGGGGCATGTGACAGTTCTGGACCGAGTTGGACAGGATTAGTTACCGGTATATCAGGACAGGGAGCCTCCACAGCCTACAAGAATATGGGAGGAGGAGCAGCATCAGCAGCTATGGCATGCAGGCTAAAAATCGGGGTCATGAGGTCAAGTAGTATCCGCTGTATCTGCATCGACCTGCCACCCTATCACCAAAAGTAATCAACAGGTTTTCAGGCCAGGCAGTGCGTTAACCTACAATGGCGGATATTGATCATTATGTATGTATGTATGTGTATGTACCAGTATGTATGCGTGTATGTATGTAAGTGTATGTATGTGTATGTACCGTATGTATGTATGTATGTACGTGGATAGATACCCGGTATACACATATGGGGCGAAAGTGAAACCATAACAAGTTTCGTGAGAAGTGCAGAGGAAGTGTATATTTAAATTCCTAGTGAGAAAATAGAATCAAGGGAGACATGAAAAGGCAGTAAAAAAAAAAAAAAAAAAAAAAAAAAAAAAAAAAAAAAACTTCCCGAAAACACTGATTAATATACCAGACGTAACAAAGGCGAGAAATAAATATCAAACGACAGGAAAACAACAGAAACTCCGTAAGTAAAGTAAAGCAAAATATTCCACTTCTTTATGTGGAAAAAACACGAAAAAAAAACACAGGAAGTTAAACTGCAAGGCGTGACAATGGAAAATACAGAACAAAAGGTGAGATACCGTACGTAAAGATCCAGCAAAATGAAAAAAAAGAAAAAGAAAAAAGATAAATGAGAGCGTGAAGTTGCATTACATGACATGGGTTGCAGGGAACTTTACCGCATTCTTGAGTGTATATTCATTCTTAAAAGGAGAACACGTAACAGAGGGAAAGATAAAGTCCCAAAGAAAGACCCAGTAATCTAGTCAAATTCTTGGCGGGGGGGAAAAAATGAGAGAAAAGCGAAACTACAAATGACATAGGCTGTAGGGAATGCGCTGGAGTGTGTAAATACTCAAATTCTTTAAAAAGGAGCGTAGAACAGAGGGAAAGACACCGTAAACGAAGATCCAGTCAAATATTCAAAAACCTGGATAGGAAATAAAATACGAGTAAAGAGGGGGGGATGAGAGTAAAGCGAAGATGCAGTGACATGGGAACCATACAGCGCTGGTGTAGCTAAACAAAAAAAATTTAATCTCATGGAAACGCAAAACTGGGGGAAAGATGCCGTAAACAAAGAAGCTCCGGTAAAATATTCAAATTCCTGGAGGGAAAAAAATGAAATGGGAGTAAACATGAAAAAAGTTTGAGTAAAGCGAAGTTGCATTACGTGACAAGGGCTGCAGGGAACCGTACCGTGCTGGAGTGTGTGTATAAATAGCCCGCCTGGCCCCGTCACTGCCCGCACTTATATCCATCCTACCTCCCACGCACCCATCACAGAGCACCGACTGTCTCTGTCTGGTATCCGAGATGGCATATTTTATTTTTAACTCAATTTCAGCACAGTGCGAGCCTTATTAGTAAAACTGGTAAATTCCTCTCTGGTCATAGAACTTCGTCTGTTTCTGTCCGGCATACAGGCTGCGACATTGCATCACATCTTACTTTTTAATTTACTTTCGACACAGTACCATCATTATCATAGTGTTAAATCTAAATGACGAAGAACCTAACCCCTTTTCAGCTCATCTGACGGCCAAGAGTAGTCTGACGGGAGGGGTGATTTGACTAGTAACCAAGGAGACTTATCCATCACTCATAACTAAGGATCATCGAATTTCATGCAACCAGGACTCGCAGTAGTATTCAAGTTATGGGAGTGGCCCAGTTCCGTCACGTGAAAAGAAAAGGACTCCAAGACACAGAGTAATATAATCAGGTCTACACTTATACCCTCACTTATCACAGCTCCAAGTGTCTGTGTCCGGTATCCAAGATGGCATATTTTTTTTTAAGCTCACCTTCAACATAACCGCCATTATTAGTAAACACGATGCCAGAAATAACCCGGATTCGCACTCAAACTTAACGTCAACTGAATCTCGTAATTCAAGTATATTTTTTGCAGGTAGAAAGATGACATGAAGTTTCTGCAAGTCACTTTCCTGCTAAATTCATCACCAAAAGGTGTTTCAGGGCCCTCGTAAGACAGCTTCCTCCTGGCTCATGTGCAGTATATAATTTTTAAACAGTACCGTATTACACTCGCAATGCAATTTTCTACTGATAGACTCTAATAATCCCACTTCAAAACAGACCTAACCTGGAAACACATCTAACGCGACCCTTTGAATACTTAACGCTTCAAAACAATGACGAATTTCACATCGCTAACATTCCTACAACCGCCAGACAAGTTCAGCTTAGAAGATCCCTCGTTGTGAAGATGCTAAGGTTGTCAAGTAATTACAGGAAAAACTTAGACCCGCATACTTAGTGCCATGGGAAGCTTCGTAACACCTCTTCGTTAGCGAATTATTCTGCACATTACACCTTGTCTTGTACACTCACATTTTATATCGCTTTAGGCTAATATTGGCACAGAATAATTATATACAAGACTATATTAAGACTTAATAAGACTTAATAAATCGCTAAGGAAGACGTGTTACGACATATCCCAAGCTACTTAGAATACATCCCAAGAAGAGATGCGTAGTAGTAAAGAGGCTGTTGGAGTTTTGTTGCCTAACCACAGTAAATAAAGTCACAAGTCACCCACCTGAGAAGCAAGATGAATTAATAAACATGCGCGCCCTGACACCTTCTAACTACAGCTGATCTAACTACACCTGCTCTAACTACACCTGACCTAACCACATCTGATCTAAATACACCTGATCTAACCACACCTGCCCTAACTACACCTGACCTAACCACACCTGCTTTAACTACACCTGTTCTAACTAGATACACCTGCTCTAACTAGCTACACCTGCTCTAGCTACACCTGCTCTAACTAAACCTGGCCATCAGAAGGGGTTAGGGATCTTCGTCAACATAACAGCACATGTGTATCAACATGAGTCTAATTGCCTGCCATTACAGAGGTGCAATTACTGATGACCTTATGGAAGAGTTATGACGGAGACCATTTACCTCTCTCTCTCTCTCTCTTTCTCTCCATTAGCCTACCTACACCCCCTCCCATTCTCTCTTCCCTTCAACTACCCGATAATTACTCTCTCTCTCTCCTTATCTCACCACCTCCTGCGTGTTATCAGATAAGTTCCCTGTTATACCGTTAACTCCTTGGGAACCACCTCTTATCTACACTATTATCTTTATTCTGTGTGTGTGTGGGTGTGTGTGTGTGTGTGTTCCGTTATCTCTCTCTCTCTCTCTCTTTCTCATAATCCTTAACCTACTTAGACTACTCATATCCTCTCCCGCTGTGACTCACTCCAAATGCACACACACACACACACACACACACACACACACACACACACACACACACAC
>NC_137025.1:2727500-2780000 GCF_032717465.1 Coenobita brevimanus | reverse complement strand
ATTCTAGTGTCTTGCTACAGCTCAGCATTCAAGAGAAGTCATGGCAATTTTACACCTAGTTAAAGTGAACAGAGTATAGTTCGAAGACACCCGAGTTGAGTACAAATCGCCTGATGATAATAATAATAATAATAATAATAATAATAATAACGACGACGACGACGACGATAATGATGATGATGATGATGATGATAATGATAATGATAATAATAATAATAATAATAATAGTAATAGCGACGACGACGATAATAATAATAATAATAATGACGACGATGATGACGGCAAGGGATTCATCGTAGCGAAGGGGTTAACGGCACTACGAAACCAGGAAAATATACCAATAAATACACAAACAAAACCCTACATAAACAAACACAACACAATCTACAAGCCACGAAAAATACAAGAGGAAAAAAAAAACAGCATCAGGGACAGCATGGAGTCAATACCTTTAGTTACATTTTTTTTTATTTTTAGTCGACCTTTTCCGTCCGAACTTCCGTCTCTTTAAACAGGTACACACACACACACACACACACACACACAGAGGAGAGAGAGAGAGAGAGAGAGAGAGAGAGAGAGAGAGAGAGAGAGACCTAAAATAAAATAATGCATCGTACCTAAACTGCAATAAACTAAAACTGAATCGCAACAGTTTATTTAATACACCCTACACGGTAATAAAAAAAAAAAAATAAAGCATATGAATTACACGCAACTTGTCGTAAAACTGCCACCTCTCCAATTTGAATCCTGAGATACAGCGAGAGAGTAAAAATAGAATATTACTCGTCACGCAGCAGTCACATGGAATGGATAGAGCGCCACAGTATTGTCGTTTTCTACCAATAAGCTTCGAGAAATGAGCTGCCAGAGGACGCAAATCTCTGCCCGTAAGAATGAACTGAAGTCTGGGAATATATTAAACGCTAAATCATAAACGTGTGCTTTACCGCTGGCCATTTAATATCCTCGTAAAATATCTGTTCACGTTTTAGAGCGAGGGGAATGAACGAGGGATTCAGACACGCAGTCTAAGAAGGGAGGAAATGTGGAAGGAAGGAATCGAAGGAAATATGGACAGACGGAAGGATGGGGGAAGGGGAATATGAACGGATGGAAGGGAGAATACGAGATAGGAGGGAAGGAAAAATGGAAGGAAGAAAAGCGGTGGGACGGAGGGGAGGGAAAAACTGAAGGAACGAAAGAAAAATAATGAGATTCGAAGAAAGCAGGGAGCGCAGGAGCGAAAGAACAGAGGACAGATGGAAAGGAAAAAAGGAAGGTTGAAAAGAGGAAGAAGGACGGAGGGAAGAACTGCGGGTGCGAAAGGACTTGAAGGAAGAAGGGAACGCAGGAACGAAAGAATAGAAGACGAAAGACATGGAACGAAGAAAGGAAAAAATTAAGGAAAACATCTACGCGTACCAGGAAAATAAAACAGGAAGGAATACGATTGCTTGCTACGGCCAGTCTGCAGGATTAAAAACTTGACTAAGAAAAAATGACGTATGCAGGAAAAGAATGAGCAACTGCTTTTTTTTTACACTTACAAATGCCACGTTAAATAAAAGCCCTTCATATTTTCCAGATTTAAAATGGAAGATGGCGGGAGTAACTGTTCGCTAGTTGTAAAAAAAAGTCATAATTTGCAACGGCCGCCAAAATGCACATTCGTATATCAACTAAAAGAAAAAAAAAAACTAATTAGCTCAACGTTAACTATTTCTAACTTTGCAACAACTGTGTATAACTATGTCTGTGGGACCTTTAACACCTTTTTAAAAATTGCGCCACAGCGTAAGGAAACTAATACGACTTTGGTGAATTTCAAACTGCAGGTGGTTAGATTACCTTTCTTTAACCCCTTTTCCCTACTATTTTTTTATTTTCCTAAGCTGAATAAAATCGTTGTGGAAAACCCTGATGGTGATAAAGGGATTAGAGAGAATTTGGAAGAGGTGTGTGTACGTGAAAGTAGCAAGTTGTGTTGAGTGTGGAGATGACGTCAGATGCCCGGAATGTCAACAGGGCGGGCGGGAAACAATAGACACACGCTTCTCCTACCCACCATTACTCTATTTTAGTTTCCATCAGAAGCATCTATGTTCGTATGATCCACCTCAGCAAAACACCGCTAGCTTGATCTTTTTCTTTCCTCTATCCTTTCTTTTCTTCTTTTATATTTTAAGGATTTAAGTGTGTACCGGTATTTCCTTAGTTTTGGTATGCCTGGTACTTACGGCTGGGTGAAACTGACCATGAGGTAAATGTCATCTTTCTTAAATGGGCTATCAGAGAAGGATATGGCAAAATAAAATTAATATACTGGTACAGTTACTGAGAGAGAGAGAGAGAGAGAGAGAGAGAGAGAGAGAGAGAGAATCCACCGCACCAAAACACTTCGCTACTTCAATCCGATAATAAACTTTTTTTTTTCTTTCAAAGATCACGTGGAACTCATAATTCTGAAAACACACACACACACACACACAAAGCGGCTGGAGAGGCAGGATGGACTGAAAATACACTAACTGGTGACACAAACGCCTGAAAGAATTTTTGTCATGGTCACCTTCAATGAACTCAGGAATCAGGTGTCAAGAGAATTATTGCGTCAGCACATTTTCTGGGGAACAAACACAGGACTTCCTTCGAAAACTTGTGGTCGATATGTTATGGCCATCCTTTTATCATTATTATTATTATTATGATGATGATGATGATGATGATATGACAGGTCCCGGTTTTCTTTTTCCTCCTCCTCCTCATCATCATCATTATTACTGTTGTTATTATTATTATTATTATTATTATTATTATTATTATTACTACAAGGCAACATTTACATAAAACACTCAATCACTAATACACAAAATCAGTCATAACCCCATCATCATCATGTCATCACGAATAAAAATACAGATTCAAGTCGTCTGCTGCTAATAATACATTTAATCTCACTGTATTAAAAAGATTATAACCAGTAGGGATTTTCCAACAACTTTAATAAGAGTAATCCTTCCTATGCTGAAAATAAACAAATACAAAATATATTAATCATCGTACTGAGAGGGATGGAAATAAGTAAAAAAAAAAAAAAAAAAAAACTAGGGGAGTGGGTAGGTGCAGGTGGGTAAGGCTAGGCTAACACACACACACACACACACACACACACACACACACACACACACACACACACACACACAAAGTAAACAAGGCGGGACATTACCAGACTGCCTTAATCGCATGAAAATACAATTAGGTACGAACAAACAAACACACACACAGTAAAAAAAGGCGGGACATTAACAAGTTGCCTGAATCCTGTGATAATACAATTAGGTACGACCACACACACACACACACACACACACACACACACACACACACACACACACACACACACACACACACACACACACACAACCTGAAGCAGACGTCCTTGAGTGGGGGAGGTTAGGGAAGCTGGGGGGTGGGGAGGGCAAGGTTGTAGAGGAGCGATGGTCGTAGCCTAAACATATAATATAACCGCTAAAACTTCCCCGTAACTTGCAACCGCTGTCATTTCGAAATAGCCTATGTTATCACCTCTGAAATTCGTATCTTGTAGGATAAACAGGTGTAATTTCGATAACACAGTAACGGAAAATGTTTAACTTCCTAAATATCGCTTACCGTTACTGTAACTATTCAAATCTCAATATATTTTCTAACCAATTAGGTCTAAACTTTATTTGTAACATGTAAATGTCTCACACTAACGTTACAAACAACCAGACCGTATCTAGGCCTATACAAATCTTGCCATTCAGTCATACAGTACATACGGTACATGATTACAAAAAAAAAAAAACTACATATTAGTCTGCACTAAGAATAACTATAATTCAATCTTTACATACGTAGCCTCTATATAGTTCTTTCACCTTAACCTGATTCTGATCCTTTTGAAGCATATTTCACGTTACTCATTGGCAGAAAACGATCAATGCAACGGCTTTACATGCTTTCCACATCACTTCTTCACGACTAGCATCATATTCTGGTGTTGATCTATTGTTGCAGCTCTGTATTCAAGACGGAATGATGGCAATTTTAGGCCAGGTTAGAGCAAAAAGGGGTATAATAAAAAGAAGGCATTCAACAACTCAAACCTTCCTACTCACTCATAAACATATACCGATAAAAACAAAATAGATAATAAAGTAAATACCGGTAGTAAATAAAAACAAGTATATATATATTTCAAAGCCTTCAACAAGCAGCCTACATTTGGCACTTTTTTTTGTTTTTCCTTTTTTTGGGCGTGTAGGCTTCAGAGATTACGTACGCCAGCACCAGCGTCTATGCAATTTATTTTCCACAGCCTATCTCACCTTAACATTCTCTTGGATGTTACTTTTACCACCGTAAGCAGCGGTACAGACTGCATCAATAATACGGCAGACGATAATATGGCGTAATTTGCAAAAGTAACTGCTCAGGATGATGTTGCAACTCGAATGAAAACCGGCACTTCGTCTTGCAAGGCCAAATAATCTTAACTCTCTCTCTCTCTTTCTCACACACACACACACACACCAGACGCCTAATCCCAAAACCTATCCCAAGTGTCAAAGATAAACATAAGCCTGGATGTTCCGTTATCAGCACTTATCTTCACTGCCTCGTACCACATCACGCCGCCTGCCCTCATGTACATGTTCCTCTACTTCTTTATCCCTCCACCTTATCTTAGTGTGTGTGTGTGTGTGTGTGTGTGTGTGTGTGTGTGTGTGTGTGTGTGTGTGTGTTGATCCGCTTAACTGGTAATCGCTTGTTTGTTTTTGCTTATTCATTTTTTTTTTTTTTTTGGGGGGTGAGGGACGTATAGAATCGGCCCAGCTACAGTATATGCTAATTTTCGTAGGGTATTGTCATCAGTTTGTATTAATCTACCGGTATTTATTTATTTATTTATTTTTTGCATATGCCTAAATTCTGATAACCCCAGGACGCAATTTTGGTTTTACTCCTGCTATTTCCATATGATTTTAGAGTTGGGGAGAAAATTTTCGAACTGGAGAGGAGATACTTGCTTCATCAACCCCTTCAGTAAGATTAGCCTACATCCCACAAAGACGATTTCCAAACAGACTATTACTTCCTACCAAGACGATTCCAAAAGGGGCGATTCATTGTCATCGTACTGCTACCTGATTTAATGGTATTAACCTATGATTGTCAGTACCGTAGCTATTTTTTATCGTTATTTATAAGTTCCGTGAAAAATCGCCCTAGTGTTTTAACCTAACGGTAAACATTTCGTGCGTCCTTCAATTGTTACTCGACACTTTTTATCCCTGATTCAAAAGACGGGCAGCCGATCCTAAACTAAGTGCATATAGCTATCTGGTGAAAGATTAGGCTAAATGTTTAAGACTTTCCACGCCCTGTATGTGATATTGTAGCCGTATTAAACTTGAGATGAATACAACTGTCTGAGGGATGCAAGAATAGAACCAAGACTTATCGGAACATCCTTCAGAGGTTACTGGGAACTTTTAAAGCTCTTGGCGTCACACAGGCCGGATTTAGGAATTACCGGTATGAGCTAATCCCGTACAGTAAAAACAAGTAATCTTTAAAAGCATAAAAGTTAACATCTGTACTGATACTGGGTGAATACAATGTGAAGCTCACTCACGAAAAATATATTTACATCAAACGAATCGCAACCATCTTTCATTCTTTTTCTACAAGATGCGGTATATACACAGCCAGATTAATTTTTACTGTACCGATACCGTACATACAGGCCTAAGCACTGACTCATCACCTTTTTCCGAATAAAGGTAAAATTAATGAAAAGGCTAACAAAGGCTAATCGTAGTATCGTACACAACCATTAAAGGATCAATAATTCATTATTTTAACCCCTTTACTGAGATGAAGCCCTACTTGTAATATGTGTACTCTACTATATCTTATAAAAACATTTTATTCAATTTAGAAAACGCCTGTTGTGGTGGAGAGGTTAAGGGTGATCGCTGTTATTCCTACTCAAATTTAAAAGTCTTGTAGCTGCCAAAAAACAACACCTCATATTAAAAGGAATACCAAAGTCATCCAGTAAGTAAATTCAAAGTCACATAACAGACACTCCCTCCGTTTCAAATTCAAAGTCAAATAACAGGCACTCCCTCCGTTTCAAATACCTTGGCTCGATCTTTCGGTGATTTTGAGTCATTGTGGTTTTCTTTGTAATGATGATACTTTTTGTCAATGTAGGTTAGGTCTGGCAGCAGTTTGTGTGTGTGTGTGTGTGTGTGTGTGTGTGTGTGTGTGTGTGTGTGTGTGTGTGTGTGTGTGTGTTCTATAAGGCCGCACTGTAGATACGTGTGCTTGCGTGTGCATGTTTGTGTGTTGTTCTAGAGCCGTAATGCGAACATAAAGATAAGCATGATACGATAAGGTTTGGATGTAGCCTAATTAAGAACCAATGTGGCCTATTCACGTATGTATGTATATATGTATAGCGGACATGTATGATGGCTATGAACAATGTATTTACCAGTATCAGTATGCCAGGTATCAACCGTGTACAAGAAATTTCATAATACACTAGGGTTTACAATCATTCCACTAAAAACTCCACACAATAACACCAAGCACACAAATATCAGATCAACAGCAATATCCTCTCTCTCTCTCTCTCTCTCTCTCTCTCTCTCTCTCTCTCTCTCTCTCTCTCTCCTGAGACGGGGGTTATTAAGGTGCGGTATTTTAGATATACTGATAATTAGAGACTAGCCAATGCTGCCTTAATGGACCCATGCTAATTTGTGATAATTTGAAGAGATTGATGTGGGAGGGCTATACCGTATACGTAATTCTCTCTCTCTCTCTCTCTCTCTCTCTCTCTCTCTCTCTCTCTCTCTCTCTCTCTCTGTATACTGTATATAGCGGGTATATATATTATTTACCAGGTACTATATATACTTGTATATATTATTATACATACGGTATACTGGGTATATATACAGATAGGCCTATAGATAGATAGAGAGATACACACATATATTTATACACTGGTATATATATTTTTATATACATTATTATATATGCAGTACGGTATATATAAATATAATATATATATACCGTATATATTTTTTTGTATACCGGTATATATTTTCATAATTATATACTGTACGGTATACGATATATATAGACAGATATAATATTTCCTCCATCCACTGACTTCCCTCCTCTTAAAATGAGACCACTCCATCCATCCTCACATATTCCAATTCCCCCCTCCCTCCCTCTCTCTCTCTCTCTCTCTCTCTCTCTCTCTCTCTGTAACAATAGGATAATAGCCATCAATTGAGTAGTGTAGGAACCATGGCGCAATGGCAGGGAACTTTCCTCCTTGTGGCAAGGAGAGAGAGAGAGAGAGAGAGAGAGAGAGTGTGTACGGTACTGCACGATGTGCAAAACATCGTAGTCTCTGCATGGTGTGTGTGTGTGTGTGTGTGTGTGTGTGTGTGTGTGTGTGTGTGTGTGTGTAATTAGTAAGAGTGGCTGTGCTCGTGCGTGTATGTGCCTTTTGTACCGGTATGTTTGTTAGCAAGCAATGCTTGTTTTAACCTAGGTGTTTGTGTGTTCGGGGGTGTACAACCAAGAGGATAGAACCAAGTGTTTTAATGCGTAGAAGCGATCGTGTGTGTGTGGGGGGGTATATGACCATGCGGGTGTGTGGAACAAGTGTTTTAGTGCGTCGATGTGCACACGTGTGTACTTTATAAACGTGTACGTATGTATGAATGTTTTTACCGATTATATCACGCCCGGAACATACCGATATGTACGTCTGCATACATGTGTGAAAAACTTGCATACCGTATCGTTATGTGCGTAATCTAGCTATAATCATATTCCCCAATAAAAAATGCTCAAATCACACACACACACACACACACACACACACACACACACACACACACACAGCAAGAACATGTGTATGTGTGGCACGATACGGTTGTGTTAAGGCTACTCGTGTACCGTAAAGCCTTTTTTAACTAGGTTATCAGTGGTAACGTGCGTGTGTGTGTGTATTTAGTCATTACAGACATGAAGTAGGCTATGCGATACTCAATGTGTGTGTGTGTGTGTGTGTGTGTGTGTGTGTGTGTGTGTGTGTGTGTGTGTACGGTACGTCATACGCTCACGTCACCTCTTGCCTGATTATCAAGTGCCAGACACCACACTATTCCTCCCGTCCCCTCTCTCTCCCCCCCCCCCTCTCTCTCTTGTACTTTTTCCTCCTTTTCTCCTACCTCCTACAAAGATCATTTCCCTTTCCACTCCTTCCCTCCACCGCGTCCTAACATTCCCTCCCCTCCCTTTCAACCCTCATCTCCCACACTCGTTTCCCTAACTTCATCCCTCTCACTTCATTCTCCCAGTTTCTTTCCTCTCACATTCCCCCTGACCCTGAGCCATCCCTCCCCGTCAATCTCTTCTTCATCCTCTCTCTCTCTCTCTCTCTCTCTCTCTCTCTCTCTCTCTCTCTCTCTCTCTCACCTTTACGATTCTCTTCCCCACTCCGTCATTTTTTCCCTCGTTACCCTCCCTTTCCTTACATCCCTCCCCCAGATCCTTCACCCATTCCTCCCCACCTCTCACCTTACGGCCACACCTTCCCTTCCCTCTCCCCCGCCCTCACTCATAATTCACAGGGGTGTTAGGAGAAAGGCGGGGCAGATACACGGCAGAGACGGTGAAAGAGATTATGGCGCTAGTACTGTAGAGAGTGGTGTGGCAGAGATACAAGGCACAGAAGTGAAACAGAAGGCAGTGGTAGGATGTAAATTAGGAGCAGGACAGATGCAATGTACAGACGGTGAAAATGATAGCGATGGTAAACAGTGGTATGGTATAGCTTACGACGGTACCACTTATACATGGCACACTATGTGAAATAAATGCTAGATAGTAACAGCTAAGAGCGGATGGTGTAGGAGGGTACGCTACAATAGATAGCCTACAAGGTACAGACGGTGAAATAGCATTAAAAAGAAAAACGCAAACACTGACATAATGTACGTTAGGCGGATAAGCTAAGATACAAAGCACAGGAATGAGACACATGAGAGTGAAAATAACACATGATAGTTACATTAGAAGTGGTCTGATGTAAGTCTGGTTAGCCTATCTGGTTACCCCCTTTCTCCTTTCTTATCCCCCACTGTGTTCTCTCTCCTCACCTCCCCTTTCCCTCCCTACCCAACCATTACCTCATCCTCACCCCCTCTCTCCCTCCCTTCCCCTCGTCTGTAACCCCTACACAGATGTCTTCCCTACCCCCATTCCACTTCTCTGACTAGTATCACCTCACACCTATTTCTCCTCTCCCCTTCCTCACCCTTTCACATCTTCCCTCTCCTATCCACGTTCCTCTTTTACCCTCTCACACCCCTTCCCTCCTCCAGACCTCTCCCCCATCGTACCCCCGTAACTCCCAAACACACACCTTCCCTCCCTCCCTCCTCTCTGTACAGCTCCTCTCCCTTCTCCCACCCCTCAACATTTCCTCATCCTGCCCCATTCCCCTCCCCTAACTCCTCCATATCCCCCATCCCTCACCCCTTCCCCTCACCCTCTCACTCCCCTCCCCTCCCCCTCACCTTATCATTTACCTCATCCTGTTCCCCACCCTTCCCCTCCCCCGGCTGACACACTGCGGGAGAGGACGTCATCAACTTCCGTTCTCGTGTGACACATGATTAACACACTCGATGCATGATTTTTTTTTTTTAACACGCCAATCCAGTAATTATTAAGCTTCTGCCCATATTCTGGTATAATTATTTATTTTACATAAGGCAAAATCTTGGTCTTCTCTACGATTTCCATCGCTAGAGCTTTGTTTTGAACGGTACTTTTTTTTTTTTTTTTATGTAGCTATATAGTAGCTAATCCTTTCCCCCTCCTTATTTACTATGTATTCGTCGTCATGCTGACGCTAGTCAAACAATACACAAAACGGGGGGAGGGGGCTGATTAACTTACAAAAACACCGCTTATCCTACGCATACTCCATTTTTATGCACTCACCGGCACCAAGCAACATCGTATAAAGTCAAAAATAATCTCGAATAAATTATCGAGCAATGTTTTCTAGTTTCTGTTCCTGCACTAACTTTGTCAGTCCTGTCAAGTTTTGCGTGGAGAAATTTTTGCTTACTTGTCAATCACATTTGCTGACACACGAAATACTTACGATTATTTTTAGGCTGCACTCCTCCCAAATCCACCCACACCATCAATCACCCCAATATCAGTGTAACAAAGGGAGTTATAGGGTGTTATGACAGGTATGGTGGTCCACGTTGTGTTGTGATGGTGGTGATGGTGAGGGGAGGGAGGAGCTGCCAGAGTGACACAGTTTGGCATCAGTGGCACTCACCTGTCTGGCCACTGTCCTGCCTCTCCTCGCCGCCCACCACACTTATATCCACTAGCTAGGCACTGTGATCACTCTCCTTATTGGTAATTAGCGATAACATCCACGACATAGCGCTAGCATGCTTAAATACTGAAGGCAAGGACAGTATACTCCCGCATACCACTTGTGTTTACATTGGACTGACGAAGGGTGAATCTTGTTGCTGGAGTCACATGGAGCCCCGCACGGGGCATACGCATAATAACAGTATTTCACTGCCTCACCTTAATCTGACTGTATGATGTTGTACGGTAGGGATAGTGATGAAATTATTCTTTGAATCTACTTTCTGGGTTCCGATTCTGTAAACAATCATTCATAGTCAGGAGATTTTAGGCAACCTTCTTGGTAACGCTCGCTGAGTGGATGTAGGGGGCGGAGACTAATTGGTTCCAATACTTTCCCTACCACATGCTGGTACTGGTGCACGCTCTTATAAATATTTTAAGAGAATGTTTCTTCAGCCCTGTGACAAATACAAGGACACTGAAATATTACTGACCGGTATCATTTAAAAAGAACTGTGTAACCTTTCAGACATCTATGTCTTACTCACGAGTGGATCATCACCTACTTTTTCCAAACAATAAACTATTTCACGAGTGCATTATCACCTCATCTGTTGTAGGCAGTTACCAGATATGCTTTGACACGCACCCTGGTTTTCATTTTTGTTTCGTTTTCTGTTGAGCATTTTCCTCAACATGAAATATACCAACCATCCTTTATCCGCAACCATTGTAATACTTTATTAGCATCACTTTTAGCAAACTACAAGGGATTTTGCAGACTATATCTCTTTTCTGTCCAAATTAAAAAGTCCACTGCAATATCAGACCTTCAGCATGGTGGTAATGATAGAATTAACCCCTTTCATGTTTGCGAAGTACGAGGGAAGAGGTATCCATAGGAAGTTATGCATGTGGCCATTTATCTGTATGTCTTTTATCAGCAGAACTGACAGGGTGCCAAATTATGCACTCAAATGAAAGTACACGTTGCCAGCAGCCAGGACCCACTTTTTGAACAGCCAACAGTGTACTGTATTGTTCAAACCCTAAACGCTATGCATCGAATAGAGTACATTTACAACCAGGCCACCAAAGCTCCTTTAGAGTCACAGGATTTTAAATTATCTGTCTCTGTCTAATACTATATATTCACACACACACACACACACACTTCCGCATTCCCATTTGAGTACTCTAATTACACTCCTGATTCCTTAACATGTACCATAGTCTAAAATAGGTCCCTTTCCTTAATTTTTTGCCTCTTACTACTTATATATGGTTAACAATGACATCAGCTGATTGTTATACAAACTTTATTGTGCTTGTTATTCACTGCGCAGCTTATAAAACTTCTTCTCACAATGCTGTAAAAAAAAGTAGAAACTCAATTCACAAGTTTTGCCTTTTTCTAAGTGGGTACAGTTGAACACTTTCACTTTTGTCTTTTCCTTTTTCTTTGTATCAAACCTACCCACCTTTTTATAGTAGAAGGAAAATTGATTATGATGATTTTTGGTTTGCTGATGGACATACGTGTCTTTTATCCATGTGGAGTGTGGGAGGTGAGTGGCTGGTAGGTAAAAATACATGCTTAAATGATATGGTCATAAAGACAGAAAGGACATGAACAAGTAATAAAAAGGGTATATATTTTATGAGTTAGAAGGTATGAACAAGAATGGAAGACCAAGAAGGCAGATGGATATGATAATATGTAAAAAAGTGAGGTATGGAAGTTCAGAAAGCAAAAGACCAGACAAGGGACTGAAATGGATGGATGAAATTTGTATGAAGAGGCATATGACAATCAAGGGTTGCTCTCCCATTTTAACTTGGTCATGCATGGAATAACTGTTCCACAGGTTACGTACAGCATATACAGGTAACAAGTACAGATGGTTTTTGCCTGTGAGGTGAAATGAGGATTTTGACAACTTTACTGACATATGAATAACTGTGTACTCTACTTCTCAGCACATTCTACTGCTAGATTTCTTATTCTAATCCTACTCTTTCATATTTCTGAGTCCTATCCACCTCACTTTTCAATGCAAAATGAAGAGTTAAGATGATGATGAGGTATGTTCTAAAGAAATAGTAGAGAAGTGATGTGAACCGGTTGGTTGAGATGGTCAAGACAAACTGAAAGGAGGGGGAAGAGGACTGGCTTAGGATAGTAACAGATGTGAATGTGGAGGGATAAAATTCCACAAACACACCAGCAAAGACAATGAGTGAGGCTCTGCATGGAAACCTCTGGACTGAACAAGGTAATGGCTCAAGATCATGACACATGGGAAGCTGCCATCAAGTGAAAAGACCTACACATGCAAACATGGTCAATGGTCTCTACATGGAAACATACTCCAAAACTGCAAATTATAAGTGGTGTGACAGGATATTAAAACAGGAAAGAATAACATAGGCGTAAGAAAACACATCAATGGAGTGCCCCTTGAAACGGACCACACATCCCAAAACAGCATTCAAGTTTCAAATTCTGGGCTCCAATGTGTCAAGAAGTAACAGGTCTGACAGGTGACATGTAGAGGTGTATGGTATGTAGGAGGACTGCTGGGCCTTGATAGCAGGCTGTGAAGCCTATGCCCAGAGTCGGACACATAAAAAAAAATAAATAAATTAAAAAAAAAAAAAAAAAAATCACAAAGCTGTATATTATATAACCCCTTGAATCCAATGACATATCCTTCATATTATTTGTTACCACTGGACAATCTTATTCAGCTCTGGAGTGACTTTTCACACTAAAAGGGTTAGATAAATCTTTCATGTACTCCACAATTACAGCAGGCCTCCCCCATGGATGAATTGATCTGAAAGTAGCTAGAAATCAACAAAATACACAACCAGTTTCATGGGATTAAATGTAGTAGGTGTTATATGGAAACACAAAAAAGAAAATGATAAGCACTGTATCAATAAACTGCCTTGTGAAACTATCTATAAGCCTATTTCTTGATCATTCCAACTCCCTTACTATGATGGCATATTAATGTAGTTAACTCCTGCTACTGCCAGGTACTTTTAGTTAATAAGACCTTTTATACCAAATAGATTAATGAAGTTTGCATATATTGTATCCTGATCAACTTGTAGCTTTTCCTGGGTCAAATAAAACTCCGACTGCATCAAGACAAAAATAAAAAATACATCACTGTAGAGAAGAGGCTGTAAAAAAAAAAAAAAAAAAAAAAAAAAAAAAAAAAAAAAAAAGGTAGGACAAGCTGTCAACTGTACCCAATAAAATGGACTTTTATATATATTTGCAATATGTGATATGCAGAAGGGATGCAACACTAATATGCCAGTTACAAAGACTGACTGTAATCAGCCATCCTACTAATCTTTTAGTCATCCAGTAAGAAATCCAAGGGAACACATTAGACTTCTTTCTCCTAATCACCACAGATATAAACAGTTCAACAATAATAAAGACACTGCACTCTGCTATATAAGTTTTCATAAAAGACTTTTTTCTGGCTTATTCAAATTTAGTAGATCATGTACTGGTATAAAGTAGATGTACAACATGAGGTGCTATCCAAAATTTTCCGGACCGGGATCGCGACTCCTAAATGGGTTGCTGTAGCGCAATGTGATTCTAGGTGGCAATACTAACATGCAATGTGAGTGAGTGTGCCATGCAGCACAGAGCTAGGCAGAAATGGGAATTAGTGACATTCATTTGTTTGCTGTCGTGCACGTGTCGTCTGGCAATTTTCAAGATGGATATAAAAAGGGAACAGCGAATATGCATCAAATTTTGTGTGAATCTTGGGGGAAAATGCAACAGAAACCCCAGCAATGACTGAATAAGTGATGGTAAGCAATATCTTGGTTGGACAGCCTCACCAAGACCCAAAAAGACCAGACAGGTGAAAAGCAATGTCAAGAGCTTGCTGATTGTCTTCTCTGACATCAAGGTGATTGTGCACTAAGAATTTGTCCCAGCTGGTCAAATTGTCAATTCCAACTTCTACTGTGATGTTTTGTGGCGACTGCATAAAGATGTGAGGTGACACCCCAGCCTCTGGCAACACAACTGGCTGCTTTACCATAATAATGACACGGCTTGCAGTGTGCTCAACACCCAGCAGTTTTTGGCAAAGAACATGGCTATCGTCCCCCACCTACCTTACTTGCCGGGTTTGTCCCCCTGTGACTTCTTTCTGTTCCCATAATTGAAGATCAAGCTAAAAGGACATTGTTTTAATAACACATAGAGGACATCCACATGAAATAGGCAAAAGTGCTCGACACTCATCGAAAAGGACTTCCAGGGAGCATTCTAGCAATGAAGGATGCACTGGGACTGGTGTACCAATGCACAAGGGAACTACTTCAAGGGTGATGGCTGCCATTAGGAGTCATGGTGAGTTTTTAGTTTTATATAGCATTAGTCTGGAAAATTTTGGATAGCACCTCATACGTAATGGCATACATGACTCTGTACAGTGATGTGATTATGGATTCTAAGTGAATGGATCATGATTTTGATATTCTTTTTGTTCAACATTCTTTGGAAAAGGCAGGCATTGATGGATTAAACAAAAACATGTGCAACATCACAGCAGTGATCCACCATAATTCAGAGCACAAGAGCATCTATCACCTGTAATGACCGAATATATGGTGCCTCTTCTGAAAGATATTCAGTATCATATTACAACTGTACTTCAACAAGGAGAACTCTGTACATGAATGGCTCAGCTAACTATAAGCCTCTCAACCACATGTACCTCTAAACAACACCTGAATTTTCACTTGCTTTCCTCCTGTTGCAAATTCATCATTCCAAAGACATAATTCCTCCAGGCCTCTTATGAAATGCTCAGAAGCTGGCACATCAGGAGGGGCAAATCATTGAGATATCCTGTTCAACCACAAAACAAACAAAAATGCTTATTATAAATACCGAAGCACACGTGCTAAAAACACATCATGACAGACATGGATTTACCAGGTTTGTTGGTGACTTTTTATCTATCACAAGATCACTCAATATGCCATGAAAGACCTAAATAATCTCCTGGATTGGTGTACTGCTCTGAGCTGTACTGACTTGATAAAAAACAGGAGTTCTGAGCAGGATAACTGCTATGTATTTTTGTTCTACATACAGTATGGTACTGGAGAAGGGTATCTCCACATAGTGGCACCAATATAACCATGCAGCTGAAATGCCTGGTTATACAAATGTATCTCAATGCCATCCCTATCCCTTTAAAGGAGGGTAATGAACTGCAGGAGGAGGGTAAGTTCAGCCCACAGTCCACCAGGTTCATGTCCAGACAAGCCTGGGGATGCAGCAACTATTATGAATTACAGAGCACCATCATCACCATTCTCCTACCTACTTTTAACACCTATGGATGTAATTCTAGAGTGCTACCACACTTTACTGCAGCACCACTACTTGAAAATATGAAAGGAACATCTAGGCTCTTATTATCAAGGGTGAAGGGACCTGAGGCTAGGTTACCACAGTCCTGAACGTAAAACCTTTTCAGATTTTGTGAATATTTTTTATACAATATTCTTACTACCACCAAACAATTTTATTTAGCTTAGAAGAGACATTTCACACTACAGGGGTCTGACACAGCCTTTACACACTTCATCATTATTAGTGGGATCTCTTACACTGAATAAAACAGTCTGATGGTACTGATAAAATTTAAAAGGGTTACCATTGTGAATAGGTTATGGATACTTGATTTGCAGAAGCTCCAATCAAGGGGGGAGGGGGAATGTGTATTACAAATATATATAGTAGTACTGTGCACAGCAAATTTATCTACTGTTTGCATTTGCTCAATCGTCAAGACCTGAAGTAAAAGTAAGTACAGTACATAGTGACTGTGATGAATACCACAAAATAAATCATCATGACAGTAATGTGAATGCATGATATAAGTGCCTGCACCATAATATACATTTTAAAACTTAAACATAATCACAAACATCAAGCACCTTACTTATTAAAGCTGTGAAGAAAATGCCTACAGCTGGTAAGTGCCACATTACGTGGGACAGTATCAGGAAGCTGCCAAATGAAGCCAGTAAGGTAAATATTGTGAATAGCCCCATAAAGCTAAACACATAGCATACTGACCCCTTCAATACAATTACTTTAATTTTTTTTTTTTTTTAATTGCTACTGTTATCTCCAGATGATTTTATACAGCTTAGGAGGGACATTTCAACAAGGAAGGGATAAATATAGCCTCCATTAACCCTTTCACTCTAGGACATCTCCCCTAAATTGAGTAAAATCCTCCAGGAGTATTAAAAAAAAAAAAAAAAAAAAAAAAAAAAAAAAATCACCACACAGAAAGGGTTAAAGCAGTTACAATGATCTCTAAAATGCATATTAAAGCTACTACAATCATCTCTAAAATAAGACTACATAAAGTCAACACTCTCATAACCGTTGTGAAAATTATCTTAAAAGCAATGTAAAGATACTGGTACATAACACTAAGCACCATACATCTGTGCTTGGTAGAAATACAGCAGGTGGTAAAAAATGTGTGCTTTGGTAAACATTCGGGCAATGGTAACAGCCAGTTTTACAATACCCCTTGTGAGGTGTAAGGGTCTGAGGTTAGGCTATCTTAGTCCAGAAAATATTTTGGTCCTAGGTCAGTGAAATATAAAATCAGTCCGCTGTAAATACAGGGCTGTGAGAATGTAACATACCCTATTTCCTTTCCATCAACAACAAAACTTTTCAACTTTTCAGTGATGACCACCAAAGTCACGACTGGAAAGTAATCACTCCATAGCTGCCCTCACAATCAGAAAGTGACTGTAAAGCCAGGCATTTTACATCAAATGATGGTACAGAATAATACATCAGTACAGCACAGGGAAGACTAATTTTCCACAGGATTCAATCCTAAATGTAAAATGGGTATCACAGAGAACAAGGTCAACCACTTGACCCCTTCAGTTCGTCGTTTTGTTTCATTTCATTTTTAAAGGCTCCAACATGTTTGCATGCATCGGCCTTGGTCACCTAATAGCAGTTCTCCATGCTGCTTGATCTCTGGCAGCTTTCCTATTCGGTCCCTTATCCCTGAGGTCTCACTCAATGACCTTGTCTACCTCTTGCAACCTAACCCTAACATTAACATTTCCCACTTTCTGCACCCAATTATCATCCCTCATTCTCTCCACATGCCCAAATCATCTCACTCTGCCTCTCCTCATCACAACACCAATACACTCCAGTTCCATCCTACCTCTCAACCCTTCCATCGTACACCTACCTCCCCCAGGCCACGCACTCACTTAGTCCAGTGATATACTGTTTTTTTCATTGTGATCAGTCTACTACCAGACAATTTAATTCAACCTAGGAAGGATCTCCAGCAGTGAAAAGTTAATGAGAGCTATATCTTAGCACTTCATTTCAGAAAATATCACCCAAGCTGAATAAAACTCTCTGTAGATAGCAAAAATGAATTAATGAATAGATAATTGAATGGAAGAGGTTAAGTTCATTCACATGACCAATAACAGATGGATCATAGTTGCTGTTATCTCCCTTAACTAGCTAACATTTCACCTCTTATCCCACAACATTAAGGTGTGTTGCTTCTTATCACCCAGCCACTTAGTCACATAGTGAAGAATTAGCTGATAACTAACTACACTTGCTGTTATCTATATTCCATCAACTGTTCATATTAATGTATGGTACTTATTACTGTATGAAACATTAAGGAAATACAAATTATGGTGTTTGTGATTAATAAAACCTCAAAAAGGTTAATGCATTTTGTAAGTGCTCTGGCTGATTATCAAATACTTGGAAATACTAAATTCATATGCTGTTTAATGCCTTCAATCCACAGATATAAAGTTTATTCTGTTCTTGATACCAGCACACTGTTTTATTTAGCTAAGGAGAAACTTTTAGAAACAGAGGATTACAAACTTGTACAGCTTTCATTAACCTGTTCAGTACAAGAGATCTTTACTCAGTTTAATAAAATCATCTGGCAGTGGCATAAATCAAATGAATAAGTACCAGTAATTTGCTGGATAAATGAGGTTAAAAGTCTACTTTAATTTTCCAACATGAGGATCATGTACCTACTATACGTCATTCATGCAGCCAATTAATAAATATTCATAATGTGAAATTCAAGCCCTTTCATAGGTTTTAAGTAGCTACCTTACAATACAGTAGCTACCATGATTTTGCCGAGTATTACGGGGTATTAACATTTTCTACTGGATGCAATCTACTAACATAATCAAATTAAAAAAAATTTCCATTTTACTGGGCACTGTAATACCTCTGTTTGCTGCTGACAATCCTGTGATCATAATCCTGGCATTAAAAAAGCTTAGGACTTCACACAGACAAACCTAACCTCTGGTGACAGCAAACCAAATAAATGTGCCAATAACAAAACACTATTTAACTTATGCTAAAAACCCTATACAGTTGAAGAAAATATACACACTCTACTCACTGCATGATGTGTTGCTAACGGAAAAAATACAACCGATAAAATGCCTAAAAACGAAACATATACACGTAAAAGGGAAAAGGTTTGCCACAGGAACAAAGAAATCCCAGTAAATGTATAAATTGTCAATACAAGAAAATAGTAAAAATACTGAATTTAGAGGGAAGGAAGGGAAGACTACTGGGCAGGATTTCAAGAGGTGAGTGACGGTCGAGTGACGGTGCGAGCTAAAGCAACGCAAATATCCATTACTGCCCAGCACAAGCTTTATGGCAACAATATCATGAATCTGTAGCTTTCACTTTCACTCACCCCACTCACCAGCTATTGACTAACTCTTCTCCTTCATAAATCAAATAACATAAGATCAAATTATGCCAAACTTCCTCTTGACCTGATCAGAATTAAAAAATGAAGACTATAAACCATGCACAAAAAATTATATACATTAAAGTAATAGCTAATAGCAGCTCTTGTAAATTTGGTACTGTATCATTTGGCAGTAATATATTTTCCAACTCTTTTTAAAGTCTATCCATGAGACTGTCTATGCTAAAGACTTCAGAATATCACAATAGGGACATCACAATCAAGGTTTTCACAGCACCAATGCAACTACTAAACATGAAAACACAACACAACCAGGGAAGAATTATAATCGCACTTACAAAAGTTGTTCTTTAGGAAGACATAACAATTTTAATCTAACCTGTGCATTCTTCACATACAGGATATCTGAGGAGGCTCCAAGGTAGGCTGAAAATGTTATTGTATCACTCTAATCATCATCATCATCATCCTGACCTTTTGTCATCTAAGGATGACATGATGCAGGGTGCAGAAAGCAAGGAGATAATATGATGAGGAAGAACTATTCAATGGCACATCCAGTAAAATGGGTAACACACTCATATACTCACCATTCACACCCTCCAAATTCTGACTCTACCTCCCAGGCACAGGTTCAGAAAGTGTTCCTATTACATAACTTTTCCAAATGTGAGTATAAATCTTCCATATGAACAATTCATGGCATTGTAATAGCAGACACAAACCACAACCATGGACACACAACACTAACACTAACCATGGCAAAGGAACACAGACACACTCGGAGGCATTATTACAAAATACATTTATATAAAAATATAATTACATGTTCTTTACATACATAGTAAAACACAGTTAAGTTCAGTAATTTTTCTGTAATGATGTTTATCAAATTCACAACTTCCTACAACACAATATTAATACACATTCTTTATCGTCATCATCATCACATTCTAGACTGCTAATTTTAAATCTGAAAAAGGTTCCTGTAATGTTTTATTAACAAAGAAATTAAATTTCTAAGTAAAGCTGGCAATGACTAATTCGGATTGCTCATTAAGGTTTGTACTCAACTGACATACAGTATGTTTCAATATATTTTTTAAAATAACACATGGAAAATTCAATAAAGCTTCACTGGACTTCTCTCGCACTTTTGTCCATGTCCAAAACAAACACTTGCTGGTGTAGGTGGGTGTGGGCAGGAATGTTATCACCACAACCATACAAATGGCCCCATTGGACACCAACAAGCATTTGGTGTGGACTTGGTCTTAGACTGCTATTCTCTTCAGCTTAAGAGGCCTTCCAGCACCTCTTCCTTAGTTTTTCCATATGCTGCACCTTACTGCACTCCGGTATGTTATTAGTGTGCTTTTAATATCAACAGACAGCACAGATAACATACTGTACAGGAGAAACTGAAATGCCATAAACAAATATAAACTGGTAAGGTACGGTGCTGAAAAACTTCCTACACCAACGGTAATACAGGCCTAAAGCTTCCAGATAAGGGGTGACTTTAATCATCATGGAATATGTCTCGGTACTTTGCCAAGCCATTCTGAAGAAATATGTAGTATGCTTCCTCTGCTGGATCCTGGAATGTCAGCTCACCTTCATGACCTACTTCCCTCACATCACTTTCAATATCTACCTCCTTTACATCACCTTCGATACCTGCTTTTCTTTCCTCACCCTCTATAGCTACTTTATTTTCATAATTCTCAATGCCAACTCTTTTCTCACCTGTAGTATCAACTTCTTTTACTTCACTTTCATTACTTTCCTTGCTCTTACCAACTCCCTGTAACTTGTTCATTAACTCGTCATCTGCAGTGCCATCATCACCAGGGTAGTCAAGGATGGTGTTTGCATTGGTGGAGGCAATGACGTAGCCTGATGCATCCTGAAGAAGGATCTGGACAGGGAAGGTGTAGAAGTGCAGTGCCTGTCGGGCAAACCGGGCCAGAGGCGGTGGCTGCTGGGTGTACCTCTGTGTGGTAATAAGGGCTGAAATTAGTAGCAGTAGAAGACATAACCATTAGCACAGTGAGCCCTCAATATGATGACTTAATTGGGGGTTAAAAGCCAGCATTATATCTGATAATTCACAATATATAATGTTTAGTATAGATGGCTATAAGGAACCCAGGTTTGGTATATACAGTACTAAAATTCTGCTTGGTGGATACTGAGCAGAAGGGCATGTCCACACAACTGTAATTCAATATTCGATGGATTTATACTAACTTAATACTGCAAGGGTAAATATTATATACTGTACTGTATTTTTAAAGAACATTACATTACAGAAGACAGAGATATGGGAAATATTAGTTCAGGTATTCATTCACCACTCCTTACATGGCTGTCAGGTCCGTCACATCACCTCAGATCTGGGTTTTGTCTTGGACCATTATCAGTAACTTAAAGCATCCCCCCCCACCACCACACACACATAAGGGCAACTTATAACATGGACTTAATGAATTTTCTTACCTTCAGCTCTGACACCATGACCCAGGAAGACACAAACTTCTGCCTAAGGAGGGTGGTGATACGTGGCGCTGCCAGGGGCCCCTCTCGCAGCGCCCGACCAGAGCCTCAGCAAGCTTGGCTCCCGAGGGCACCCCAGGCCACCACCACATGTATGGGCCGACCAAGCTCTGACCCAAGCTGATATGCAGTGGTGAAGTTATGGTACTCCACCTGTTGGGGCAAGGTATAGCTTTAATATCAAGCAATATAATACAGATACAATATGTCATCAGTTAATGTTTTCATTCAACATATTTTTCACTGTTGATGCCTAATGACCATATGAGATGAACCGCAGGCTAAAGCTGCCCTTTTGCAGTCCACTACCCTCCTTTCTGGGGACAAGGAGGGAGCTGAGGAACAATTATGCAGTGAAGGGCATGGGGTGACACATATCACACTGGTATCTATCTCAGCATATTAATACTCATTTCTTAAAATTGCTTTTGGCCATTTATTACGCTAGGACAGAATATATTACCTATACTACCATAATATTTCTATTTCTATTTAGATGACCCCTACTGCTGTGGTATAATATACTATTCACTCACATCCTCTCCTAACTTGCTCTTGGTGCTTGTTATATACAGTACTGCCATAGCAAAAAAAAAATCTTCACCTGCAAGAACCTGTACATCTCCTTCTCCAACAGACCATACACCTCCTCCACTGACACCTCTTGAGACCAGGCGTGTTCAGTGACGGGTGTGTCAGGTGTGTCTGGTGAAGTGGAGAGGGACATGCGAGGAAGGTGCGTCACGGTCACCTCAACATCCCGGGTTTCCTCAGGTCCTATCAGCCACTCTAAGTCTGAAAAATCATCATCACCATCATCATCATCATTAACATCATCATCATCATGACCTTTATTCCCATCTAAGGATGGGGTGAAGAAAGATCAAGACACAAGGAAAGAAAGTATGAAAGTGGAACAATTATCAGCATACCAGGCAAAATGGGCCATAAAATTATCCAAACATAATTCAAGCTCCTGAAATCCTGGCTCCAACTTACATGTGTAAAACATTATTATCTGCTAAAATCATACAAAAGAAAGCATAGTCACAACTGATTTTTAGTCCACTGTCTGATGTTGCATCCCATTAGCCTTTGGGACATGGGAAAAAGAGTGGTCTCCACATACTCCTAGCACACTGTAAAAGGAGACTACAAATGGTAGAAGTGGGCTGGAAATTTTGCCATCTTCATAATGGTGCAGTGATCTAGCAATCCTCCTTATAAGTAAGTAATGTATTAAAAAATATTACAATTTTTTCTTTACGAATGGTGCTGCAAATTGGGGAAAACTGACGACCAGCTTTAAAGGTAATAATAGGCAACTTCTTTCTAACTTACTATGAACCTGACAGCATTAAAAAAAAAAAGGAGGGGGAGGAGGAGGAAAACTTCTAATAAGGCTAACTACATCTAGAAGCCCTTTCCAACAAATAAGGCAATTTCTACCTAGGACTTATTGTACATGGAAGCCCTTTTCCCTTGATTATCTCCCCGGTGAGATTGAGCAACCATGCTCTAGATCATTATACTCCAAATGAATTAGGGAGTTTGGTTTTGAATGATGTAAATGAAAATGATGCATCCTGTGAGGAAGGCCTCTACAAAAATGTCTCCACGTACAGTACCTCTGTCACTACTCAACAAAACCCACTCTTCCCACAGATTACCCACCTCTCTCTTGCGCATCAGTAGACTACGACAAGGCCATCAGCCTTCCCTGCTTCTGCACCAACACCACTCACAAACAATGCACCATGCCCTTACTAAAATGCAGCTCACCACACCACAACACATTTAACCTTAGGCATCTCACTTTCACAACACAGGTAATACTTCAATATGACATAGTGCCATCTCTGGGAATGCCTGGCAATAGTGGCCAGTTTCCAGCACTCCACTGGATCTGTGTCCAGATAAACTTTGGTCCACAACAACAGCACCAATACAGAATTAGGGCTGGCTACCAATTAAACTATGGAAATGCTCTATTTTTTCATTTAAAAAACTGTTCTTAAAGCCTGCAACATTACTTACACTTATAATGTTGTAATTAAATTCTGCTCTATTTGGTGACCCATGAATACATTTCATCCAGTCCTGACAGACTGGAGTACAAAAATTGAAACAATTTGTGCAGACTAAGGAGAAAAAGAACCAACCACATACCACATACTTTGCATTATGTACAAGGTGACTAGAACTAATTGGCAAGACAAGGAACTATACATGCACTATTTTTTAATGGCACAGTCAAAGTGATGTGCCTTATCCATTGTGAATCCATCTAATCTAACACTACAGTGATGAACTCACCCTGTTATCTAGCATTTGTACTGTAAGCAGCCTACTGACTGTATTGCTTTCCATATTACAAGAGGATTGAAACATTTTGTGGTGGGTTGCTGGTGGATTGTATTTATGCTGGTAATGATGCAGAAATGTAAAAACAAGACAAAAGCATGTGAGACTCCTGGGAGACACTGACCAAGGTTAAGTGTCCATGCAGTTGGGACATGGAGGGTGAGGGAGTGCACGTGACCATCTGACATGCTGACTGTGACGCAACCCAGGAAGGCAGCCGGGGTGAACCAAAGAGATCGGCGAGGAGGAGTGTTTAGCTGGTACTCTGCATGCACTCTGTAACGTTAATATAACTGACTGCAGTTTACACCAAAACGACATTGCAATGCATCACCATCATTGTCATTCTACCTTTTTTCCTACCTAACAAAAGGCCGAAGTAGGATTCTGAAGAAAAAGGAAAGAGAAATCACAAATGAGGAAGAACTACCTACAGCATGCTGAGAGAAATGACCATGCCCTTGGAATTCTGGTTTCACTTCACTGCTCTAACTACTGTACCTGCAAAAACCAACAGCAATAATACAACAGAATGACACTGGCTACTGTCAGAGTCAAATTGGTTTCTTGGACATAACAGATGATAATTGCATACAGTATTTTCTCTAAACCCCCTGTCCATCCTCTAGCCTCATCAACTTTCACACCTCACTCTCTCACACAGCCACTTGAAACTCTATCCTCTTCTACTTGGACTACCATACATCGCTCCATCTTCAGAATCACCCGCAAATAGTTTCACCCACACCATCTCCACTTAATCTTCCCATGTGACCATACCATCTAAGCACAGTCTCTTCTACCCAATTCCAGCATACTGTAGCAAAACTATAACTACACAACATAAATGATGTTATTCACATAAACGTGCATCATGTTATGTAAGACAGATTTCACATCATGGCAAATCATGATCCTACATACAACTATATTGTACTTGCACTCTTGAAGCCATCCATCCATCATCCAATCCTATGTTGCCCCATAAGGAGCACAGAAGCCCGGGGCTAGGCAGTTGGTCCTGACATTTAAGATGAGAGTGACCAACCTCACTCATCCCTGAGTGGCATTATGTGAGCAATAAACCCAAACCACCCCTTGGATATAAACCTTCACCGGCTCAATCCAATTGGAGCACAATAATTACCCACTAAACCACCAGGCGCCAAAATTTGGTTATATGGTTACCACCCAGCGTAATAAATAGTTTCCTGGTGATCAGGAACTCTTAAATAAACTTATAAAAAATACTGCATATGACAAAGGTGTGTGAAATACTTTCAAACACCTATCATGCTAATTTAAAAGTCACAATTTAAAACTTCAGCAATGCAACAAAACACAACACTCCTCGCAACATTCAGTACCATGACACAAACAGAACACAAGACATAATACTTACAGCAATAATAGCATGTGCCTACATACTTTCAAAGAATGGATGAACTTAGCCATTCCATCCAATGACACAATCTGGAGGGTTGTAATCTTTCTATATCCCGAGGGTTTTATTGTCCTCATGAGTGATTAACTGAAACTGGAAGGATCACATATCACCTTCAATACTCCAGGGTTCTACTAAGCTGAAAATAATCATCTGGTCATAACATAAATAAAAGACAAAATACATCACTGGACTAAAGGGGTCCAATGCATACAAGAGATCCTACCTAAAGCATACATCCAGCACAGGTCCATCAATGGCTCTTACTACGGCCACTGCACCCCTCGGCCCATATCTGTGGAGGGAAAGGAGGTTATGGCTTGGGCACTGGTGTGTATGGGGCAACGTAGGATTGGATCATGGATAGATAGATAGAAAAAAAAAGGTAAAACAAATTTCATAATCATAAGATATATGTGTCCTACAGGCTCTCTGATCTTTCTTTAGGTCATGAACCAAATGAAACGAGAACCCCTTTTTGAACGTCTCTCCCTTGAACCTTAAGAGCATTAACATCACTTGTACCACAAATGGAAAGATTACACGATCCCTACACGTTACCCCTACTGCTGGTACATTATTTACCTACAGTAGCATTATGTTATGTTGCTTAGAGACTCTCACAATAATAATAATTTAAAAAGTTCATATATCTCTTAACAGTTTACCTGGATTGGAGGAAGGGCTGTGGGTGGAAGAGTGATAGAAGACGGAATAGCAACTCCTCCACATGGCCAGATGGGGCAGGTGGAGCGTAACGATCACTAAGTGGGGAGAGGTGAAGATGAGAGAGATAAGTGCTGGAAAAAGAAATTAACCAACAGTATGCTGTCACTTTTTTTTTTTCACATTCCTTCCACAGTACATTACAGAGGATTGCCACTTGCTAGCTACAAGAATAATTTGCCAAATCTCTCAATTTACAGTACCAGTTGTACTGGTATGTAAAAAGTTAGGACACTGCAAAACATATCCCCTAGTTACAATACTGTATGGTTATAATCACTGTCATTTTACTCATACTGTCATAGTATTACTGTCATAGTAACCTGAAGCTATCACTCTAAGACATTAAACGATGAGTGATAAGCCCACACTCCTGGTGGCACCATGTGATGGAAAAACTTCTGAATGGCTTCAGAAGATTCAAACCAATGTGCACAAAACCTTCCAATAACATCACCAAACCACACTTAAATACCTAATCACACCAACCTCTGCCTACACCATACTTCTTCATATCCATTCATTTGCTTCGACACACAAACACACCACTATTCAAACCTATCCCAAACTGCCTTACAGTAATGAAAAACCCCTCATACACCAATACACTACATCCCATAAATGTCAGGGCCACCTTGCCTAGCCTTGGGCTCCCGCGGTCCTCATGGGGCAACACAGGATTAGATGATGATGAGGATGATTATATTAATAAGACTATGACACTTTCCTCTATCAACACACACACACCCACATCAAATCCTGACCTGTATAAGAAGTTATTGCCAGTTGTGTCCTTCAGCAGCCACCACGGGGAGCCAACAAGAGGGGGTGCGGGTGGAAGAAGGGCAGAGAAGGCAGCCTCTGGGATCCACGCCCAGGACACAGCTGCCTCCTTCCACGCTAGGACACCGTGCAGCACATTACGTGACTCCTGAAGGGGCAAGCTTGGTAAGGTACCGTGTAAAAAATAAAAACACAAACTTGTACTAATCCCTCTAGTTCATTTTTTCAAACCTGATGAAGATACCTACCTTCACTGTGCTCAATTAATCACCAAGTGTAGGTAGACTGGAGGAGCAATTTACTAATTACCAAGGATACTTATTGTTATAAACAATGCTGCTCAGTTTTACAAATATCCCTTAACACCCCATCCTATCCCCCAAAACTGGAATGGTGGACTGAAGAAAGGCAACTTCAGCCAGCAGTCCACAAGTTCATGTCCAAATGAGACAGGGGTCAGAACCACAACAACATTCTTGCCACCACTAAACATTATTTATTAAGCTACAGGGGAACTGGTGCAGTAAAAAATTATAAACAGTCTCCAGTAACCCCATCACAACATGAGATCTTCTTACATCCACTACTGCAACCACCACACCATGACATTCAGTTTCTGGAAGACCCATTATAATAAAAGCGTTAGGTGCTCCAATTCACCTCTGAGTCCATGAAGCGTCTGAAAGTTGAGTGGCAAGGTGGAGCGAAGTGGGTGTAGACAGTCACTACACGGCCATTAGTCTGCTCCACCACTGAGGTTACTGACTGACTGGGGTGATGTTCTCTGGGTGGAGGGTTTGGAGGGTTGCTGAGTTGCTGTGATGGGGTTGAGGATGGGCTGGATGGTACTGTGGTGTAATGATGGTACAGCAAGATACTGTTGGAAGCACCTGTGACAGTAAAAGAAGTACAGTACCGTATTACAGCAGTACCTAGCATTATTGTACACATAAGCAAGTTCAAACACTTAATACATCAATGCAAATTAAAATACTCAACAGACTAACCTATATTCATTCTGCAATCCAAATATCAGAGGTTAAAATCCATCATTTGCAGTTTTTATTAATATTACAATAATATTATCCTACAATGAAAAGAAGAATGGACACAAGTGTACAGTACATATTGGTACCTGTGCACAAACCTCTTACCTAATAAAAATATAATACAGAACAGAAGCTGCTCTCTAGTAATTCGCTTCCTTTGACCTCCAGTGCTGTGTTCCCTCTTCTTCTTCTTCACCACCTCACCCCTTTCACCTTCATCTGCATCGTGATTTGTTCCTGCTCTTCCAAGTACCGTCGAGGTTTCTCTCTTCACTCGATGACGAATCATCCTGCTCATACCAGTACTCTCTTTACATCTGCCAAGGGGATCAACTGCTACTAAAACTATATTAAAATAATGGTACTTAGCGCACTCCTAAATACCAGAGATCCACCAAAACTCTTATGGATCGAAACTCATTCCAAGTTCCACCTAATACAGATGATATCATTAGTATCACTGCATTAGGCTCTACCAAAAACTAGAGTACAGTTATGGTAATAACTTTGAAAATGCTCACGAAAAGTATACTGTGCTTGCTCATATCCACACACCAAAAACTGGCAAAGAGGATTCTGAAAATTTACAGTCAATTAAAAGCAAGCTGGGTTAAGGATTAATATGGTAGTGTCATCTGACTGCAACTCTCTGACTCTCCATTAAAGTTTGTATTGCTTGACTGCATTCCTATGAATCTACTGTACATTACAGTCACTTGATTGTACTGCTGATTCTGAATTAAAATTTATTTGCCCTGTGACATTTGACTGCATTCCTCTAATTCTAAGTTTATTTGTGTCATGTTGGTGCTTTCCTCTGAGTTTAACACAGTTAGGTTTACTTGTCCCACTTTAATCTGTTCTATCTCTATCTATCTATTTATTGCCAGACACCATCATCCCATAAGGGGTGGCCATTTGACATTGAGTTATTTGTTTTACGGGGAGGGGCACTAACCCTCCACCAACCCACTTGTTGACACGTAGGGACTTCTAAATGTAAATTAAGAAGTGTGGAATGCACACAGGGGCTATCTAATTTCAACATTGGCCAATCTAACATACTACACACCTATTCTGACCATGACTCCAATATAACTGTCATAACTACCAAAAATTTGGGAAAAAATATATACCGGTAACTACGGTATATATAACAGTCAAACCCATTTGCATTGTACTTTTCCTGTGCATATATGTCTCATCTACACAATATATTTAAATGTCTGGTCTACCTGTAACTCATCTAGTACGATGATATTTTTAATGTTTTACTTTTGCTATCATTATTTGTTTTCATGCGGCTTTGCCGGACTGAAATGGTTGGGTTGCATGCTGTATTCATTAACCTCTTCACAGGATTTCTCTTCTAACCTATACATAAAATAATCTTGGGGTGGTACAAAGAAAATGAGAAACCAACATGCAGAATTTAGTGTACAAAGGAGACTGATAAAACCACGACCGAGTTCATACTACTGTTAATCAGTCAAATGTTGAATGATAAAAGTACTTAACATACTAAATTTATATGATGTTTTGACTTAAAAATGAAATAAAATAGTAATGAGACAATACTTGTAGTTCTAAACAAAGTTCTTCCGAAAACAATCATAAAGTGGGTCCAAAGGTAAAATTTCAGTACCTTACCACTTCACTCACGCTGGAGTCGGCTGAATGTAAACAAATATGGCAGCAACATGGAACGTCTTGCATCCAGGACATTTCTACATTTTCAATGAATTGAAATATTTATTGTTTGAATGATTGAATGAAATATTTATTGCTGTAAAAGTATACAATGTATACTCAGAATAAAAGAATTGGTGGTGGGTCTTGCCACTCACCTTCACAAACAGGAATAGTTACATAGGCCACGATATATCGTGACAGGCCTACTGCAAAGTGAAAAATGAACAAAATACAGTTCTTCATGCTGCATGACACTGTATGTAACTACATTTGCTGAAGGGAAAGGGAATAACCTCCCGAGCTAGACCCTGTTACAATAGCCCTGGAGAGCGTTACTTCTAGAGCCCTCGGTCTCGAGTCAAGCGCTCTACCACTGAGCCACCCTGCTCCCCCTCCTACATTTGCTAAGGGAAGTGTATGGCAAGACCCACCACCTCCTTTTGTTGTACATGTGCTCTGTATACTTTTACGACAATAAACATTTCAATCATCCAAAACCACTGGACATATTTTGGTTAATTTTGGCTACTTTCAAGCTATATACTTCATTTATCATAGGGGAAAAAAAAGTCGTTACTGGGGAATGATAGTCTTCAATGACTCCTTGAAAACGAGAGGCCTTCCCTAAGTTCAACAACACAGTTTGGAAGAAGAATTCCAACCTGAAAATGGGTAAGCTAGGCTCCACATGCAATGAAATAGTACAGATGCAAGAGAACTATCAACAAAGACACAAAACTACTAAAATAAAAGGCAATGACTGGTGGACTCATAACTGACACAGATCTTAGCAACTGGGAAGGGGTACAAACCTAACCAAGGTTCCTAGGTTAGCCTATACCAGAGCCTAATGATACAGTATCAGAAAACCTTGGGGCACAACAGACATCACCACGCTGGACGAGAATGGATTAGCATTAGCAACTGGGTTCGGCATTAACAGGAAAGGCCTCATTCCGAGTCCCAAGATCCACTAACTCCGTTACACCGGTAGGGCAGACACGTTATCTATTTAGCTTGCCTGACGAGATGACATTCGATCTGTTTACCTGCAGTTTCTATCTGTTGCAGTTCTTCAGTTAGTGCTGATAAACAAAAATACATGTCAAAACACCGATAATTTTATTCTGGCTACTGCTCGACGACAAATTCAGGGCAAGAACATTTATGTTTATATATATACGGAAAAATCTGAGGGACTAATACCTTTTCCATTAAAAAATGTTTACAAATACCGTTTTTCTTTTCCATACTGTTATTGACCAATTGATCAAAAAGTAAAAAATAGGATTATCGAATAATTATTCGCGATTCACGACAAGTTCGCGCCGTCGCATCGCAGGCGATCACCAATTTTTTTTTGGTAATTTTCTGACACTCCCTGGACTTACCACGACCTCATGAAAAAAAAATTAGGTTCATAGCTACTACCGTTCTCGTGAAAAATAACAAACATGCGCAGAGACACACACATATACTCCTTGACTATTATTTAGATAGTGTGTGTGTGTGTGTGTGTGTGTGTGTGTGTGTGTGTGTGTGGAGGGAGAGGGGGTCATAACATATCTGGTGGTCTAGAAGGAACACATGTGTTGGGGAAGAAACCACGCCATCTTGGACTGGGCAACCTCATACACAAGAAGTCTAGGTAAAGTCGGCCTATTTACTTTCCATGTTCTTGGTCCCTCCCTCTTCCACTTGGGCTTGTGGACGTAGTGATCAGTAACAGGGCCACTTCTGACTGTAACTTTACACACACAGTATGCCTATGGTCAATATCCAGCCCACCGATTTTTAAGCTTCTACATTCCCCCCCGCCTCCTCACATCATAGACTGTGTATGTGCTGGGCCATGTTTGGCAGTGCGGTTTCACTCACAACAGGTTTTGGCAATGGCTCAGCTAATTAATTTTCATGTTCTAGGTCTGACTCCCCTGGTGTCAAGTCACAACTTTGTAATCAGGCCACCTATGGATCTGCAACTTTATGCACAAAATAGGGTTGTGGTAAAGACCTCGTCATATGATTTTCACGGCTAAACATGGCGCACTAGTCAGTGAAACGACCAATGAGGGAGAAACTAATGCTTGTCAGTTAGTATCCGGATTAAATCTAGTTTTATTCACTAGACCCAGTGGGTGAACAGCCACAGTCCCTTAATCTACAGACTGTTAGGTCAAGGAAGTGAACAGCTTAACTTCGGCAGGTCATGAAGTACACCGACATATTAACAAGCTCTGCTGAGGCCAGAGCAGAGGCGAAGGCACGACGAGTACACAATAGCCTCATACCCACTGACACGGCCATCCTTGGGGTTCGGGCCGCACTATAGGGACCACACCACCTCATATTTCACCGACACCTCACTCACACCACCTCACACCTCATCTACACCACCTCATACCTCACCCACACCACCCCACACTCGACCACACCACACTCCACACTTTATCCACACCACACCCCACCCATACCAAATCACACCTCAACCACACCACATTCCACACTTTATTCACACCACACCACACCCATACCAAATCACACCTCAACCACACCACACCACACTACACACTTTATCCATACCACACCGCATCACACCACACCTCGGCCACACCACACCACACTACACACCTCATCCTCACCTCACCCACACCACCCCACACTTCACCCACACCACACTCACACCCCATTCACACCACACTACACACCTCACCCACACCACACGCTACACCTCATACCCACCATACCAAACTACACACCTCATCCTTACCTCACCCACACCACAACTCATCCGTACCGCACCACACTAAACACCTCACCCACACCACACTCTACACCTCATACCCACCATACCAAACTACACACCTCATCCTTACCTCACCCACACCACACCTCATCCGTACCGCACCACACTAAACATCTCACCCACACCACACTACACTCCACACCTCGCCCACACCATTCGCACCTCATCCATATCACACCACACTACAAACCCTCACCCACACGACACCACACACCACACAACACACCACTCCTCACCCACTCCACACTACAGACCTCACCCACACCACACAGCACATCACATCACATCCACACCACAACACACTCCACACCACCCAAACTCCTTCACACCTCACCCAAACCATCTCACACCCAAAACCTCACCCACCCCACCCCACCCCACATCTCACACCCAAAACCTCACCCACCCACCCCACCCCACATCTCACCCACTCCACCAAATACCTTGACAACAGAATGACAGCCACAGAAGTCAACTTTGAACCTGTCCTTTTGCATCAGTGTCCATCACCTTATCACCCACATCGCCAAAGTCCAAGGCACTGTGCACATGTATACCATTTACGTGTACATACTCTGCGTCTTCTGTGTATGTGTGGGTGTCTATCTTATGTGCACGAATTATGTTGTGTGACCGGTGTTTTGCGTATATCCATGTTTTTTTGTAAGTGTTTTTGTGATCCGTGTCAGTGTGTGGTTGTTGTGTATGCCCTATCTGTGTGTGTGTGTGTGTGTGTGTGTGTGTGTGTGTGTGTGTGTGTGTGTGTGTGTGTGTGAGTTTCCTGGATGTGTTTTGACTACTTCGTGTGGTGTGTTAATGTCAGTGTCATTCTCTGTGTATGCCTTCTGCGTGTGTGTATGTAAACCTTGTATGTGTGTATATGTGTGAGTGGGCAGTAACGGTACCAGTAACGTCCTTGATAGCAACACTGGAAGGCCGGGCGGGAGGCAGGAGGGACCCGAGGGAGGCAGACAGGACCCCAGAGAGGCCAGGCTATATAAACCCCGAGCCTGCCTTGCCCCTGCTCAGTCAGCCGCCGGAGCGCGTGAAAGTAAGAATGCTGGTGCGTCTGTGTGGTGCCCCCCGCCTGCTGGGTGTTGTGGTGTTGGTGTTGTGGTGTAGTGCTGCCTCCTGCTTCACCCCAGCCACTGTGGACGGGCGCCTGGTGGTTCCGGATATCGCCAGGGTGGACAACGCGCTCCTGAAGACGGCCCAGGCTGACAAGTTCCTCTCCCTCTGGTTCATCCACGTCCTGAAGGATCCCGTCCACACCTCCAGTATGTACTAAATGTGACAAGACTTTTGGATACGAGTGTACATTTTATGTCTGTGGGGGGTTGAGCAATTTGGCCCGTCCACTCCTCCACTATATACAAAATGACCTGGATACGACTGCCCTTTGCCTATGTATGTGTGTGACAGGAATTTTGGCCGCGACTGTACCTTTTACCTACCTGCGGATGGCTGTGTAATTTTGATCCATCAGGCAGTTATGGGCGTAATTGTGGTTGACGCAGCTTTCACTATGCATCACACTCGCTACTCGTTCCCAGGGTCTAGCAGCTTAACTTTCAGACTCCCAGGGCTCACTCAAATGAATAAAGTCGTCTGGAATTAGCTGGTATTGCGTGCTAAAGTTCTCCCAACCATGATAGGGTTGGTACCAGTATTAAATCTCAGGCCCCAATCCCTCACTCCCAGCTGCATATAATCGTCCGGTGCGAGCTGCCACAGGGTACTAGAGTTATCCTGACTAAGAGAGGGGTCAGTCCACCAACCCTACTAACACACGCCAAGTTTCAACCAACCTTCACGCGTCACCACTCGAGCACTAAGTCTCACCGCATGTTAAATTCAAACGTGGTGGTCGACGGAAAAAGCAGGTCCCCGATTTCTTACGATATTTTCCGAAGCACCTGACGTAGATACAGCGTGCCTGGTTGCTCTATATCGTACCTGACTGCACGCTGTAAGGTGGGATGCAGGCTAATCCAATTCAATAGTCATAATCATCGGGGTCTGCCTTCCCTTTCGCGATTAAGTTAACAGAAGATGATCGAAATATCTTATCACTACAGTGCGTTTTTTTTTTCTTTTTTTTTTTCTTTCCAAACCTGACGATCTCCAGCCCCCTTCAGCTCAGTTGATGGCCAAGTGTATGAAGTCTGGAGGATGGATCTGAACAGTAGCCAAGGAAATTTCGGCTGAGGCTCACCGAATTTCATATAACCACGACTCTGTACCATAATTAAATTGAGGGAATGGTCCAGTTCCGTCAGGTATAAACACACCTGTTGTAATAAGTCTTCATTCTGGCACCATACAAACCTCTTTTTTTTTTTTTTTTTTTTTTTTTTGCTTCATCAGGAGCGTAGGGGGACGGGCCTAGGCCTTTATAAAGTACAGAAAACGGTGCCACAAATAACCAGTCCCACTAAACCCCACTCAAGTTGTGGATGTTCAAGGATAAGCTACAGTACTTCAGAACACTTTAGGATAGACGGAATTTTTGGAAGGTATTTTAACCATGGCGCTCAGTCCACTAAACCACCAGGTGCAGAAATTATAGCTGAAGTTACGAAAATGCCGTTGTAGGAAGGTAATTGGCCAGGAGTAAGAAAACTGGACGCGGAGGTTAGCTAATGTCAGGATGAAGCCTAGTCCGTTCCGCATGTGCCTTTGTTTACATACGGGGGTTGCCATGGTAACGGGGACGCTGCTGCCGCCCACGTGATGACATTAGCGCTATCTCATGCTCATGTTTATCCAGGAGAAAAAAAATTAGCAGGAAATGTAAAACGAGTTAGAGAGAGAGAGAAAGAATCTAAAACAAGCTGGAGTTTATCAAGGAAGAAGAAAGAAAAACGTTCATAAATAAAATACATACGAGGACGCTATGATATGAAGGGTTACACACACACACACACACACACACACACACACACACACACACACACACACACACACACACAAAGTTCACTTATTCTCGTTTTCTCTCGCCTGAAACTGTCATCTGCCGTTCCTTCGAATATAATATTCGTATCTGAAAGGCCATGCGGTCTCTCTCTCTCTCTCTCTCTCTCTCTCTCTCTCTCTCAAATATACTAATTAAGAGACGCTAAACCAGGTATTGTACAGGTATGGTCACAAAAAATGAATGACGGAATGATTTTTCGAAAAAAAAAACGCTCATTACTAGCATTATTAGAATTTATTATCGGAGTTATTAGAATTATTTTATCGACAAAAGCTAATTCGCTCGTTATTAGCATTATTAGAAATATTTATTATTAGAATTATCGTTATTTGCCAACAAAAGCTAGTTCTTTCATTATTACCAATATCAGAGTTTACTATCAATTAGAATTATTTATCAACAGACAAATTCCCTCATTATTAGCATTATTAGAATTATATACTACAATTATTACCAAAAACAAAAACAAATTCTCTCATTATCGTTTGTTTACCACTAATTTTTTGGCGAATACAACTGGGAACAGACCAGGTAATCCTCCTACGTAATTACCTGCCATTCCACAAAGGTAGGATGGAGGCAGGTGCAGCAGTGACGGTGGCTGGGGTAACGGAGTGGTTGGGAAACAGGGGAGGCTAGAATTACCCAAACGAGTTCTTTCCACACCCACGTATTGTCTATCTATCTATCTACCTGCCTCCATAAGTTCCTTCCACACTCACGTACTAACTATCTATCTATCTACCTACCTGTCTCAGTACGATCTTTCCACACCCACGTACTATCTATCTATCTATCTATCTACCTGTCTCAGTACGTTCTTTCCACACCCACGTACTGTCTATCTATCTATCTATCTACCTGCTTCAATAAGTTCCTTCCACACCCACGTATTATCTATCTACTTGTCTCAGTACGTTCTTTCCACACCCACGTACTGTCTATCTATCTATCTACCTGCCTCAATAAGTTCCTTCCACACCCACATACTGTCTATCTATCTATCTATCTACCTGTCTCAGTACGTTCTTTCCACACCCACGTACTGTCTATCTATCTATCTATCTACCTGTCTCAATAAGTTCCTTCCACACCCACATACTATCTATATATCTATCTACATTTACCTGTCTATATATCTATCTACCTCAATCCTGGCTTTTGGTTCCCTCTTTCTTGTATAAAAAAAAAACTCACATACACTCTCCTAGTCAGTCTCTCATTCTCCATCCTAAACGGACATAAAAGTGACAATACGGCAATGATTTCGCGTAATTTAATGTGCAAGGTTATAATAAATAAATAAAAATAATTAAATAAAGATTGCATTTACTCGTCACTTTGTGGAAATTAACTGGAAACGCAAAACAAAGAGAGGATGGAGAGTGAGAAACTGACGAGGAGAGCGTATGTGAGTGAGGTGGAGGGGGAGAGAGGGAGGGGAAGGCCAAGGATGAGATGGAGGGATGGAGTGGAGAGGTATATGAGAGAGGGGTGTGTGAACTGGGAGCTGGGCAGTGAAATGGCGGGGGACAGGGTGACGTGGAGGCGATTTGTTTGTGGCCACCCCGTATAAGGGGTTAAGACGTCTGGCAATGGATAGATAGATAGATAGCTAAACAAAGAGGGGTTCAACTGGAAACGCTAAACAAAGAGGGGTTCAACTGCAAACGCTAAACAAAGAGGGGTTCAACTGGAAACGCTAAACAAAGAGGGGTTCAACTGGAAACGCTAAACAAAGAGGGGTTCAACTGCAAACGCTAAACAAAGAGGGGTTCAACTGGAAACACTAAACAAAGAGGGGTTCAACTGCAAACGCTAAACAAAGAGGGGTTCAACTGCAAACGCTAAACAAAGAGGGGTTCAACTGGAAAAGCTAAACAAAGAGGGGTTCAACTGGAAACGCAAAACAAAGAGGGGTTCAACTGGAAACGCTAAACAGAGAGGTTCAACTGCAAACGCTAAACAAAGAGGGGTTCAACTGCAAACGCTAAACAAAGAGGGGTTCTGCTGGAAACGCTAAACAAAGAGGGGTTCAACTGCAAACGCTAAACAAAGAGGGGTTCAACTGGAAACCCTAAACAGAGAAGGTTCAACTAACGGATACAAGTTTTTTTTTTTTCCAGCATCGATATTTTGTTTTCTGAAATGTCGAAGTACAAATGAAAATACAGTAATTATTCTCTGTAACTCGGGGCCTACAATAGTTCAGAGGCTGCATTTTTAGTCAGCATATTATGGTAATGGACATGTGGAGAGAATGGAGAATGAAAGACTGACTAAGAGGGTGTATGTAGGTGAAGTGGAGGGAGGGGGAGACCGAGGATGAGGTGGAGGGATGGAGTTGCGAGGTATATGAGGGAGGGGGGAGGGCAGTCAAATGCTGGGTGACAGAGCGACTTGGAGGCGTTTTGTCTGCGGCCACCCTTTGCGGAATTAGGGCGTCGGGCGATAGATAGATAGACAGATATTATGGCTGCTAAGGTAATAGTGGAAACGAACAAATAAAAGACATTCAACGTGTTGGTGCGAAATATGCGAATACGGTGGAGTGGAAGGCCTGGAGGAGGGGAGGGGGGTTCCATCAGACCCATGCTGGAACCTGAGCTAGAACCTTATATGTTCACAGCGCCGTTGGCACGGCTGTGAACTTGAACTGATAGTGAATGAACAAATTTATATGCAGGGGAGAGTCTGGTAGCGCCCCCTCCCCCACCCACCCACGACAAGACTTGCCCCCACCTCGCCTCTCTGTCTACTGAGACCTGAATACGATACTGCTTGAATGTTCTAATTAAGAGCGTTAAATCCGAAAGTATACGTAAAAAACAGTACCCGCTCTTGATGACTCGACGGCCAGGCTTATCCAAACGCTGCATTATCCGTCATTCCCATCAGGCTGGTTCGGGCATCGGAGGTGAGGGAGAAACAAAGATGAACCGGAGAAACGAAAACACGATTCTTTATTCTATTTCATCACTAGCATTCACATCGCTAGATCTGCCAGTAAAAGGGAAAAATAAAACTATACATTTTTTGTAAACTAGTGTGAGGGATATTTAAAAGACTGCATAAATCGTCATCCGCATCAGGTTGGCTGGAGCGGCGAGGGTGAAACAAGTGCGGGCCGAAGTAAGGAAAACACGAATTCTTTCACCACTAATATTAATCTCTAAGTTTACATGTATACGCGAAAATACGGTAACTGTTTTCTGCTCTTCAGTGCCTACGAGAATTTAAAAGCTGCGTTAACCGTCATCTTCCTCAAGCTGGCTGGGGATAACGGGGGTGAGTGAAACAAAAAAAGCATCGAAAAACGGGAACACTCATTGCAGTTATATCCTTAAATTTGCAAATGTGAACGAAAACACAGTAACAATTCTCTGTAACTCAGTGCCTAGGATAATTTAAAAGCTCTCAAAATCGTCATCTGCATCAGGTGTGTTGGGGTAACGGTGGTGGGGTTGAAACAAGAGAGGGTTGGGGTGCGCTGCCTGGTGTAAACAAATATGGCTGACTTTCACTAACAGGATCCCGGTCTGGCGGTCTCGGCCTGTGGAGGTCAGGGGAGGGGATGGCCAGGGAGAAATTATGGGATCTTTCGGAGATTCGGATTCTGGTGGTGGTAGTAGTAGTAGTAGTTGTGGGAGAAGCATCAGCAGAAGGTGGAATAAACAGCCCGAATTCACAAAAGATCAATTTCCTCTCGTAACTCATATTCTCATTTCCAGGAACAAGAGCTTTAGGAAGTTTCGGTATTTCCTTCTGCCTTGGACACCTTGAAAATAAGAGGACAGTGAAAATAATAATGAGTAAAAATAAACTAACACCTAATAAGTTTCCCCTAATAACTGTTTTAGCAGAAAGAAAACGAATTATGGGAAAAAACTACACGTCTGCCAAAAACATGATCTGGACCTTAAATTACGAGTTACCGGTGTATTTCCGTAACGCTTCTTCCTTAGCGATTTATTTGGTATATTACACCTTAGGAATTAACTGTATGTAAGAGTGAATTGCAGGTAGATTACAGAAACAAGGAAAGGGAAAGTAGGTTACAAAAATGAGACAGGTAACAAATGTCTGCCAGGTGAAATGGGCCAGATAATCATTCATACCTCATTAAGCCATAGGAATCCTGTCGCCACTTCACTGACCTAACCCCCCCTTCTCTCTCTCTCTCTCTCTCTCTCTCTCTCTCTCTCTCAACAAAGTACAAAAGTGAGGGAGTGAGGGCCCTATCAATATCCTATTCAGTGAAATGGGCCACACATTCATTCACACATCATTAAAGCCCCTGGAATCCTGTCGCCCCCTCTCTGATCTAATTATTCGATCTTTTTTTTTCTGTTAAAGGAGTTAGCTTCATTAAGAGGGAGATGGATGGGTGGTTGGTGCAGACGGATGGGCGAAGGTGGTGGGTAGGTGGGGTTAATGAGAGAGAGAGAGAGAGAGAGAGAGAGAGAGAGAGAGAGAGAGAGAGGACAGGAGAAGAAAAGGAAGAAAGAGAAGAGAAGGGGAAAGAATAGTATAGAGAAGAGAAGAGAAGAAAGGAAAGATGAGAAGAGAGGAGAGGGAAGGGGAGAAGACAAGAGAAGAGAAAACGAGAAAAGGAGAGGAGAGGAGAGGAGAGGAGAGCAGAGCAGAGCAGACCAGAGCAGACCAGAGCAGAGAGAAGCGAAGAGTGCAGAGGAGAGGGAGGGGGAGAAGATAAAAGAGAAGAAGAGAGAGTGTCCTTCGAATACCAAAATCGTACATTGCATGTAGGGTACTGAATCGGATGGGAGAAGGAGGGGAAGACCAAGGGCGAGATGGAGAGACAAGGCTGAAGGTGGTTTGGGGAGGATTGAAGGTTAGCAAGTGTGTGTGTGTGTGTGTGTGTGTGTGTGTGTGTGTGTGTGTGTGTGTGAGAGAGAGAGAGAGAGAGAGAGAGAGAGTCTGTGGTTAGGTAAGTATGCATGAGGAGGAGGCGGAGGGGGAGACCGTGGACGAGATGGACAAGGTTTGAGAGAGAGAGAGAGAGAGAGAGAATCATGCTTTGGTACCAGTCTTCACCTCACATCACCAAGGCAACGATGGTACGCCTAAAAAGACAATCTCACTCTAGGGCCCACACACACGTCACTCCCCTCACCCTCTTCACCACACCTCAGTCACCTTGGAGAATATAAATGACGGTAATAAATACGATAAATGAGGGTAATAAAGGAGATAATTGACCTGTTTTAACCTCCCGTGACCTGCATGCAAAGAGACATTACTACGGGCCTGATATTGTTGTTATTGTTGTTGTTATTGCTGTAGTTGTTGTTCCCCCATCTCGAACATCAGTAAGTATAATTATAAACGATGATGATAAATATAGTAATTGGCCTCCTCCCCCTTTTAGTCTGCATGCTAAGTGACATTAGTGAGAGCTTGATGATGATGATGATGATGATGATAATGATGATGATGACGATGAATCACTGTGGACGTGTTGTTGTTGTGGTTGTGGTTGTTGTTGCCCAGGTGAGATGAAAGTGAAGGTAGTGGCGGTGGCAGTGGACTTGGGGTGTGGTAAAAACATTGAAGAATCCTGCATAAATATTCACTCGTTCACTTTCCATCTTGTCCCTTTTGGTCTATTCCGGCCATTCACTCTCGATTTTACCCTCCTTGCGATAGACTTTTAGAACTGGATGAATTAAAAATAGATGTCAATTTCTTCTTCACTATCAAGGTGTTTTTCAATGCTGAATAAAATCGTCTGGAAATAGGGAGAATAAAACGAAGGGGAAATCGTCTGAGGGAAGGCCTTCACTTGTCCACTAAGACGATTTTATGCACCAAGACACAATGAAAGGGTTAAGCAAATATCACTAACACCTGTATGACAAGGCTATGCTGAATAAAATCGTCTGGAGGTAAAAAGAACGCTAAAAAAATCATAGTTCTGATGGTATTATTATTATTATTATTATTGCTGTTGTTGTTATTATTATTATTAATACCTCCGCCAAGGAGGTTATGTTTTCACCCCTGTCCGTTTGTTTGTTTGTTTGTTGGTTGGTTGGTTTGTGAGCAAGATTACACAAAAACTACAGGATGGATTTCCACGAAATTTGGTAGAAGAATGGGCCTTGGCCCAGAATACACTCCATTATATTTTGGTGCGGATCCGGATAAAGGTGCGGATCCTGGATTTTTTTTTTTTTTTTCACTTTCTTTAACCATTGCGAGATAGGGCGTTGGCGGAGGTATGCGCTCTACTGAATGCCATTCTAGTTATTATTATTATTATTATTATTATTATTATTATTATTATTACTATTTACAATGAGAGGCCTTCCTTGAACTGGGTAAAATTTTCCTGACGACACAAAACTACTTGGACATCCACGCTAAAATTACTGGGGCATCCACGCACTTCACACCAGCCACACAAGCCACCCGAGTCATATGTTTACGAGGGCTGGAGGTATCATAGACGTACTACAAAGGCGGAAGCTCAACTACTCTCTTTACTATAAGGTCCCTTGACTCGTGTACCCCCCCGTGTGACGTCAGCGGACCTGCCTGGGGGGTGGGGGTGCATGTTCCCTCGCCCTGTTGCACACACCTTCCCCTGCCCTCCTGTCCTTCGCGTGTGTTGTTGAAGGTGTGGCACATCCCTGGCCCTGGCGATGGGTTTTGTGTGTCCTACCAAGGTCCCTGCACACACACACACACACACACACACACACACACACACACACACACACACACCACACACACACACACACACACACACACACACACACACACACACACACATCCTCTCTCTCTTTTCTTTACCCATCTCTCTTCTTTGTGGAAAGTTAAAACCAATGTGAGCTGATGTTCTTGTCTCTTTATCTCTCTATATCCATAACTGTATCTATATCTATCTATCTACCTATCTATCTGTGTGTGTGTGTGTGTGTGTGTGTGTGTGTGTGTGTGTGTGTGTGTGTGTGTGTGTGTGTGTGTGTGTGTGTGTGTGTGTGTTATCTAAGCACCTCGTCTGCTACGGTACCTTTAAATCCCGTCTTGGCCAGGAGGGGTGGGAGTGAGGGCGGGGGGGATAGGGTGGGGGGCGGGGGGGAAGGGGAAGGGGGGGGTTGGGGTAAGGATAGTGATGCGTTTTATTACAAGGACGTTGCTAAGTAACCCTCGCAACCCATTTTCTTTACTGATTTATTTATTTTGGAGGAGGGGACCATTTTTAAACTGGAAGGTAGGTGTGTGTGTGTGTGTGTGTGTGTGTGTGTGAAAAACTTAATATATAACAGATTACCCTTCGTTCCCGTTGCTATTTATCTTATTTATTTCGTATTATAAAGAATTGTTTATTTACATTTATTTGCTGTGTTCTTTCTTTGTCTTCCTCACTTTTTTATGTGATGATTTTACGTTCATGCTTTCCTGTTCCTAGTTCCGAATCTACTCACACCATTACGTACTGGATAATAGGGTTGAAATGATGATGATGATGATGATGATGATGATGATGATGATGAGGAGAAGGAAGAAGAAGAAGAAGAAGATGAGGAGGAAGAAGAGGAAAGGGAGGAGGGGGAGGGGGATGATGATGATGATGATGATGATGATGAGGAGGAGGAGGAGGAGGAGGAGGAGAGGAAGGGGGAGGAGTAGTATGATGATGATGATGATGATGATGATGATGATGACGTACTCGCTATATATTTCACTCTAGCCACTCCCAGACGGTTTTCTTCATCGTAAAAGACAACCCCACCAATAAATGGGCCACTGAAAGCTTATATCTCCAACCCCCTGCTCGAATCGCCCCTCTCAACCAGGAAAAAATAAAAATAATAATAATAGCAAAATAATAATAATAATAATAATAAATAGCAAAATATTTAATAAAGAGGCCATCGCACTGAAGAGGTTTCGAAATGGAGGGTTGGAGAAGACACGTAAGAAGGAGAAGACGGCCTTGGGTTCCTTGTTTCCGTTTTCTTTTTCCGTTTTCTCTTTTTTTCTTGCGTTCTTCTCTGGCTTCTCTGTTTTTTTTTTTGTTTTTTTTTTTTTCCGTGCAGTATTTCCTTCCCATCTTTACACGCTTTACTCATCCCTAACCCCATGCAGTTCTCTCTCTCTCTCTCTCTCTCTCTCTCTCTCTCTCTCTCTCTCCATGCATACTTACCTACCAGCCTATCACTCTCTCTCTCTCTCTCTCTCTCTCTCTCTCTCTCTCTCTCCATGCATACCTACCTACCGGCCTATCAGTATATCTATCTATCTATCTACCCATACATGCATAAATCTACCTCCCTCTCTCCCCCCACCCCTTCCTCCTCTTCCATCTCTCTCCCTCCCTCCTTCTCTCCTCCTTCACCCTTCCTCCCTCCTCGCCCCCAACGCATGACTTACCAATATCGCCCCAGGCATTACAAAACTCAACACACACACGCTACTCAAAAAAAAAAAAAAATAAATAAATTAAAAAAAAAAAATATATATGAGTGGACGACCTTGGCGGAATGTCAGGGTTTGGGAGGAGCGGCTGCCATCTTTTTTTCCTTTCTCTCTCTCTCTCTCTCTCTCTTGGTCAACAACACAAGGTATGTATGACAAGAGGGGACACGAAGCTGCCATATTTAGGGACAGAGGTAGTGAAAGAACGTATTAATTTTCTTTTAACACACTGAACAAAGCACCAAAATCGTTGTAGTAGTAGTAGTTTTAATCGTAGTAGTAGTTGTAACCCTAGGCTCATCTGAACGTGAACTCGGTGCACTGCAGGCTGAAGTTTCCCTCCTCCTGCAGCCCACCATCCCCCTTTCATGGCGACGGGGAGGGGGTTAAGGGACGTTTGTATAACCGGGCAGTGGCGCCGACCTATGTTGGTGCCACCGCGTGAAGGCGTCTCTCTCTCTCTCTCTCCAGCACCAAACGTCAACGAAGAGAATGAGAGAGAGAGAGAGAGAGAGAGAGAGAGAGAGGCACTTTCTATTTCACTACAAAGCCTCCCCAAAGCTGAGTAAAATCGTCTGGAGGCAGCAAGAGTTAAAAAAAAAAATTGGAAGGAATATTGGACGCGTGAACTCCAAGGCTGATAAAAAAAAAAAAATGAAATACAATAGAAAACAGTTACGTGAAATACATGACAGTAAACAAATGGGTTTACTTTGTGGCGGGGCGGGTTTCTCAAGGATTACCGTGTGTGTGTGTGTGTGTGTGTGTGTGTGTGTGTGTGTGTGTGTGTGTGTGTGTGTGTGTGTGTGTGTGTGACGGGAGAGTTGATTTCGCTTACCACACACACACACACACACACACACGCAGGACAGAGGTAGGGTGAGGAGGGGAGGTATTTGGAGAGGCTCAGGTGGGCACATGAAGGTAAGAACCGGACCCATATACCTGCAAGGGTCATAAGGTCACACCTGAAGGCCAGAAGAATAGCAAATTACGTAACCAACCAGCTGTGTCCTTGGTAAATGCTTTCTCAATACTCACACTTACACTTTCACATTCAGAGGTCTTTTACAGTTTTATTCAAGGTAACTTCAATCAGTTTTTATATCCTAGGTGAGGCCAGGAGAATTAATTTAGCCCAGGTGTGATGTATGGTTTTTAAACGTTAATTCTTAGACAATAATTGCTTTTTTTCAGAGCAGGGAAGTCCTTTCGAAGTTAGTTATTGATATTGTGGTGAGTTATTAATATTGTCGTAGTAGAGGTAAACTTAGAAGGATTTTTTTGCGAGTGGATGAAAGAAATACAGGTAAACTAAGAATGGTGGAAGAAGCAGAGGTAGACTAAGAATGATACCACATTTCTGGAGTGGATGGAAGAGTAGAGGTAAACCAAGTATGATGTGTTTTTGGAGTGGATGGAAGAAGATGAGGTAAACTATGAATTACACAATCGAATGGAGGATGGAGATGGGCAGAGAGAGAGAGAGAGAGAGAGAGAGAGAGAGAGAGATGTGGAAGTATATGCTGTAAAGACATGGTTCAGAGGAATGAGGAACCACATCTGGAGACGGAGGAGAGGCAGACCGAGTGTGATACGGAAGGACAGGGCTGAGAATAACCATATATCCAGGAAAGAGAGAGGGTTGGAGTGGAATGAGGAAGTACACCTGGCCTTTGGTTCCTTCTTCATTGCATAAAAAAGAAAAAAAGGATAACATTGGAGATTTTGGAGATGATCAAGAATATGGAGGGACAAGGTTAACCCATTCAATCCGATGACTCTCTCTCTCTCTTTCTCTCTGGGTAGGGATAATATGGGGAAACTGGACACGAATATGGCATGATAAAATTAGCCCTTTCAACCCGACGGCTCTCTCTCTCTCTCTCTCTCTCTCTCTCTCTCTCTCTCTGATCATTTTATTTTATTGAGAGAGATAGATGGGATGGAATGAAGGAATGAGGCAGAGTATATAGCTGAAGGAATAGAGCTGATGTGTGTGTGAGAGAGATGGATGTCTTGGAATGAGGGAATGTGACTGAGTATAATTTTAGTGGAAGGAGAGTTTGTCGTAAAAATCCAAAACAAAAAAAGGAGTATAGAAATATAGGGTCACACGACAGATAGATACATACAGATGAAGATAGATACACAGATAGACAGATAGATATACAGACAGATAGATAAAGATGACACAGATAAGTAAGCTTGTGGTCTATATATTTAAAAACCTTGCACACTCCATTACATTCTCACGGTCAGCCATTTTTCTAACATTAACTCCTATCACGAGTATTTTATATTTTATTTGATTTAAAAAACTGTGGATTATAGATATATATTTAACTTAGCAGCGATTTCTAGCACATTCTCACAGTTAGCGTGTTTTGCTAGATTAACCCCGAGGACGCGTGTGTGTGTGTGTGTGTGTGTGTGTGTGTGTGTGTGTGTGTGTGTAATTCCTATTGTCTTTTTTTTTTTTCATTTTTGGAGAGACGCATAATAGAAAAGGGCTAATGGCGACTATACCCAACCCCTTCACTTCGAAAACTCTTCAAACCATCAAAAGGGGAACAAGAGTATATATTTTAAAAGGCGTCACCGTAGTGAAGTGGTTAATTGGGCTGCACATTCCAGTACGTACTCTCACAGTTAAAGAATTTTGTAAGATTATCATGGTGCGTGTGAAAGTTGCGTGGATTTCCAGGCAGTGTCACTTGAATTACGTAACAACTCTTCTCGGACATGTATTTTGTTTTCTGAACCTTAATATCCTTTAGCTTTTTAATCCAAACTATATTTGATGCTACGAAAATATAAATAACATAAATAACAAACACAACAACAGAGGTGAAATATGAAAATAAATAACCATGAAAAAAGTTTTACGAAGTTTCCTATACCGGCGAGAACATGGAGGTTAGTCTTGCAACACGTCCGTCCCCGCACTGAACTCGGCGCTTGAGCATGAGAAAGCCGATTTTGTCACTACACCGAGTAGTTCACAGGCATTTACGGCTCCAAGGTCCTTTGCCAATAGTTTAGATACACCAATAAATAATTTCTGAGTTACAGGTGCGAAATGATAGTCAACCGAGCCGAAACCCAACCCGGACGAACACGCAGATGGCGATGTAAACAGAGTCAAATTCTCGCTGGCCTTAGGAGATCTCTCAGCACTTCTTCTCTAGCGATTTATTTGCATGTTACACCTCAGTTTGATCTTACGTAATCTCTCTCTCTCTCTCTCTCTCATCAGTGACAGTAGAGGATAAGTTACGTGGTCACCAGGGAGTGTGTTGTAATCTTATTGACTTCTGCAAGCATACATACATATTTAAGTAACGTTGAAGTGAATCATTTCCTCTTTGCCTTATATTTACGTGGAATGTGTGAGTCACTTCCTCTGTGTGTAAATTTAATAAGAGGGTGTGGATGGGAGGGAGGAAAATGAGAAAAGAAAAGAAAGGAGATGATGGGAAAAGGTGTGGATGTGTGTGTGTGTGTGTGTGTGTGTGTGTGTGTGTGTGTGTGTGTGTGTGTGTGTGTGTGTGTGTGTGTGTGTGAGAGAGAGAGAGAGAGAGAGAGAGAGAGAGAGAGAGAGAGAGAGAATTATCACAGAGAAAAACCAGGGCAACAGAGCATAGCCTGGATATTCTATTTTAAGAACCTAGTCACGTATATAAAGAAGAAGAAGATGATGATGAACTCTCTCTCTCTCTCTCTCTCACACACACACACACACACACACACACACACACACCTTGTAGTGACTCATTGCAATCTCTCTAATCTTCGCCGCACTGTTGCATCATTCTTTCTGTAGTTCAGAGGGCAATATTCCTCTTCAGTTTGCCTACCTCTCTCCCCCATTACGGCGGACAAGCAACACATACTTTACCCAACTCTCTCTCTCTCTCTCTCTCTACCAACTGACAATTTTACTCATCTCAGGAAGGATCTGTCACACACACACACACACACACACACACACACACACACACACACACACACACACAGAAAGAGAGGGAGAGAGATAATCACCTCTCCACTACGCAAAGCCCCCCTAAGCTGAATAAAATCGTCTGGAGATAGCAGGGGAAAAAGGAATATGGAAAAAAAATAAACAGGAAAAAGAAATCGTCCAGGAGAAGGGGTGACTGCGTTGTGCCAGCCATCGCAAACTGGATTGAACTTGATACTGGACGGCAAGCATGAGAAAGTGTGTGTGTGTGTGTGTGTGTGTGTGTGTGTGTGTGTGTGTGTGAGAGAGAGAGAGGGGGGGCACAGACAGACAGAGATAGACAGACAGACACAGGCAGGCAGGAAGGCATACATACATACATACATACATACATACAGAGAGAGAGAGAGAGAGAGAGAGAGAGAGAGAGAGAGAGAGAGAGAGAGAGAGAGAGGACCCCTCCATTGCTCAGTGGGTGGAGGTCAGATGAATTGGGGTCAAGTGTGGGGGGGTCTCTCTCTCTTTCTCTCTCTCTGTCTCTCTCTCTCTCTCCGTCTGTCTGTCTCTCTCTCTAATGACACACTAATCCACTCCTACAAAGTATTCTCTCCCTACCTACTTACCTACCTTCCTGATAACCTACCTACCTACTTTCCCACCAGCTTACATACCTTGCTTCCTACTAACCAACCTACTTACAAACCTACTTATTTATCTATCAACCTACCTTACCTTGCTTCCTACTAACCAACCTACATACTAATTTATCTATCAACCTACCTACCAGACAAGGCTACCTACCTACATATCTACCTACCTACCTCTCCATCTATCTATTTACTGTACGAGTACTTCCGGTCCTACCAACCCACCCACCTATGTACCTATTTTTCACACATCCTACCTACCCACCAATCGACCTACCTGCCTACCTACCTACCTTCCTTCCTTCCTTCCTTCCTACCTTCCTACCTACCTACCTACCTACACAACTAGCTATCTACCTGCTTACCCACCTAGCAGATGCCTACCTACCTACCTACCCACCTTTTCCACCCTTTCACTTTTGTCTTGACCCATCCTTTCACTCTCTCCATTTCTCTTTCTCTTGGTCGGGGAGGCACCTGCGGTCGTCCCATGATAGATAGATAGATAGACAGATAGATGGGTAGACAGATAGATAGATGAAAGCAACACTAATCTACAAAAGCCTTCTGCATGGAAATCTCTCGGGCAATAAACTTAATCCGTTCTGCTTATCGCCAGAAGAGGAAGTGGGGGAGGGGGCAAAGCAGGAAGAATGGTGTGTGTGTGTGTGTGTGTGTGTGTGTGTGTGTGTGTGTGTGTGTGTGTGTGTGTGTGTGTGTGTGTGTGTGTGTGTGTGTGTGTGCAGAATGAATCAGATGTCCACAGGAAGCTAGTAATTATGCCTGTGTTATGGCTCCACCCCAACAACGTCTCTGAAAGTGCTAAACAATGGACGAGTTGCGACGTACAGACAGGGGGATGTGAGGGGTGCTGAATGGTGTGTGTGTGTGTGTGTGTGTGTGTGTGTGTGTGTGTGTGTGTGTGTGTGTGTGTGTGTAAAAGACAGCATACATATAAACTACAGATAACCCCAATGTCGCTACCTCTGCTATATTTACACGCAGCACTTTCTACTGCGTGATATAATGAAGCATCCTCACTACTGACTAACCTTTTCGACGTGTGTGTTTGCATAATGGAGTGATGATGTGTGGAAAGGCTGTGTGTCAAGTTCCCTGTTTTGCTTCTGGGGGACGTTTTAGTGTTGTTTACTTGCGTTGGCAGCCGCACCGAGGTCCCAAGCCTGCCTGTACTGTGTGTTGCGTTTGTGTTGATTTAGTGAAGTCATTTGGTGATGTATGTGAAGGACGCCATGACACACACACACACACACACACACACACACACACACACACACACACACACACACCTCCACTCAGGATTATAGGTGTGGTATAAGACGAGGCAGACAGACAGATAGATAAACGAACAGACAGACAGGCAGACAGACAGAAGGGGGAGGGGAGTGTTTTGGGGTTACATACTGAGAGAGAGAGAGAGAGAGAGAGACGCAGAAGCTTCACATGACTAGTAATGCGAGCACAAAAGGAAGTAGAGAGGGGGTGGGTGGGAAGAGAAGGATAAGAATAATTGAGTAAGGTGAGTCATGTGTTATCGGAAGCAGGGTACGGGTCTGAGAAATGGTGCAAGGGGAAGGAGAGGAAGACCGAGGATGCGGGAGGAAAAATGGGGTAGAGAGTGGAAGGGTGAATGAAAGTGAGGTGGTTGGAAGACGAGGAAAGGGAAGGATGACAATGATGATGATAATAGTGATAATAAAGGAACAACAAGAACAATGATAATAATAATAATAATAATAATAATAATAATAATAATAAAAATAATCATCATCATAAACAGGAAGAAAGGCATCTCGAGAATGAGGAAGACAGGATGTAGGAACAGGTGGTTGTTAACAAAATAATAATAATAATAATAATGGTGGGGGTGCATAGTATGAGAAGGGTGTTAGCAGAATAAGTGGAGGATAAGCATGGCAGAGGGACAGGGTGAGGGAGTAGGTGAGGAAGGGTGGTGGTGTGGCAAGAGGAAAAGGTGTGCCAAAAACGTAGCCAGATAAAAAGGTGGGGGGAGAGGGGGTGGGTAAAAGGGAGGGGGGGAGTAAAGGGAAGGGGAACTTGTAACAGAGGAGTGGTTAGCAAAATAGAAGCAAGATCAAGGTAAAGGGGATAGAGAGAGGGAGTAAGTCAGGGAGGGTGGTGGTGTGGGGTATGTGAGGGAGGGTGGTGGTGTGGGGTATGTGAGGGAGGGTGGTGGTGTGGGGTTTGTGTGGGAGGGTAGGGGTTTGGGGTATAAGGGAGGGGATGTATAGTATGAGGGGAATAGTTACTACATAAGGTGGACCAAGACCAAGGTCAAGGGATGGGTTGAGGGAGTACATGAGGGAGGGTGGTGTGTTGTGTGGGGTGGGGATCCTCTGCAAGTACAGTATTCCACTTACAAATGAGTATGCAAGAAAAAATGCCTAGAGGTTCCATTACAAGAGGCTGCATCAGGTTCTCTCTCTCTCTCTCTCTCTCTGCTTTATAAAGAGATCAGGTATTGTTAGGTATTGTGTTACATTCTTGGAAGTTTCAGTAATGGGAAAACCTTCAAGGCAAACAAAAGAATTCAAAACTTCACACACATTTCTTTGGCATTTTATATAACACCACCTGTGCTTTAGGCCAGGTGTGAATCAATACCTGCCTATGTTCGTTAACTTAATTACATCCGTCAAGGTATTACAACACAACCATTCTTGTTTACTAGCCTTCCACCTAACCTACCCTAACCTAACCCAACCTAACCTAACCTACCCTAACCCAACCTAACCTAACCAAACCTAACCTAACCAACCCAACCCAACCTAACCTAACATAACCCATCCTAACCTAACCTAACCCACCCTAATCTAACCCATCCTAACCTAATCCAACCTAACCTAACCTAACTTAACCCAACCCAACCCAACCTAACCTAACCTAACCCAGCCTAACCTACCCTACCCTACCCTAACCTAACCTAACCTAACCTAATCCATCCTAACCTAATCTTTCTTTTAATCCTGTCTAGGTCCGTGTGTGTGTGTGTATACTGTATATATATGTGTGTGCGTGTGTGTACGTCTCTTTATGTGAGTAAGTAAGTGTGGGAGTACAGAAGAATGAGAAAGCATGTACGTGAGCAAGGGAATGGAAGAATGAAGATGTGAAACTGGATTAGAGAGAAAGAGTGAGTCAGAGGATGGGTTGGTCAATGTGAGAGAACCTGTGAGTGAGTGAGTCAGTGTGAGAGAGCAAGCGAGTGAGTCAGAGTGAGTGAGGGAGTGTGAGGAGGATGTGGGACAATGGGTAATAATGTCACCTGCTCCCAGCCCTCACTTCCTCGTGTGTGTGTGTGTGTGTGTGTGTGTGTGTGTGTGTGTGTGTGTGTGTGTGTGTGTGTGTGTGTTTGTGTGTGTGTGTGTGTGTGTGTGTGTGTGTGTGTGTGTGTGTGTGTGACAGAGAGAGAAAGAGAGAGAGAGAGAGAAGAGATTACTCGTATATTAACTGAATTACGTATATTTCCACACACAAAGAGAGAGAGAGAGAGAGAGAGAGAGAGAGAGAGAGAAAGAGAGAGAGAGAGAGAGAGAGAGAGAGAGTAACATTACATGACTGGAATTTCTTTAAACCAAACAAAACAATGAACACAATCAAGATCCATTCCATTCAGAGATGCTAAGTCGTATTGCATCCACCCTTTCACTACGAGGACG
>NC_137025.1:2717500-2722500 GCF_032717465.1 Coenobita brevimanus | reverse complement strand
TGCGTGTTTATTGGCAACGTCCTGCCCCCCCTCCCCTCCTTCCTGCTTCCCACACCAACCCTCTCTTTCTCTACGTCTCTCTCTCTCTCTCTCTCTCTCTCTCTCTCTCTCTCTCTATCAATCCATCTATCGATCTATCTTCCTCTTTACACCTATGTCTGTCTAACTCTGACCTCTCTCTCTCTCTTTATCTTCCTTTATACACCTGTTTGTCTGTCTGTCTTTGTCCGTATCTCTGACCTCTCTCTCTCTCTCTTTATCTTCCTTTATACACCTCTGTTTGCTCCGTAACTCTGATCTTTCTCCCTCATTTCTGTCTGTCTGTCTGTCTGTCCGTCTCTCTCTCTCTCTCTCTTCCTGCGTCCCACATATCACCAGCCATTACTTCTTTCTATCCCTCTCTGTCTGTCTCTTGTCTGTCTGTCTGTCTGTCTCTCTCTCTCTCTCTCTCTCTCTCTCTCTCTCTCTTCTGACTGTCCATCTCTATATCTGTCTGTCTCTCTGTCTCCTTACCTCTTCTTTATGTCTATCTCTTGTCTATCTCTTACTTATAACTCTGTCTATCTATCACCCTGTCTCTGCCTTCATCTCCGTCTATCTCTCCTCCGTGTATGTATGTCCAAATATTATTCTACGTTTCTACATCTCTCCTCCTATTTATGTATTTAAACTTGATATTACCTCGCTGGCTTTATACATACACACATACATAAACTTACATACATACATACACACATAACATACATACATACACACACACATAAACATACAAACATACGTACATAAACATGCATAGATACATAACATACATAAAAACACACATACATACATACACACATACATACATACATAAACATACATACAGTACATACATACATACATAAACATACATACAGTACATAAACATACATACATTGGATAGACATACAAACACATACATATACACATACATACACAGATATATATACACACAAAACAAACACATACATATACACATATATACACAGATATATATACACACAAAACAAACACACACATACATACATACATACTTACATGAATATACACACATATACACTCATACAAATTAGGTGTGACGAACTGCTGTAACGAAATGCTGGGTTAAATACACTGTAATTCCCTGTAACCAAATCCCCTCCTCACATAACATAACTATTACAAAACAACACCAAACTAACCCACTAACAGCGTAGCGATAAGGGATAACACGCAGAGGAAGCCAAATGGGGCGTGGTCATCTACGGTAACGAAATACCGGGATAAATATACTGTAATTCCCTGGTAAATACAATGTAATCCACCGTAACGAACCTCCTTCGTCATGTAACGCAACTGTAATCCGCAAAAACATCGGTGTGAGCAGGTAATAGCGTAATAAGGGGTTGTGATGGTGCCAAATGAGGTGTGACCAACTCGGATATCGTCGAGAAAGTGGGTTGCTTGCTTGCTTGCTTGCTTGCTTGCTTTGAGGTTTTGGTGCAAGATCTATTAAGGGTGGAAGGAGAAGTGGAAGAACGAGAGGGAGAAGTGAAGAATAGGAGAGAAGAGAGGAGGAGGTGAAGAATAGGGGAGGTGGATGAGAAGAAAGTGAAGAAATGGGGATGTGGAAGAAATGGGCGATGAAAGGAGGAGGAGAGGAAGAAGAAGAGAGGAAGAGGTGAAGAATAGGGAGGGATGAGGAGAGAGGAGGAGGAGGAAAAGAAGCAGAAGAGGTGAAGAACTGGGAATGAAGGGAAGAAGCAGAGGAGAGGAGGAGAGGGAGGAAAATGGGAAGAAGAGAGAAGGTGAAGAATACGGGAGAAGTGATGACCTCAGGAGTGAAAAATGAATGACCTCCCTCATAATTCACGCATCAGGTCATCAGTAATTCAATAAAAAATACTGTGTCGTTTGATTCCACTTATCAATCCCTACAGAGATACAATTATTGATGACCTTTGGGGGAAAATAGTGTTCTTCATAAGTCATAAGGTTACCAGTAATTGATGAAGAAGGCAATGAAAGAGAGAAGACAATAAAAGAAAGAAAACAATGAAAGAAAGAAGACTGTGAAAGAAAAAAGACGATTAAAGAAAGAGAAGACAATGAAAGAAAGAAAGAAAAGGGAATTAACATACCAGGACCAGGACCCGCCATGTTGCCTCACCAAGAATGGCCGCCTCACGCACCCAATAAATCCATTCCCTTTTGTTTCGTCTCCCTCGCCGACTAAAACAACAGCATGCGATTGTCTTCTGTTACGTAAAACCCTCCTCTTTATACACCCCATCGAGTGAGGGGATGGCCTAGTTCCTCCATCCTTATTTTTTATTTTTTCAAGTAACGGGTGATTCTTGAACGCTTACACAGTGCCGTATATTTGGATATTTCAAAATTCAAATTAAGCCAATCAAGTAACCATCTTTGCCAACCCTAGCTTTTCAGATCACATATTTATTAATTAATTTATTTATTTTTCATCATTCGTGTGGGACTTATAAGAATTTAAAACCTGAAATGAGAAACTGTTTCCTAACTTCACCTAAAGCCAACACCCCTCCTCCTCCTGCTGCTTGTGATCGTAAAGACTGACATCGATGGCGTAGTTCCGGGGCAGTACGAGGAGGAGGAGGTGCCGGTGTGGGTAGGGAGATAATGTACTGAGGTGTGTGATCGGTGGTCGGCAGTGGCGACCATCATCCACTCACCTGATTTAGTGCTGCCTACTTCCTCCTTCACCTTTATCATTTTTTCTGAGTCTGCCCTCCTTTCTTCCTATTTCTCCCATCTTTCCTGTCACTTTTTGTTACTGTTCTTTCCTTTTCAGGTGACTTTACATTGAATGACAAGCCTAATGGTTTATTGTAAGCCACGAAACCATTTACAACGCTGGGTGGTAACCATACAATCAACACATACGGGTTCCCTACGTGTCAACAAATGGGTTGGTGGAGGGTTAGTGCCCATCCCCGTAAAACAACTAACTCAAAGACAAACGGCCACCCCTTACGGTATTATCGTGTCTGGCTATAGGTAGATAGATAGACAGACAGAGATAGATAGATAGACAGATATACAGACGGACAGACAGTATGTGATCCAGTCCCATGTAGAGAATCAGAAACTACTTAGCGAGACTTTTATTGTTTATGGGAAATCCTTGGCGTTTTATAGCACCTCACAGCACTTTCTAGACATATATAGCATTTTTCGCTGCTGTCAATTTTATGGAGTATGGTCTGAAAATTTTATTCCTTATATTAGTAATTAACCTGATTTTTTTTTTTTTTTTCCCGTGTGTCTGGAGTTTTTTTTTTTTTTCCTTTTTTTTAGCGATTAACGGGAATAGCATCGTTTATCTTCTTGTGTGTGTGTGTGTGTGTGTGTGTGTGTGTGTGTGTGTGTGTGTGTGTGTGTGGGAAAGGGAATGAGAGGGTGGACTAAAGAAAAAAAAAAAAAAGGTATTTAGGGCAAGGCCAGGCGAGGTCACAGGAGGTCAGGAAGGTCACACGGGGAGGCACGACATCACATATTACCTCTCTCTCTCTCTAACACACACACACACACAACTGGTCAATCCAAAGAACCCAACATACGACGACACACACCCGTCACTGTACGAAGCCAGTCCCTATTTCTCACAGGTGCAATGGAGACCTTCTCAAACAAATGGAAATGATAAGAAAAAAATAAGAAACTCAAGGAAATACTTCAACACTAACAGGTTATGTGGCAGTCGAGGCTTGAGGGGGAAGGAGTAGCTGAAGACGGCTTCTTTCCTACCTACCTACTTTCCTTCCTTCCTTCCACTCATTCATTCATCCTTCCTCCCTTTGCTCCACGCTGAAATCAAAACAAACTATACATCAGTTAATATATATATATATATATATATATATATATATATATATATATATATATATATATATATATATATATATATATATATATATATACACTGTGTGCAGATGCGAGTTGTAGAGTGGAATGAATTGTCATACTGAAGAAAAATTATGATGATGATGGCGACAATAATAATAATAATAATAATAATAATAATAACAATAAGAAGAAGAAGAAGAAAAAGAAGAAGAAGAAGAAAAAGAAAAAAAAAAGGATAAAAGAAATAAAGAAAAAATAGCAGAAAAGCTAAAATTAAGCACACGCGATGCTCACACAAACTTAATTCTCAAAGCCCGGGATAAAATTGTAATGGAGTCAAGAGAAGGAATGTCCCACAAGACGGAATACAATCTCTCTCTCTCTCTCTCTCGGCTAGTGAAAGTACTTTGCCCTCCACGACCACTATTATGTCTACTATCTTCAACTACCCTCACACACACACACACACACACACACACACACACACACACACACACACACACACACACACACACACACACACACACGGCCGGTTTTCCTTCTCCCATACATTAGAAAGTTGCACAAAGGGAGGGTCATTCTTAACACCCTCTGCTGCCCATTTACGCCACCTTGTAGGCGACACGTAGGGAATATATTAATAGGGCCTCTCTCTCTCTCTCTCTCTCTCTCTCTCTCTGTTAAACACCTCCTTTTGACTATTTTTTTTTTTTACCTTCTGCGACACGGGAAGAATATATTAAATTCTCTCTCTCTCTCTCTCTCTAATCAGATCGCCTCGTTGTGACTGGTTCTCCTGGTTCCGATCCACCTTTCGCGTGTTGATCACCTGCTAATGAGCCCTCTGTGTGTGTGTGTGTGTGTGTGTGTGTGTGTGTGTGTGTGTGTGTGTGAGAGAGAGAGAGAGAGAGAGAGAGAATCCATTATCAACCCATACTCTCGACACTCACTCAAGCTATCAACTTCCTTTCCCTTCCCGAACTCCCTCCAACAGTTCCTTCATAATTTCTCTGCCCCTCCTCCCCCCCCCACCCGTTAAGAATCAGGAAGGTGTTGGAGGAAGCGGATCAACCTTCACCACACGCCGGGTAAAGTTCACACACACACACACACACACA
>NC_137025.1:2697500-2712500 GCF_032717465.1 Coenobita brevimanus | reverse complement strand
CACTTATGTGGAGAAAAAACGTTAAGTCAAGAAATCGCAAGTCTAAAGTCATTCATTACAAAAAAAAAAAAAAACTATCAATAATAAAGGGAAAAAAATGTTAAGAAATCGTAAGTTTAGTCATTCAAATTTTTAAAAAGTCGTCTGTAAAAAAAAAAAAAAAAATCAATAGTTTAAAATCACTAACAATAAAAAAAAGGCTGTAAAAAAACTAAAGAAAAAACGTTAAGAAATCGTAACTTTAAAATCATTCAAATATTCAAAAGGCCATCTGTTTAAAAATGTTAAGGAATCAGTAAGTTTAAAGTCACTGAAATATAACAAAGTAATAAAAAAAAAAAAATCTTCCACGCCAATAAATATACGTTAGTGTCAGTTTAAGGATCTTACTCTCCCCCCCCCTCCACCCCCCGTCTTGTTAACACTCGCTCCACCTCGCCTCTCTCCTTAACAAACTCCTTCTTAGTTTATTCTCCTTATTCGTACCTCCGGACGATTTCCTTCAGTTTGAACAATGGTTAGATAATACTAGAGGGTTGTAGGAACGTCAAGAAAATCGCCAGAAGATAATAATAATACTAATAATAATGAAATAGTTAATGTAAAATGAGATGTTACTACCCCCACATCCAGCCCTCCCGTAGCCTTGATTCCTTCGTTCACATCCGTCAGGCGTATGGCGGGAAAAAGCAACTGTTTACACTGCACACAATACTCATAAATACCAGCCGCCCCTTCACGCCCCGCCTATAAAATCTATATAAATGAAGGACAGTTGCACTAGTTAATATGATGGCGGGGTATATTAGTTTTACCGTTAAGAACTGCAAATGCGTTACCCCCCTCCGCCCCTCATCTCTCTCTCTCTCTCTCTCTCTCTCTCTCTCTCTCTCTCTCTCTCTCTCTCATTTATCTATCTACCTATTTGGTTTATCTTGATTATACTGCCTCTCTTGTAAAGTCTGCTTCCAAAAAATTAGGTGTGCTAAGCCGACCCCATGCCTTCTTTACCCCTGCACAGTTGTTGGCTTTATACAGGGGTATTATTCGCCCCTGTGTAGAGTACAACTCTCACGTACGGGAAGGCTCCCCACGTACAGCTCTTCTCAAGAACGTGGGGTCAAAGGCTTCTCGTTTGATTAACTCTCCTCTTACTGGTTCCCGTCAACCTGTCTCTTCGCCGCATGGCTGCATCTTTATCTTTGTTCTATTGCTGTTTCAATGGTCACTGCTCTTCTGAACCGTCTGCTTGCATTCCTTCACCACTACGGCGGGCGCGTAGCACCCGTCTAGCAACAACTCTCATCCCTTTTATGTCCAACTCCCTAAAGCAAGAATAAACCGTTACTCCCAGTCATTCATGTATGCAACAAGTCAGCTCTGGAACCGTCTTTCTTTGTATATATTTCTTACTGCCTATGACCTCCAGTCTTTTAAACGCAGTGTGTCCAGGCATCTCGAAATAAAAAGGATCCTGAATTTGGCTCTGTTATCTTGTTTTTATTTCTTCTTGGAGGGAACGATACTGCGATCTTCCGGCCTTCGCTTCCTTCTTCCCTGCGTACAAAAAGTGGGTTTCACGGCTGTCCACTCACACTACTGGCTGCCATTTCAATCTGACAACCTTTCTATTCGGGACAATAAATGGTGAACTACTTAACACTCACGCTCTTAATTCTCACTCATCTGATGCAATTTATCTTTATCTATTTATTTATTTATTTACTTTGCTTACCTGGGCCAGAATACTAAAGTTGTGCCTACCATGAAAGGGTTTAATTTTCTCTTGCTGGTTATTTATATGATTTTCAATGGAACGCGGCTGAAGTAATGTAAAAGGGAATCTTGCCGTGACAGTAAGACAAAGGTGGCCGGGACGAAGGATGTGTGTGTGTGTGTGTGTGTGTGTGTGTGTGTGTGTGTGTGTGTGTGTGTGTGTGTGTGTGTGTGTGTGTGAGAGAGAGAGAGAGAGAGAGAGAGAAAGAGAGTCTCTCTCTCTCTCTCTCTCTTCCTGGTCATTACGGTCTAGGTCTGACGCTTTTACCTTGCCTTTCCCGCCAAAACAATTCTAATTCCGACAGTCACTTCATCGTAAGCTCCTGTCATCAAGAAAATTTTTAATCTAGTACAATTTTCCGCATCCTAAGACCTAAAGCATCTCAAAAATTTCAAATTCGAACTAGAAATAAATCAAAAATCTGGAAAAAAAAAAAAAAATGGCGGGAACAAAACTCGAACGCAAAGCAATATTTACTCCTGCTTCCTAAACCCTGCCTTCTCCCCTCCCCCCTCTCCTTCCCCCTGCCCTCCTCGCCTCACACCTGACCTCTCTCCGGCCTTCCTGCTTCACGAGAGCATCATTATCTCACACACCGAGACACACAGGTGCAAAAACGCCAAAGACCACCTGAATGAGGGTCGCGGTGAAGGAACGCGGCCGGGCCAGTTTTTGTCGACTAATAATACTTGGGAAATCTCAGGATGTGTGGGTGAGGGGGAATTACTGCTGGATATATGAGGCTGGTCACATTAACAGCATTTTATGATACGCTGCAAAATGCTATTGAGTTTTACGAGGCCTATCGGTGCTGGAGAGGGGCACTTCGCGTGGTGGCACCGATAAAACAGAATAGGTATGCTTCCTGGTTATACAAATGTCTCTCAGCCTCCTTCCAGGAGGGTGTTGGTTAGGCCAATAGGTTATGTTCACGTTCAGGTAAGCCTGGGGCCACAACAGCAACAACGAGCCTTATCATGGTTGTGAATAATCAGTCTAGTGGATATTAATAAGGCCAAATGCAATGCAATCAACAGCCGTCTTCATAAAGTAAAATGCATATTCATTGTTGTCGATACTACCTAGGCGAGAACAACGGTGATCAAATTATACATCCATACATACATACATGCACACACACACACACACACACACACATATATATATATATATATATATATATATATATATATATATATATATATATACAGTATATATATATATATATATATATATATATATATATATATATATATATATATATATATATATATATATATATATATATATATATATATATATATACTGTATATATAAAATGACTCACACTAAAAGTTATTACACACAACTTAATATAGGTAACTTTTTTTTAGTTATGTAGGTAGTTAGTTTAACCGCCATCAAAGGATCCGTTCATCGTTACCAACACAATCACACACACAAATTAAGGTGCTTAAATAAAAACAAATAGTTATTACAATTCCCTACAGCCAATTCGTGCTCTCATGCTGTAATTGCACCACTCCGATAACATACTCAAGTTGTGATGGCAGGAAATATAATGAGTCTGGGCTGTGAAAGAGCCATGAGTCTCCTTGGTTACCAGTTAAAATTACTCTCTAAACTTAACACACCTGGCCATCAATTAAGCCGAGAAGGGGTTACGGATCTACCCACACACACACACACACACACACACACACACACACTATACAGCATTTCAGGTCATTATGGCGACTCCCTCACATCTCTTCCTAAGCGATTTATTTTGGTCATTACACCTCGTCCTCTTCTGTGTTTCATAAATCATTTGAATATCAACGACTAGTACGGAGGGAGTCAGTTACCACCCTAACACCACATCCTAAGTGACTGATTTTGATTATTACACATCCTGCCGTCCTCTCTCTCTCTCTCTCTCTCTCTCTCTCTCTCTCTCTATCATTTTAATATCACCAAATACAACAAGAAATATTTTAAATGGAGTCAGTTACCCGCAAATCAAATTCAAATCCTGAGAACTGCATATTCATGGTTCTCAACGACATTAGAGTAAAAAACAGATTGATTTTAATGGGTGAGAGAGAGAGAGAGAGAGAGAGAGAGAGAGAGAGAGAGAGAGAGAGATTCCATTAACAGGAACAAGAGTTTTCTAACTCCAATTAATTATATTTCTCACTGATGCAACAAGAAGAGAGAGAGAGAGAGAGAGAGAGAGGTTTGTCCCGCGATCGCCTCCCTATACAACAAAAACAAGATTGGATTAATAACTACAAGTATTTTATAACTACCCATTAATAATATTTCTAACTGAGTATGGCAAGGCAAAAATACTACTGCTACTACTACTACTACTAACAACAACAACAACTACTACTACTACTACTACTACCACTACTACTAATACTACTACCACTTCTACTACTACTACCTCAACTACTAATACTAATACTACTACTACTACGAACAATAATAACAATAATAATAATAATAATAACAATAGTCTATCTATCTATCTATAGCCCGACGCCCTAATCCCGCAAAGGGTGGCCGCAGACAAAACGCCTCCAAGTCGCTCTGTCATCCACCATTTGACTACCCTCTCCCCAACTCACCCCCCCCCTCCCTCACACAATAATAATAACAATAATACAAGTCTGTCCCAACGCCCACTTCCGTATTTCGAAACCCGTGACGTCATCAGATATTCAAATTGACCGTATTTTTTTTCACTGCCTTGGGAGAGCTCGCAACACTTCTTCTTTACCGATTCAGTTTCCTTATTTCATCCAGCTGTTTTCATTGCACGTTATTTATATTGTTTTTAAGATCGAAAATATTTGCATCGGTAACATATATCAGGGGGTTAGGGGTGCATGTGTAAAAATAAATCGCCCAGATAGAGACGTTGCGAAATCTCCTCCTAGGCCAACGAGATACTCATAGTGTTCTTTTGTTAACCTCTTGCACAGTATAGCCACATGGGGGTCAGGGGGTTGCGTGTGCGTGTGTGTGTGTGTGTGTGTGTGTGTGTGAGAGAGAGAGAGAGAGAGAGAGAGAGAGAGAGAGAGAGAGAGAGAGAGAGAGAGAGAGAGAATTCCAATTACTCCCGGCTTCTCTACATTATCCCCCAAAATAAGATTCCTGAGAGAGAGAGAGAGAGAGAGAGAGAGAGAGAGAGAGAAGGAAATGAGAGAGATAATGAGTATACGGGTAACTGCCCTTTTGGTATTTTTTTGTGTTGTAAAGTCAGAAGAAAATGTTTTATGCGAAGAAAATGTCACTATGAGATGGAGACCCAGAATTAACAAGGAAATTAATTATGGCGGTAAATTAACTGCCCTTTTGTTCTTACTGGTCAGAGTTTCAAATTTAAAAATATAGCCGTTACGAGAGGAAAAGAGGACGGGTATTATCTGAAAGAGAGAGAGAGAGAGAGAGAGAGAGAGAGAGAGAGAGAGAGAGAGAGAGAGGGAATTATTTGAAAGAGTAACCGCTGTGAGATGGAATAAATGAAATAAATAAATAGGAAATAGGGCGTTGCAACAACTTCGAGAGAGAGAGAGAGAGAGAGGTAAATCAATGGGTTGGTGATTGTAACTGTTCTTTTTCTTTTTTTTCAGTAAAGTCACATAGTCAGGTTTTAATTTCAAGAAGTCATTATAGGGTAGAGGGTGAAGACGGGGAAGAAGGAAATGAAAAGGGCGATGACTGTACACTATTGTTCTTTTGTTATTCTAATATGGTAGTTATATGGTCAGAGTTAAAAAAAAAAAAAAAAAAAAAAAAGCTGGTATAAGAAAGTATATGACAAAGAGTATAAATTTCAAAGAGTAACCACTATAAATCTAAATAATAGTCAAGTTGCGTACGTGTGTCTGTCTGTGCATTTGTTCGTTTCTTTCACAAATAAGTACTAGAATTCGACCTAAATCTTATTGTATTAGGTTGGGTTAAGTTCAGGGTGTCAGAAAAATACCAAACAAAAATTTTGACTATCGCGCGCGACACGACGGCGCAAAATTGTCGAAAATCGCGACATGCGAAAATATATAATCATTATTTTTTTTCGACATTTTGGCGAGCATTAGTAAATGTGGGCTCAAAACCGGTATGGATATAAAGATAATGGTATTTGGCAACATTTTGTAATGGAAAGACTATTAGCCCCGCAAACATTTGCGGGCAAACACAATTTGAGAATAAAGACGAAGAAAATGGAAATGAAAGAGATAATAATAACGGCCTGACTATTCTTGCGCTGTAAAGTCACGTGATCAGATTTTAATTTTGAAGAGTCAGCAATCATAAGGAACAGGGTGAGGACGAGGAAGGAGGAAATAATAAAAGCGATGATAATTATAGATAGCCTTTTGTTATCCTGGCGCGGTAAAGTCATATGGTCAGGATATAAATTCGAAAGAGCAGCCGTTATAAGATACAGAGCAAGAACGGGTATAAATTTCAAAGAGTAACGGCCGTAAATGGAGGATAAAGACGAGGCAGAAGGAAACAGGAACAGAGATGATTATTAAAACTGTCCTTTGGTAAATTCGCGGGGGAAGTTTGTCATGTGGGTCCGGATAATTTTTTAGAAGAATAACCATTGTGATAAAAAGAAAGAGGGGAATGGAAATAGGGTTGATGATGATGATGATGATGATGATGATGATGATAAGGAGGAGGAGGAGAAGGTGAAGGACTGGGTGGAAAAGAACTAGAGAGAAGAATGTTAAGATGATGATGATGATGATGATGATGATGATGACAAGGAGGAGGAGGAGAAGGTGAAGGACTGGGTGGAAGAGAACTAAAGAGAAGAATGTTAAGATGATGATGATGATGATGAGAAGGAGGAGGAGGAGGAGGAGGAGGAGGAGGTGAAGGACTGGGTGAAAAAGAACTAGAGAGAAGAATGTTAAGATGATGATGATGATGATGATGATGGTGATGATGATGATGATGATGAACGTATTGGAGAGAAGTCAATGCATGTATGATTTTTTTTTTTTTTTTTTTTTTTTTCATTTTACGATTGGGGCATCATGGAAAATTCTCTCTCTCTCCCTCTCTCTCTCTCTCTCTCTCTCCTGACCTTAACCTAGAACAGACGCACAAAAACACATACAACTAAAACAAACAATATGGAGGCACACACACACACACACACACACACACACACACACACACACACACACACACACACACACACAGCGGTCGTATGAAAGAGTAAAATTAAATGTATACTAAGACGTGGACAAGATTGAGTGCGTGCTGTGTGTGTGTGTGTGTGTGTGTGTGTGTGTGTGTGTGTGTAAGGGGGAGGGTGGCTCAACATACAGCAATTATAAACAGGGTGGAGTAAAAAGCTGTTTCAGTCAACATTCCTCTCTCTCTCTCTCTCTCTCTCGTTATTACCTACGCTGATCACTGCTATTCTCAACTCGGGTAATTACACCAAAAACTTACATATACATACAGAGAGAGAGAGAGAGAGAGAGAGAGAGAGAGAGAGGAGGAAAATGTTTGATAAAGTCTTCAATCCCCTCTTTCGCCCACCTCCTCTCCTCCCTCTCACTTTCCTCTTCATTTCCTCCCGCCCCCCCTCTCTCCCTCTCTCTCTCTATCTATCTATCTATCTATCCACGTGTACAAATAATTAACAGAACCGGTCTCGACAGGTTGGGGATGGGAGGGGAGGAAAGGGGAGGGGAGAGAGGGGAGGGGGATGGAGGGAAGAGGGGAGAGGCTAGACTGTAGTTAAATGTCAAGGTAGTGGTTGGTTCCTCCCCACTCCTCTCCCCTTTCCCCTCCCCTTCCCCTTCCCTTCACTGTCCTTCCCTTCAGTACTCTTTCTTCCTCTCCCCTCTCCTCTACTGACTCCCCCTCCCCCTCCTCCTCCTCCTCCTCCTCTCTCCCCTACCTTTTTCTTCCTTCCTCTCCCTCCCCTCCTTTCTTATATTCCCTCCCCTCCCCTCCCCTTTCCTATCATCATTTTCTCTCTCCCCTTCCTTAGTATTTCTTTCTCCCTGTTCTCTTTTCTATCTACCTCCTTAAGCTGTCTCTCTCTCTCGCCTCTCTGTCTCTTCTCTCTCCCCTCTCCTTCTTCTCTTTCCCTCTCCACTCCCCTCATCTTTCCTTCACTTCCCCTCCTCTCCCTGCTCCTCTTATCCTCTCTCCCTCCCTCCTCCTTCCTCCCCACCTTTACAACATTCCCTTTTCTCAACTCTACTTCTTCTCCCTCCTTCCCTCCACTCCTTCCTCCCCTCCTCCCATCCCCGCCCCCTCTCATATCTTCCTCTCCACACCTCTTTCTTCCTCCCTCACCCATACTTCACCTCCCCTCCTACCTTCGTCTCTTCTCCTCCCCCCCTCCCTGTCCTTATGTCATTCCTCTTCCTTTCTTCCTCTTCCCTCTCAACATCCTCTCTCTATGACCTCCATCCCGTTCCCCTTCCTCCCTCATTTCCCTCTCCTCCCCTCTCAGCCTCACTTCTCTCCATTCCTTCCTCTCATCTCCTTCACTTGCCCCTCTCAGCCATAGTCGTTCTCCCCCCTCCCTCTCTCCAATCCCCTCTCCGCTACAGTAAGTTCACTCTCACCTAACAAACATCCCTAACCCCTCTCAGCTCAGTTCATGATCTAGGGTAGTCAGATTAGAGGGTAATTTTGACTTGTAACCAAGGAGACTCATGCCTACCTCATAATTGGAGCTCATTGAATTTCACACAACCAGGGCTGAATATTGAGGTCTTGAGTGGTCCAGTTCCGTCAAATGAAGACAAACAGACTGCAACGCACTCCCTTCCCCCCTCCTCACTCCATTCACCCACCTCACTCCTCCCCTCCCCTCCCCTCCCCTCCTCTCCTCATTTCTTCGTCCCCCCTTCTCTTCTCCCCTCCCCTCTCCTCCCCTTCCTCATTTCTTCGTCCCCCCCCTCCTTTACCCTCCCCTTCCCCTCATCATTCCACTCACCCACCTCACTCCCTCCCTTCCATCCCATCTTCCCCTTCCCTTCCTCACTCCAACTACCTACCTCACACCTCCCCTTCCTTCCCCTCTTCCCCTTCCCTTTCTCACTCCCCTCACCCACCTCACTCTCCTTCCTTCCCCTTCCCTTCCTCACTCCACTCCCTCCCTTCCTTCCCATCTTCCCCATCCCTTCCACACCCCATTTACCCATCTCACTCTCCTTCCTTCCCCCACCCTTCCTCACCTCACTCTCCTTCCTTCCCCCTTCCTTCCTCACTCCTTCCTTCCTTCCCCTCTTCCTCTTACCCTCCTCACTCCATTTACCCACCTCACTCTCCTTCCTTCCCCTTCCCTTTTTCACTCCATCCACCCACCTCACACCTCCCTTCCTTCCCCTCTTCCCCTTCAGTTTCCTCTTCCTGTGTGTAACCTTTCTCATGAGATACAGAAGTTACCCAATCCATCTTCACTTTATGTACCCGCTGTGATTGTAAGTATGTTGTTCACTCACTTTTTGTACCCGCTGTGATTATAAGTATGTTGTTCACTCACTTTATGTACCCGCTGTGATTATAAGTATGTTGTTCACTCACTTTTTATATCCGCTGTGATTATAAGTATGTAGTTCACTCACTTTTTAAACAATATATACAAGTTAGTTTTCTTCTGATCAAATTAAGTGAAAATTACCAAAAAAAAGCAAATCAATAGTAGTAGTAGTAGTAGTCGTAGTAGTAGTAGTAGTAGTAGTAGGTAGTAGTAACAGTAGTAGTAGTAGTAGTAGTAGTTGTAGTAGTACAGGAACAACACAGGACGGTTGTTCATCGGTTATACAATACAGGGAAGTGTCCTGGTACAAAAAAAAAAAAAAAAAAAGACGAAAGAAAATGATAAAAAGAGCTACTTCCCTACCCTGGACTAAATCGCTTGATGGTAGGGTGATACGACACTTGACACAGTTTGGCCGTGTTTGGCGTGTTTGTGGATCCTAATGAGTGTTTTTTTGGTGGATGGGATGCTGGGGATGTGGTTACGAGGTGGTCAAGGCTGGAGTGGGGGGTGGGAGGGGAGGGGGGGAGGGTCACCAACTCCCCTCCACTACACCCCTACATTGCGACCTTATTGGAGGTGGCGTAATATAGCTTCCGCAGCGATTTATTCAGAACGTTATCCTCTCAGTGTTCTCTTGTATGTTACTGAGGCAAACACACACACACACACACACACACACACACACACACACACACACACACACACACACACACACACACACACACACACACACACTCCAACTCACTCATTCACTCACTCTCTCTCTCTCTCTCTCTCTCTCTCTCTCTCACACACACACACACACACACACACACACACACACACACACACACACACACACTCCAACTCACTCATTCACTCACTCTCTCTCTCTCTCTCTCTCTCTCTCTCACACACACACACACACACACACACACACACACACACACACACACACACACACACACACACACACACTCCAACTCACTCATTCACTCTCTCTCTCTCTCTCTCTCTCTCACACACACACACACACACACACACACACACACACACACACACACACACGCGCTTACCCAGGACCAGTCACCCTATACCTGTGTCTACCACAGGTGCAGGCAAGGACGACTGCTGGAGCTGGGGGGAGAGAGAGAGAGAGAGAGAATTTGTGTGTGTGTGTGTGTGTGTGTGGAGAGAGAGAGAGAGAGAGAGAGAGAGAGAGAGAGAGGTGTGTGTGTGTGTGTGTGTGTGTGTGTGTGTGTGTGTGTGTGTGTGTGTGTGTGTGTGTGTGTGTGTGTGTGTGTGTGTGTGTGTGTGTGTGTGTGTGCCAAAGAAGAGAGGGTATGAAACACGTGTACTTCCGCGTCCGCATAGCCACTGACCTTTCCGTTGTCCCCAGTCTCACCAGGAAAAAAGAGTGAAAAAGACTAAAAAGGAAAAATAAAAAAAAATAAAGAAAATAAAAACAAATCCACTCATCGAACGTTCCCTTTAGCCCATATGACATTAGTTTTATTATTATTATTTTTTTGCAGATATAAATGGTAAATCCCTGTTAATAGATTCAGGGTGGATTTACCTCTTTAGTAGGATTAATTTCTGTTCCTGCGTCACTAGCTCCTATTCTCGTCGGTGAAGGAAGCTCCCTAACGCCTCTTCCTTAGCGATTTATTTTCGGATATGGGTGGTTATTATCCATTACGTTACTTATGCAGGGTATGGCGATATTGGATGGATTTACGTAACAGGAACGACAGTAAGGCGTAAAAAGCAAAACAAATCGCTTAGGAGAAGGATAGTAAGGTGTAATAAGGAAAATAAATCGCTTAGGAAAAGAACAATAAGGCGTAACAAGCAAAACAAATCGCTTAGGAAAAGGACAGTAAGGTGTAATATGCAAAACAAATTGCTTAGGAAAAGGTGTTAGGGAGCTTCCTCAGACGACGAGAGTGCGGCCCTATATGTAGTGTGGAATGCAGGCTAATATTCACAGGTGTTCCATAAATGACACCTCAATCCCGTAAGAGGTGGTCACAAACAAATCGCCTCCATGTCACCATGTCCCCCGCCATTTCACTGCCCTCCCCCCCTGCTCACATCCCGCTCTCTCGTTTTACTTTGCAGTTTAGGTTTTAAGCATACGACCTTTACTCTCTCTCTCTCTCTCTCTCTCTCTCTCTCTCACTCTCTCTCTCAGTAATTATGTGCAATCAGGCTATGTTGGGATACGGTTCGCGGCCCGCCCAAGGGAAAAAAGTAAGAGGAGAGAGAGAGAGAGAGAGAGAGAGGCGTGCGTGTAGTAAGCTTAGGGCAGTACTGTGGTGGTCTTAGGAGTCTCCCTCACCCCTAACACCACTTCCTTACCGCATTATTTCCGTACACGTCACGCCGCTATCACCTCCGCCAACGAAACTGGACGGAGGTTATGTATTCACCCGTGTCTGTTTCAGTACAAGAAGCCTCAAAGAAATGCTATCGTACTTCAGTGAAAGGTGGTGAACAGGCGGGCAGCGTGTGAAGAAAGTTTGATTAGACACTGAGGTGAATCCGGATGCAGACCAGGATGTAGAAATCATCATCATCAAATACTGTACATTTAATTGGTGTTGGAGGAGGTATGCGTTCTGACTGTGTAACAGGGCAGACTAGACCGTAGAGTTAACTGTGTGAAACCGTAAGAGTACCGGTCGGGCAACAGGAATTACAGCTGTAAATTATATACATTTTTTTTTTTTTTTAGCGTTGGCGGAGGTGTGTGAACTCTGGGACTTTTTTGTTCTACTGTATGTTAGGCAGATTACGCCGATTTCAGCCCCTTTAGCCCTTGGACATCCTTTTATATTTTATTTTTCCATTAGAGGAATGAGTTAGTGAAGGCCATAATCTTGCAAGTTCGAAAAGTGCCTATAAGTTTAAAGCCAAATATAATCGACTGGGGATGCCACAATTAGCCTCAAAATATATATACATAAAAACTGGCGTGTCTTCCCCCAAGAGTGTTAACATGATAAGCGTAAAACCACCAATCCCTCCCTTGCCCATTACATTATAACCTATAATTTACACCTTCCTCCTCCCCCAGGTGAGCCATGGACGCTGCTGATACCCAAGAACAGCGGTGTGGGCGGTGTAGTGGGCGTGGGCGGGGGCGACACGGTGCTGGCCCTGCTCAACCACGCCATCCTAGGTCACGTGATCAGTCCACAGGCGCCGCCCACACACAGCATCACCTCACTCGCTGGCACGCCCATCGTATTCACGGAAGATGCAGGTAATGTGCAGATTCCGTTTGATTTTGTGTGTGTGTGTGTGTGTGTGTGTGTGTGTGTGTGTGTGTGTGTGTGTGTGTGTGTGTGTGTGTGTGAAACCAAGTACTACACTCCTTTTACTCTCACTTGGCCTAAAACTGCCATCTCTCCATCTTGAATGACTGACAATAACGGATTAGCAGGAGAATATGATGCTGGTCATGAAGAAGTGCTGTGGCGAGAACCGTAGCATTGTCTCTTACACTGAGCTGCGTGGAATGAGCTGCAAAAGGACGAAAATCTGGGCCAAGTTAAGGTGAAAGGAGTACAGCAGCCTCCACGTTAAATGTCCACAAGAGAACGCATGATAAATAGCCTATACTCTTTTCACGCTAACTTGGCCTAAAATTGCCATATCTCCGTCATGAGTGCTGACTTGGAAGAATATATTAGCACTAAATTAGCACGCCTGTCACGAAGAAGTGCTACGGAAAAGATGTAGAACCGCAGTATCGTCTTTTTCTGCCAATGAGCTATGTGAAATAAGCTCCAAAAGGACGACACTCTGGGCCAAGTAAAAGTAAAATGAGTATACCACTAAGCTCCCTGTGTGGCTCCCTATGCTATGCTATGCTCCCTGTGTGGCTCCCTATGCTGCGCTGGTCACACAACATTAACCCTTTCACGGAATTGGAAATGGGTAGTCCAGCAAAAGCTTTCAAGATCCGAATTTCAAGGCGCAGGGTGTGGCGAGAGATTCATATAAGTTTTTCTGAGGTATCGGTATAAGAAAATATAAATCTAATTCGAGAAGGGTTTCATACTACAGCTACTACTACTACAACCACAACCACCACAACTACTACTACTACTACCACCACTACTACCACTACCACTACTACTGTACCACCACTACCACGAGTACCATTAACACTACCTCTGCGGTCAGAATGTACCCTATTATTATTATTACGGTACTACACTGAAATGTATTTTCTGTTGTTGCCACGACAGGTGTCAGTCTCTCTCTCTCTCTCTCTCTCTCCTTCCCTTAACCCTCCCCCCCTCTCTATCCATCTCTTAACTCTCTCTCTCTCTCTCTCTCTCTCTCTCTCTCTCTCTCTCTCTCCAGCCTAACAGTACCGCCACTACGCAACCCGTCATTATCCGCTACACAACTCATATTTAAGCCACCGTACCCAGACGCCATATTTACAAACATTATCCCTCTAGGCGTGGGAGGCTCCTTAAGACCTTCTCTATAGCGATTTATTTTTCACATTATCCCTTGACATTCTCTTTCGTGTTATTTATTCAGGTTTAATTTCCACATAATTTACATCGATGATACATGAGATTCTGACAAGTTTAATAATGCAGAAAAAATAGCTAAGGAAAAGGTGTTATGGAAAAGGCGCCCTCTTGCCAGTTCGTCCCTCGGGCCCAGTTCGGCTTCCGGGAGTATTGAGTCCCGGTTTTTACTCGGCTATTTTTTTTTTTCGGTCCCTAGGTTCTTTTATTTTCCTCTGTTTATTGTCGTTTTTGTGGTGTTTAAAATTTCGGAGCCTTGAGAGCCGAAGCCGACCACTCCTAACAGCCCATAATTAACGTGTGGGTTGAGGCGGTAAAAACTCAAAAATTCAAACGGTTTAAATATATCCTAGCAACACTGACGGTTATATTTCCTAGCAACACTAACGGTTATATTTCCCAACAACACTAACGGTTATACGGTTTAAATATATCCTAGCAACACTGACGGTTATATTTCGTAGCAACACTAACGGTTATATTTCCTGGCAACACTTACGGTTATACTTCCTAGCAACACTAACGGTTGTATTTTCTAGCAACACTAACGGTTATTCCTAGCAACTCTAACGGTTTAAATATTTCCTAGCAACACTAACGGTTATACTTCCTAGCAACACTAACGGTTATACTTCCTAGCAACACTAACGGTTATACTTCCTAGCAACACTAACGGTTATATTTCCTAGCAACACTAACGGTTATACTTCCTAGCAACACTAACGGTTATACTTCCTAGCAACACTAACGGTTATATTTCCTAGCAACACTAACGGTTATATTTCCTAGCAACACCCATTCCTTACCAATTTATTTACTTAATTGTTTATTCATATTTTCTTGCTCCTGTGATGGCTCTCTCTCTCTCTCTCTCTCTCTCTCATCCTTGTTACCTCCCAAAAAAATTATTCAGCACTTAATGAGCTGGAGGGGTCGGACAGCCCTCATTAACCCCTTCATTACGAGGTCTCCCCTAATTACCCAAATAAAATCAATTGGCAGCATTAACAATAAAACAAACTGACCTAAAACTATCACCGTACTGAAGCGGGAAAAAAAAAAAAAAAAAAAAAAAAGTTTGTAAATGAGCTGGTGAAACGTGGCGTGTGGATCCCCTAGATTTTCACACCCTGATAACGTTAGATATTCGGGTGAGTCAT
>NC_137025.1:2680000-2692500 GCF_032717465.1 Coenobita brevimanus | reverse complement strand
ACACACACACACACACACACACACACACAACGTAATTTTAACTCTGACAAGCAAACCAAATCAATATAATAGTACCCTAAGGCAAGCACCCGCCAATACACACACACACACACACACACACACACACACACACACACACACACACACACACAAAACGTAATTTCAACTCTGACACGCAAACCAAATCAATAAAATAATACCCTACTACAGCAAACACCCGCCAGTATCAAATAAACACATTTTAAAAACACTCAACTTTATTTTTAACATTAACTGACAAGCAGACTAAACCGATATAATAACAGAGGAAGCGCCGGCCAACGAATTTAACGGAAAAAACCGGTCTTCATCAACCAGTTTTTGTGTGGATGGGTTTGGCGCTAAGTTTGAGTAGGAAAAAACACGATAAAATCCCATCGCTACCAGGACGTGTTATTTCAATTATCCCTGCCATGTACAGACGGTTTTACTCAGCCTGGGAGACATTTATATATATATTTTTTGTGCTTTTTATTTTCATTATCTATCTATTTATTTTTATCTATCTATCTATATATCTACTTTTACTGCGAGGCTTAGATACAGCCATCAGTAACCCCAGTATCTATCCATCTGCCTATTTACTGATCTGTCTGTTTATCTACTTACCAATCTATCTATCTGTGTATCTACTTACCTAGCTATCTACCTACTTATCTATCTTTGTCTATCTATCTATCTATCCATTTTTACAGCATAGGTTAGATACAGCCTTCAATAACACCTTCCCTACTTGGTGGCATTTCTGAAATAAAATCGTCTCCAGGTGACTTTACTTGGCTCAGGACAGGCCATTCTTTCGAGCTAGAGGGGTTAAACAAAGCCTTCATTACTCCTTTACTACTGGTTACATAAAGACTTCATTACTCCTTTACCTAGTATGTGATTTTCTGTATAAATTCGTCTAGTAGCGGCAAGAACAAGCTGGAAAATGATGTCGTCGGATTGAAAAAGTTAAAAATGGGGACACAAACCTACTTTTGGATAAATAAACAAAAACAAAAAAAAATCTGGTGGCGGCAAGAATAAGCTAGAAAAAGAGGGCAACGTATTGAAGAGGTTAAACTAGAGCCACAAGCCTTTTAGATAAATAAAATAAAATGATCAAAATAAATCAATAAAATACGTAGACAAACAAGGCAAATAAACGCCCCTCTATTTTAAGATAAATAACAAGGCAACTAATAAAAAAAAAAAAACAGTAATTAAATCATATAGCAAGAACCGGTCAACGATTTTAACGGCAAAAAACGGTCTCTATCAACCTTTTTTTCTTTTTTTTTCTTTCTTTTTTTTTTTAGGAATGTTCCTATACACTTCAGGTGGGAAAATACGCAAACCCCTTCACCCCCAGGACGTCTTCGTAATATTATTCGTGTTTTCTCCAGACGACTTTTTGATGATACGATTTTACGAAGGGATTTCGTGAAGGCTTTATCTTACCCCTCCAGTTCGAAAAGTACATCCCGAGGTTATTAAAATCTTGTGTGTGTGTGTGTGTGTGTGTGTGTGTGTGTGTGTGTGTAATCGTCTAGTACCAGCAAGAACCAGAAATGCATCATCGTACTGAAGGAATTAAAACTTGTGGCTATGGAAACCTGCTGATATAAAAAAAAGGATACACATAAATGCCTATGAAAAGAAAAATAATTATCATCATGAGTCAGTCCAGTGCAAGACAAAGGCCTCTCCCAGCTTTTTCCACTCTGACCTATTGACAGTTAGCCCGTTTCATCCAATCCCAGCGTATCGCCACATTTCACCATCTCGTCTACTGTCTGCCTCTTCCTCTCACTTGTCCCCTGTCTGCCTCTTCCTCTCACTTGTCCCCTGTCTGCCTCTTCCTCTCACTTGTCTTCTGTCTGCCTCTTCCCCTTACTCGTGCACTGTCTGCCTCCTCCTCTCACTTGTCCTCTGTCTGCCTCTTCCTCTTACTCCATCTCTGCACTGCCACTCAATTACCCTGGTTGTCCATCTGTTATAAGTTCTAAGAAGGACGTGACCTGCCCACATCCACTCATGATTTCTGACTGTAGCAGTTATTTCCTCTACCTTCCTCTGTCCTCCTAGCCACGAAGCTCTACTTTCATCTCTCCATGTCAACCCTAACAATCCTTTCCAGTCCTCTTTAAGCACTTCTAATAACGTTCCAAGGATTTTGACAGTTCACTTTTCCGATCCGTAGGTTAGGAGGGAAAAGACACACTGGTTGTATCTGCGTTTCTTGTGTCGTAATGGTAACTGCTTATCCTTAATGTAGTTACTTAGTTTGCCAAGAGACCTCCATCCCATTCTAGTCTTCGCTTTGCTTCACTCTTGGTCTGCCTAAACTGTCTGCCCTCGGTATAGGTATTCCTCAATATTCCACTTTTCATCTGCTTTTACTACACGGGAACGTAATACTAAAGTCTGTTCGCCTCTCCTGCCTTTATTTCACTCCTACTGGACTCAGGCGCATATTATCATTCATCCTTGTTGATACTGTGCATCTTTGTCCACTACGTTTTATGCAAGTGTCTGTGAATCTAGCAATGAGATAGAGGTAGGCAGGTGAATGGACTTGTATTTGATTGTACATGTCTGTCAAACACAATTTTCGCCTTCTTCATATTCATCCTCAAGCCTTGACACTCTCCCTGTTCACATTCACCTATTATTGCTTGTACTTCCTCCCAAGGCTCACTAAAAAGGGCCATGTCATCTGTAAAATCTAATATTCTTCAACATTTACGTTAATTCCTTTGTCATCGCACTCTAAATTTCTGAAAACTTCCTCTTGGCTCGCAGTAAACATTTTGGGTGAAACTGTCTCCTTATGTAACACCTGTATTTGTATTTTCAAACATCTTTTTTTATTGGTACTTCTGGCTGTCCTTATGATGCTGTATGATGACCGAGCTATCTCCATAAACATCGTCTAGTACTTCACCTTAAGTTTCTTGTACAGTTTCTTCTACACAAGGGTTTATTATAACTGACAAGCCAGAAAATAAAAACAGAGGAGTTAGCATATACCAAGCACCAGCCAACTAATGTAAAGCAAAAAACTGGTCCTTCTCATCCAGTTTTTGTTGCTGTGTTGATATTCATTTACGAAGACAAATTGCGATTATTAACCCTCTGTCGAGCATGGTTCCCCTCAGCTGAGTAAAATCGTATAGCGTTACTCAGAATAAAATACCACCTGCCCTACACACGGTATATATATATATATATATATATATATATATATATATATATATATATATATATATATATATATATATATATATATATATATATATATATATATATATATATATATATATATATATATATATATATATATATATATATATATATATATATATATATATATACATTTCGTATATACTCAAGTATGTCTTAGCCACACAATACTGTGACAACATACCAAGGTGTGGTTTAACTTACCTTCAGTCCGTCAAACCCCCCTCGGTGCAGTCCTGGCCACGCCCTGCACACGGTAGTTAACCCACAGCACAGCCACCTCCTTTACTGCTAGCCTGGAAAAAGGAAACAAAAATTCTTGCTTTACCAACGCTCACAATTTCAGCTTGGGAGGTTACTAGTGTTGCATCATTATGCATATTTCAGGGAATTATTTTACGTACAACTGAAATTAAAAATACTACATAAACATCTTGCAAGAAAGTCCCAGTAAGAATCCTGAAGGTATAAATTTGCTAGTACTAAAAAAATTTCCCGTTTCAACTTGTCGACTTTGAAAGGCGCCATGACCCTCTTCCTTACCAGTTTATTTCTCTCGATGTCACGTTGAGATACTCCTACTATGTTATTTATACCTTCTTTGCATGGACATTGTGTGTATTGGCAAGAAAGAGAAGATGGATGTGTCATACGTAGGAATAAACTGTAAAGGAGGGCATGCCACGGGGTCTACTAAGAAAATGTTGTAATAATGGTAACAGCTGATGTTAATGTTTTAGTAGCAGTAGTTGTAGTAGTAGTAGTAATAGTGGTGGTGGTAGTAGTAGTAGTAGTAGTAGTAGTAGTAGTAGTAGTAGTAGGAGGAGGAGGAGGAGGAGGAGGAGGAGGAATTTTTATTACTATCACCAATGGCATATATTTAGCAACACACCAGCACAGCGTATTTTCCTACTCTTGCTACATGTAAGGATAAATAACCACTAATTAATATCACAACGACAACTACCACTACCTGCCAATTACCCAACCTAATTAAGGCCAGTGAAGCTAAATTACACACACACACACACACACACACACACACACACACACACACACACACACACAAATAATAATAAACAAGAGACAAACAATGTAATATACCTTTTCCCACACGATGACATTGTTTTTTTCATTTTATCTTATTTATTCATTTATTTTTGTATTCACATTTTTTTTATATAGATTTTCGGAGACCTCTCGTGGTGAAATGGCGAAAAAAAAAAAAATCCACATTAACGTCAGGAACCCGATGAAGCATTTGTAGATTCCTTTTTCTCATTTTTTCTCTTTCTCCAAATCTCCAGACCGTTTTTTGTTCAGTTCAGGGATAATTTTTGACCTGGGGGAGTTTACAGAGCCTTCAGTAACACCTTCGGTAGCAGCAGAGATACTGGTTAAATACAGCCTTCAGGAGCACCCGCCCGCATTCGGTAGGGTCACGTGTATGGGTTTCGGTGATACAAAACTCCCGCCCGCACCCGCAAGCATCTGGTGTGGACGTGCCCTTATTTAGAGTATACATATTCGTCCCCTGTGCGGTGGAGGCGGTATACACTGATAATGATAGAGTCGGTGGGGGTTTACAAGGCTCCCTGACAAGAAAATTATAAGAGATAAGGCAATTACTCACTAGGCAGTCAAACACTGCTTCCTGGAGAGAGAGAGAGAGAGAGAGAGAGAGGAAAGTAAAGCGTGTTTGTGTGTTTCCCTTGCGCCATCTGCCACTAGTACCTACACACACACACACACACACACACACACACACACACACACACACACACACACACACACACACACACACACACACACACACACACACGAAACACCACTAACTGTCCCCCTCCCTCTCCCTCATTACTTGCTTTTATCTATATTATATTAGTGACCGTGGGGGAACTCTTGGCCTTCCTCTTAGTTTTCTTCTTCTTCTTCCTCTTCTTACTCTTTGCCTTCTTCTTCCTCTTATATTTCTTCCTCCTGACTCTCTTCTTCCTCTTCTTACCCTCAGTTCTCTTCTCTTAACTTTCTTTTCCTTTTCTTCCTCTTCGTTTTCTCCTTACTCTTGTTTTCTTCTTCCTCTTAGGTTTCTTCTTCCTCTTAGCTTTCTTTTCCTTTTCTTCCTCTTCGTTTTCTCCTTCATCTTAATTTTTTCTTCCTCTTCTTACTCTTAGCTTTCTTCTTCCTCTTCTTACCGTGTTTTCTTCTTCCTCTTAGTTTTCTTCTTCTTATTCTTAGTCTTCTTCTTCCTCTTCTTACGTTGTTTTCTTCTTCCTCTTAGTTTTCTTCTTCCTCTTAGTATTCCTCTTCCTCTTAGTCTTCTTCCTCCTCTACATCCAAGAACACACGAATTAAATGAGAAAAAAAAAAATCCTTGCCCACTAAAATGAGGTATAGAAGGTACCGGTGCAATTATAGACGCCAGTACCGTAAAAACAGTACCGTACACCGCTATAATTATACACCTTTAACCCTCCCATGGTCAGGACAACTCTCGCACTCCATTCCAGCCAAACTAAACCCTAGGATGGTACTTTGGTGCGGTTTAGGAAGCTCACTAACACCTCTTCCTTACCGGTTTATTTCTGATCCTGTTTCGTTACTTTATTCTTGTGTGTTATTCATGCAGTGTAACACCTCTTCCTTACCGGTTTATTTCTGATTCTGCTCCGGTACTATATTCTTGTGTTAGTCATGCACTCTATGTCGATATTAAAAAGACATATGGAGCGAAAAACAGGATATTAATGAGTGCTCTGGAAAAATAAATCTCAAAGGTAAAGGTGTTAGGGAGCCTTACCAAACAAAAATACCGGCCTGGGAGCCTGAGTTACCCCTCTCACGGTCGCCACAACTCTTGGTATTCTATGCCAGTTAACACCATGGTATTTTTTTTTTTTTTAAGCTGGGGGTGAGTCATTGCAGCCGGAGTGAAAACATTTGTCAATAAAATTCCTCTTTTCCTTCTGTAATGTATTTCCCGTAGCTCAGGGGCAGAGAAAGACACTACCACATCTCGACATCCTTTACACAACACTTCTTCGTGACTAGCACCGTATTCTTGCGTTAATCTCTCAAGGCAAAGCATCCAATGAGAGAATGAAATGTGGGGTCATGTTAAGGTGAACCGAGTATGACATCCACGTCGCGACTACTGCCTGTGTGTGTGTGTGTGTGTGTGTGTGTGTGTGTTTGCGTGCGTGCGAGCGTGCGTGCGTGCGTGGAGGGGGGGAGGAGTGCATTATACAGCACATAAAGGTTAAAACACACACAAAACTCCATCTTACAATTCTCTAGCATCCATCCATCAACAAACTTCACATATAAAAAAAAATAATGGAAAAATGGGCAGTTACGTATATTATAATGACGATATATATAATTTCCGAGATTATGGTAACTATTCTTTTTTTCTTACCAATAAAAAAAAAAATTACTAACATATATATAACTTCCTAAAACCCCTTCACTCCGAGGATTTTTTTTGCTTCCGTTTATTTTCTTTCTTTTTTATTCATTTATTTTCGAAGACTATTAAAATGAAACTTAGTGCCTATCAACCACACGAGACTCCATAAGGCGGACATTCAGTTTTTTTCCTAGCCAAATCCGCCCCTCTGGCACACGCAACCGTCGAATGTACAAGCCAGGTCCCAATTTTGGTTCTCAGTACGAACAGGCTGGAGTAAACATCCCCCCCTTAAAATAAAAATTAAAATAGGGCCGGGAATCGAACTCATGACTTCAAAAAAACTTGTCCCCTCCCCCCCAAAAAAATTATTCAGTAATCTATCTATCCATCTATATACGTAGGCTACATCCCCCAAAGAAAACGGGGTCTGTAATAAAATAATAATAATAATAATAATAACAATAATAATAACAATAATAATAATAATAACTGCAACAAAAAACATCATCAACAACAATAACAATATTAATAATAATAATGATAATAATAATAATAATAATAATAATAATAATAATAATAATATCCAAAAACAATAATAATAATAATAATAATAATAACCATAATAATAATAATAATAACCAAAATAAAATAATAATAATAATAATAATAAAATAAACTCATGGCCACAACGGAAAGCCAATCCATAAAGACCTTGCCAAAAAAGTCTCATCATGGCCGGCCCTGGGATCGAACCCGGGATTTTTCGGTTGCTGCCTTAGATAATATTTTGACTGGCGGGAGATTTAAAGATTATCCCGGGCCGTCAGTGCGGTTTTAACACTTCACTTGATTTTGATGCGGTAGCGGGAAGTACACCATGTGAACTCAGTATAATAATAATAATAGTAGTAGTAGTAGTAGTAGTAGTAATAGTAATAGTAATAATAATAATAATAATAATAATGTAATAATAATAATGTAATAATAATAATGATAATAATAATAATGTAATAATAATAATGATAATAATAATAATGTAATAATAATAATAATAATAATAATAATAATAGTAACAATAATAATAATAATCATCATCATCATCACAACAATAATAACAGTAATGATAAAAGTTATTATTATTATTATTATTATTATTAAATTGTGTACCTTAAGTAATTTGAAAATCCCGAAATTTAGAGCCAACAGCAGCCTCCAAGGCTACACTGAACTGTTCTGTTATGCAGGCCATGTCGGTGCAGTTTTAACAGCTCGCATGAATGAGAAGTGAACGTTGGTACAGAAATGATGAAGTTTTGTGGGAACCATCATCCTCTCACTTGATGTACAGTAGTGCTGCCTACTTCTTTCATCACTATCATTCTTTTTCTGTGGTTGTTCTCCTCTCTCCCTATTTCTCCCACCCTTCCTGATACTTTTATAACTCTTCTTTCAACTTCAGATGGCTTTACACTGAGTGACAAGCCTAATGGTTTCCTGGAACACAGGTGGTAAGCATATATCCAGACAACGAAGTGATGTGGAGCCCACCATGGTGCCCCTCTTAACAGGGTGGAGAGACGCAAATGCAGCGCTCACCCGGGAACCAAACCTCCATACTCTTCCCAGCGCTTCACTGAGGCGAAGGGCTCTCTGCCGCAAGAGATGATCGGTTCACTGCAAGGGACGGCCCTACTGGGCTGGCTGCTTGCCTGCAGTTGATGGGTCTTCTCGGCCAGACAGACCGGAGTTACTTAATAACAATATTACTGCAGTAATTCTACATTACCCCGCGTAGATGCAAGTAACGGAAACAGGTAGTGTCCAATAATAGGTCAACCAACATAAATTATGAGTGATGTCAGAGCTGCAGTCAAGGTTACACAGAACTGTTTATCAGCCATGTCAGTGCAGTTTTAACATGAGGTATGGCCAGATAACGCGCTCCGTCATTGTATAAGAAGGGCGGGGACGGGTTCACACGGCCAAGTTTTTGCCGCGCAGGGGAGGTGAGATGAGGCTCAACTCACTCCCTGCCCGGTGTTCCTTGCGGTTTAGGCTTTCAAAAACCTCCACCTTAACTATTTACTTGGCATATTACACATGGTTTACAGACTATCATTTAAGTGGCCCTAAGCTGTGAGGGGATGATGGGCGCCCTCCAGTTGCCACGTTTGGGCTAAACAGAGACAAAGACAAATAAGGAAGTTGGGGAGTGTTGTGGTGTTGATGCGGATGTGCTGGAGAGTGTTAGGAGACGTGCCCTGATATCTGGCCATGCTGAAATAATGTAGAATGAGAGATTAAGTGGAAGACGGTACGTGAGTAAGGCAGAGGGGCAGACCAAGGATGAAGTGGAGGGGCATATGATTAAGGGCGGCGTGTGTTGGAAGGGCAGCCTGAATTTTATGAAGTATAAATCGATAAGAATGGCCGCTAGTACGTGCTGGAAGGTGAGATTTAAAAAAATATATCTATCAAAAATTAGGAAATCACCCATAAATACGTTTACACTATTATCTCTGAAATTAGGGATGTACTGTAAATGTTATGTATTTTTATAACTAGTTTTAAGGGCCATGATATGCTTTACTGCCTTTCTTACCCTTAAACGTTTTATGTGAGCCCTTGAACGTTCATTGCGGTAAAAACGTGTGGAATATTTACAATCCATATTAAAAAAAAAAAAAAAATGTACAACGTTACCATACGGAGACGGCCATTCAACCTGTCTTCTTACATTCTTAGCGAAAACCCCCCTATGATTTTAACCACCTAGGACTGAAACGACAAAGATAGAAACCGTGTGTGCGTGTGTGTGTGTGTGTGTGTGTGTGTGTGTGTGTGTGTGTGTGTGTGTGTAGCCCCCAGTTCCCATCAGACCTACACTTGCATCCTAACCTATCCTAATCAACCTGTGAAAGACCCATTTGAAGAGGACATTTGGAAGACCTGCGCCAGTGTAGTAAAGAACTATTAAAAAAAAACTCTACTAATAAAAGAACTAATAATAGAAACACTCCACTAAGAAAAGTAACACACAGGTGGTTCGGCAATGTGGAGTGAATACAGAGATTGACTGTACTTCCTTCGCCTCTAACCTAACGACGATCCTAACCCTCTTAATCTCAGCTGATGGCCGAGTTTAGTCAGACTGGAGGGTTGATCTGACTCAGTAACCAAGGAGACTCATGCCTACCTCGTGAGTCGTGACTACCCCTCATCAATTTCAAGACATCACGACTTTGATATCAACTTGCAGAGAGAAGCAGTTCCGTCAGATAAATATAGGTCAACTATAAGAGAGGAGGAGAAGGAGGAGGAGGAGGAGGAGGCAAGATGTAGAGTTAAGTTGAGAGAGTCTGTAAGGGAAGATGGTGGTGTGTCGTGGGAAGAAGGATCGTTAATGAGTAGAGAGAGAGAGAGAGAGAGAGATGACACTGTTAGGCCAAGTTACAGTGCAAAGACTACAGCTGTATTTTTTCCTTCTCGTGTCAGATGGTGTGCACGTGAACGGTGTGCGGCTGACGGGGCAGGAGTACAAATTCAGTGACGGCGTGGTGTACATCCTGGAATCAGCCCTGCCGCCCCCAGAGGCCCCAGAGCCATCCCCCCTGCCGGAGACGCTGACGGAGGAAGAGGACCCTGCACCGGCATCCGCAACCACCACACACCTACCAACACTCACGCACAGGTTAGTTACCCCTCGCCTGTTTTGTTTCCATACATTTTCTATGACCATGCTAATCTATCAATATTTACTCTTCCAAATAAGATTTTTAAAAGCTTCTTATTAACTCCTCTCACTACGATTTTAGAAGCTTATTATTAACTCCTCTCACTACTTTTGTCCCTTGTTGGAGGGACACAAGCCAAGAATGAGGGCAGTGGAAAGGAGTCATTTGAGGGGCATGTGGTGTCACATGGAGAGACAGACTGACATATGAGGAAGTGAAGGAGCGTTGTGGTATGGATGTGGATGTGACAGAAAGCGTTAGGAGAAATACACTGAGGTGGGCTGGCCATGTGGAGAGGATGGAGAGTGAGAGACTGACGAGGTCGGTGTATGTGAGTGAGGTGGAAGGGGGAGAGGGAGGGGGAGGCCAAGGATGAGATGGAGGGATGGAGTGGAGAGGTATATGAGAGAGGAGGGTGTGAATTGGGAGCAGGGCAGTGAAATGGCGGGGGACAGGGCGACGTGGAGGCGATTTGTTTGTGGCCACCCCGAACGGGATTGAGGCGTCTGGCAATAGACAGATAGAACAGATAGATTATATAAGGACCTATTCATTTATCATTACATCTCTTTAGATAACTATATGGCGACCTAAAAATTTATCCCATATACTTTCGATAATTATATGAACCTATTAATGTATCCCCAAAATATCTTTACATTAACAAAGCCTGTGTGAAGAAAACGACAGCCAGCTTGATTATCCTCGACGTCCTTCACCTTTCCCGCCAAGACCAACTAAGCACCTTTATTTTGCTTTATTTTTAATTTTTTTTATCCCTCCCCAAAGCACCTTTATGATTTTTCCCTCCTCCCCATGCAGCACCAACCGCGTCCCTAAACCACATACGTCAGAAACACAAAAATGAACATAATCTGAAGGAGGAAGCAAAAACCGACCCAGCTTTTTAAAATTAGGTGACGGGATAAAGAGCGAGCTAACCACAGAAGCTTAAAAAATAAATAAATAAATAAATAAATAAATCTTGGACGTTTTATACATACATACAGTACATACACAAATACGTACATACATACAGTACATACACAAATACGTACATACATACAGTATATACATAAATACGTTATACAGGAAACCATTTGACTTGTTTATTCAGTGTGCAGTAGTCACGTGAAGGTAACACTACATCATGTGAGTGGATGGTGGGAACCGTCATCTCTCACAGGGGAAATATTTCAGGCAAGGCTAAATGTACTGAGTTACTGTACTGCTTGTTGGTGCGAAATATTATCTAACAGAGCATTGCCAGCCACTTGAAAATTAGGGAACGAGAGAGAGAGAGAGAGAGAGAGAGAGAGAGAGAGAGAGAGAGAGAGAGGAGAGAGCAAACCGCAGAAACTGAACGTCAAGGGAACTGCTCGATCAGTTTTTTTAAATATAACCAAAGGACAGATATTAACAGCAAGGTCAGAGGCGTCTGGTTACCTTATCGTTACCGTATAATTACCCGCAGTTACCGTACGATTACCATATAGTTACCGTATAATTTAGCGGTACAATCTATAAGCCTTTCATTGGAGCTCTGTCAAGGAATTCAAATCGAAAGAGGCGGGTTTTTATATTTCGCGTCAATGGTCAGATGTAGTCAGATTGGAGGGTTGATCTGACTAGCAACCAAGGAGACTCATTCTTGTACTTCGCGTCCCGGACACTCCTTCAGCTCAGTTGATGGCGAAATGCAGTCAGACTGGAGGGTTGATCTGACTAGTAACCAAGGAGACTCATTCTATAGCTACAGCTCATCAGATTTACGTTACAAATGCTTAGACTGTTGAATCAAGCTTTAACTGTCCAATTAAGCTTTAACTGACCAACCAAGCTTTAACTGTCTAATCAAGCTTTAACCGCCCAATCAAGCTTTAACCGCCCAATCAAGCTTTAACCGCCCAATCAAGCTTTAACTGTTCAATCAAGCTTTAACTGTCCAATCAAGCTTTAACTGTTCAATCAAGCTTTAATTGTCCAATCAAGCTTTAACTGTCCAATCAAGCTTTAACTGTCCAATCTGGCTTAACTGTCCAATCAAGCTTTAACTGTCCAATCGAGGTTTATCTGTCTAATCAAGC
>NC_137025.1:2515000-2677500 GCF_032717465.1 Coenobita brevimanus | reverse complement strand
TCCCTCGCCGAACTCACCACACTCGGGGGCAACACCATCAAGTTCACCAGAAAGGGAGGTTAGTGGATAGTGAGGGGTTAGTGTGGGAGGTGGGTTAGAGAGGGGTTAAGTTAGTGGTTACTGGAGTGTAAGGGTGGGTGACATTACGGTATATGTTGAAGGATGAAAAAAATATATATATATATATATATATATATATATATATATATATATATATATATATATATATATATATATATATATATATATATATATATAAGTGCCGGAACCGAACTGCCCTGTCTTATCGAAATCACCAGAGGAGCGGTTAGTGGTTAGTGAAGGAGACAGAGTTAGTGTGGATGGATTAAAGAGTGACTGAACCGAATTCGTCCTCTGTAGCCGGAATCTCCAGTCATGAAATACACAAAATACACCTCGTAGGTAATCCACTATGTCCTACTTGTGATGCAGTGTGTGTGTGTGTGTGTGTGTGTGTGTGTGTGTGTGTGTGTGTGTGTGTGTGTGTGTGTGTGTGTGTGTGTGTGTGTGCGCGCGTGTGCGTGCGCGCGCGCGCGGGGTGATAGATTTGAAAGGCTGTTTCCTAAGGCCCACCAGTCCTAAATGCCACAACTTCACATGTCACCATTTCGACACATAACCACCGTCCATATTAGATACATTATAGGGTTGTCTTATTCAGGACTGGCGTAAGGGTATGAATGAGGGTGTTCTTACGTCACGGCGTTAACAGAAAATCATTGTCTGCTTAAACGAAATATGCCGTATTCTGTTCCCAATCCCATCTTAGACTCGAGCCCACGTTCATTCAGACAGCAGACCACTTCTATATAACCTAACCACCACCTGTACCTGTTGCTTTTACGTAACCACATGTCTATTAATTATTTACCTGCCTTTCCTACTCATTTAGAAGTCACCGGTACCAGCTTACCTGTCTTGGCTTCCTGTTTAGTCACCTTTCCTGTTCTCTTGCCAAAACTCCGTTGCAAACATCTTTTTTAAAATCCGTTCCCTGTTCAGACAATATACCGTTTCCTTCCGCCATTTCTGTACAAATTTACATGTTTTGGTCCATTCCCGATGCGTTTCCTGTTCAACAATATACCCTGTGTGGTTCCGATGTTCCCGTAACTGATAATTTGACATCATTTTCGACCAATATTCAAAAAATTTATAAACAACTTGTCCTTGGCTCCTACACGCACCTTGCATTTCATACTCTTTCTTTTTTATTTCTTCATCTTCTTCTCCTCCTCGTCGTCGTCTTCTCCTCCGCATCTTCTTCCCCTCCCCGTCTTCTTCTTATACTTTTTTTTTCCTTGTAAACTTTCTCCCGTATTTCCCAGACATCCTGATCACAGGCTATCTATACCGTTTCATTCCTCGGTTCTTACACAGTTCATTTTTCGCGCCATTTCCGCGCGTTTTGGCTAGACTATATTGACATACTTTCCCCTTTCAGAGCTATCTTATAGGATTCATATTTTACACCATACCTGCCCTAAAATAAATCGTCTCATGCCACGGTCCCTGTACATAGCAATTTCACACTTTCCCGCGCATTTCCTGATCACCGTAATCTTGGTTCTCGTCTCTCTCTCTCTCTCTCTCCTCTTCGCTGGCTTGCGTAACTTCCGGTCTATTTGGTTACTTTGTTTTTCCCCTTGAATGAGTTGTGTTTGCGTTCGATTTCAGTGTTATTATTATTATTATTATTATTATTATTATTATTATAGTCTTTCTTGCAACTTACATTTACGCCCTTATATCACGTGTGGCAGAAAAATAATATGAACACTTGCCAAAAATAAACAAAATAAACGGCGATAAATAACTGGCAGAGAGAGAGAGAGAGAGAGAGAGAGAGAGAGAGAGAGAGAGAGAGAGAGAGAGAATTCATTGCTATTTAAAGAAAAAATAAATTCTTACCTTGGCGATGTTAAGGGCAGACATTCGCCTCTTCTGCCCCTCCCACCCACCTCTCCCTCCGACTAACAGCCAGTAACGAACGAGACGGAAATGCCTGAAGAGAAACGGAGGGAGAAAAGGTTAAATGTTCATGAACTTTGAGTATTACATTGTACTCATTGTATTGCAGGGCCGGATACAGCACTTTGAAAAAAAATTGAAGGGGGGGTGGCTCTTAGCGAAAATATTATACAGGTTACCACTTATTTAATTCAAAGTGATATAATACATTTACTTTCATTTTACTTGTCTAATTAATATACGTCTGATTATATGTTGCTTATAATTGTAATCACTGGTCTGAAGGAAATAAACTGTACATCCCCCCCCCCCCGCCCCATCTCCGTGCCTGTACTGTACTCACTGTATTGTTCACTTCCGGCCAGGTCTTCCTTCCCAGCCTGGTAACTCTAACATGTAACTATGGCACCGTTACACACAATTTCGGAACATAATGCCGACATAATGTGACTGCACAGCATCTGCCAGCAACCAGTTCTGCCCATATTTATAGCGTATGTACGACGATGTTATACCTACAGGCTTGCTATAACAGGGTGGGAAGGAATACCTGGCCGCAGCTGTACATATATCTTATTTATAACTGTTAAGCAATTTATTCCTCTTGGGAAGTCGTTTTAGAAGGAAACAATTTTTTTTCCCCCCCGAAGGCTTATGACGTTGCTGGTAGTGATGAGTAACTGGTGTGTGTGTGTGTGTGTGTGTGTGTGTGTGTGTGTGTGTGTGTGTGTGTGTGTGAGAGAGAGAGAGAGAGTCACACCATCACAGCAATACCATTTTATCACCTTTCTCGTCATCAAAGAAAACGATATTGAAGGAGAAACATTTATGTAATCATTTTCCTAACACCACATTTATTTTTAATTTTCCCAGCTGCAACTATACCCTCTTCAATTTAACCTGGTCTAAAATCGCTCCCTATCCATCTTAAAGGCTCGGCACTACAGATTAGCGCTAGAATATCATGCTAGTCACGAAGAAGTGCTATGAAAAGGGTGTAAGGGCGCGGTGTTATCTTTTTCAGCCACTGAGCTCCTAGAATATCATGCTAGTCACGAAGAAGTGCTATGAAAAGGATGTGAGGGCGCAGTGTTATCTTTTTCAGCCATTAAGCTCCTAGAATATCATGCTAGTCACGAAGAAGTGCTATGAAAAGGATGTAAGGGCGCAGTGTTATCTTTTTTCAGCCATTGAGCTCCGTGAAATAAGCCGCAAAAAGGACGGAAATAAGAATCAAGAGAGTGAAAGAACAACAGACGGTTTTATTCAGCTGAGACCACCAACGAGGTTAATGAAAGCTTATGTTCCCCTCTGGTTCGAAAAATCTCAAAAAAGTAATATATGAAAAAAAAAAAAAAAAAAAAAGGAAATTGGACAGCTATGGCAATAATAGTTTTAAAAGGTAATTGAACTGAAGGGGTTAATGAAAGGGATGTGAGGGGTTTGGATGAAGGGATGTGGAGGGGTAGGAGGGATGTGAAGGGGTATGGAGGGCGGGGTGTGGATAGAGGGGTACGGAAGGGTGTGGAGGGGTGTAGAGGGTCATGGAAGGGTGTGGATAGAGAGAGGGGTACGGAGGGGTGGAGAGGTGTGGCGGGGCATGGAGGGGTGTGGAAAGATGTGGAGAGGTATGGAGGGGTATGGATGTGCAAGGAGGAATATGGAGGGATGTGGGAGGTGTGGAGGGACGTGGATAGAGGGGTACTGAGGGCCGTGAAGGCATATGGAGGGGTGTAATGGTGTCGAAGGGTATGAAGAGGTGTGGATGGAGGGGTGTGGGTGTGGAGGGGTATAAAGGAGTATGGAGGGGTGTGGAGTGACACAGGGGTCAGCTAATAAGAACTGGATATCCTTGGTTTGAAGGTCTCTCTCTCTCTCTCTCTCTCTCTTTCTCTTATTTTTCATTTCACTCATTCATTTCCTACCTCCTCAGTTACCTATCCCATCCTGTTTATATCCTACCTACCTACCTACATACATATACAGGCTGCTTAATTACTACCCCTACCTTCCTTCTACCTAAATAAGGTACCTAACTACCTACCTTCCCTCAATTATTTGTACCCACCTACTTACAGTACAAACATATACTTACTTACATACCTACCTCCCAACCCTCTCGCTTACACATCCACCTACTTACCGACCTACCTACCTTCCTACGCCTATTTCCACCCTACCTACTTACCTGTCACCCTAGCCTCCTGCTTTAACTACATACCTTCCTCATTCCATTTCCACCCTACCTACCTACTTACCTAGCTACTTTCTCACGTACCTACCTACCTACTTACGGTACTTCTCAGTCTTCCCACCTACTCACCTGTCAATCAGTTTACCTTCCCCCTCTCTATATCTATCTATCTGCATGTGTCTATCTGTATCTATCTAACTTGAGAGAGAGAGAGAGAGAGAGAGAGAGAGAGAGAGAGAGAGAGAGAGAGAGAGAGATGATAAGGATGTGGCCGAGTCTGTCTGAGCCCCGAATTCATTTCCTGCTTAGCGGTCACTGATGTCCCCTCTCTCTCTCTCTCTCTCTCTCTCTCTCTCTCTCTCAGATAACCCAGTCCCTTATCTTTAAGGCCACCCACCTTATCAGTTACACAGTATAACCAATGAAATTCTCTCTCTCTCTCTCTCTCTCTCTCTCTCTCTCTCTCTCTCTCTCTCCTGGAAACAGCCCCTCACTGATCAAGGGTTCGCACCTAATTATGAACTCAAATCGTGACGAAATGGTTAGGAAAGGAGAAAGAGAAGGAGGAACAGAGGAGAAGAGGAGGAGGAAGGGAGGGAGGAGGGAATGTGGGAGGGAGGGAAGGTGAAGGAGGAGGGAGGTAGACTGCAATGGGGAGAGGAAGGATGGGGAAGGGAGAGGAAAGAGGATGATGGAAAGCTACAATGGGGAGGGGACGATGGGAAGGTGAATGAAAAAATGGGAGACAAAATTAATGGGGTTGAAATGGGGGAGGGAGAAGGGGATGAAAGTGGAGAAGTATAAAAGGAAAGAGAGAAGGAGGGAGGGCCAGGGAGAAGAGATGAGGAGGAAAGGGAGAGGAGTACACGGGATTAAACTGGGGAGGGTGGAGAGTAAGAAGCAGGAGATTGAAATGGGTGGAGAGAGAGAGAGAGAGAGAGAGAGAGAGAGAGAGACAGAGACAGACAGACAGACAGACAGAGACAGAGAGGAGGGTGAGTGAGAGCTGTAATGGGGATGAAAGAGAGGTAGGTGAGGGAGAGAGAGAAGGTATTCGGGGATGTTTAATGGGGAAGGGAGAAAGCGAGGGTGAGGGGGATGTGTATTGGGGAGGGGAGAGGGGTGTGGGTGAGGGAAAGGTGTAATGGGGAAGGGAAGGCGTGGGGGAAGGGGATGTGTACTGGGGAGGGGAGAGGGTTGTGGGTGAGGGAAAGGTGTAATGGGGAAGGGAAGGCGTGGGGGAAGGGGGAGGTGGGTTGGTGGATGGTTGGGTTGGGTATGATTCACCAACCACTTTGCTACCTCCATAACCTTGGTATTTTTCACACCAGGCTAACTGTGTATAACTGTGCTGGTGTGTGCGATACAGATAGATAGACAGACAGTGATAGATAGATAGACAGACAGGGAAATACAGAAACCTTATAAACAGAGATAGATATAGATAGATAGGGAAATACAGATACCTTATGAACAGACATAGACAGATATAAACAAAGTGAAAATTGTGTGTGTGTGTGTGTGTGTGTGTGTGTGTGTGTGTGTGTATACAGTACTATTTCATACATATCTGCCATTCTCTGGAACAGCTATACCCTTTTCACCCTAACCTGGCCCATATTTCGTCCATTCGCACCTTATTTCCGTAGTCCACTGACTGAAAAAGACAATACTACGTCTCTACATCCCTTCCATAGCATTTTTCGTGAATAGTATAGGCGTAAGAGGCGGGTGGTCTGGGTGAACGGCAACCCCCCCACCCATGACTTGGAATAAGCGTATTCAGGACAAAAGTTGATTTTTCAAGGCAGATCCTTCTGATAGTGCAATGGTAGCTTTAAAAGGAATCATGGTTAAAGTAACTGGAATACCCAAATTATTAAGCAGGTATTCCCCGTAATGTGTGAGGGTACACAAATTTATTGTTTTCGGTTTTCTGAAGAGATGCCTGTTCATGTGCTTGTGGTGGCTAGCATCATATTTTTAGTGTTATTCTCTTGCAACAACTCATAGTCTATTCAAGATGGAAATACAACAATTTTCAGTCGTTAAAGTCTGGTGTCTACGGTACTCATTCCATACTTAACAATCGTCCTAGCATTACTTAGAACGTTAAACAAAAGCAATTTTTTTCCCACAAAATCTCTACGGAATCGACCTGCTAAGAATGCTTCTGGTTTTTTGGTAGCTGCTGGTATAAGATGAAATTCACCTGATGGTTGGTATAATTCCGACTGAGAGTTTTAGTCATGGCTGACGTGTGTGTGACAACGTTACCATCAAAGAATGTTGTTTTCAAGATCCGGTTGTCCCTCTAGGCTTGCTTTGCATAATTATAGACTGATTAGGTTCTTTATGTCAAAATTATACATGTCCGCAACTTTTTAAACCAACTACTTTGCTGATCGAGTAATATTTTATGTAGAAAAATGGTTCCGGTCAATTTGTGCCGAAATATAACAGATTTTATTCAGCCTGAGAGGCTTCTCACATTGAATGTCACACCTAACCAGTCAGCCTAAACGCTAATCCCTTCACAAGAGCAATCTCCGAATAAAATCCTTTGGGGGTCTGAAGAACAATATAAGACACCAAACTGAAAGTCAGTCCCAACTCAAAAGTATCCTTCATTTTGCTTTGGCTTGTCTGACAACCATCTTCAGCTCAGACCCCCGTTCGCAAGTGCAAGATTCAGCGATAATGAAGGGCATAACCTCACCAGTTCTGTCTCACATAAGTTAAATGAACTTGAAGTAGTATGAATAAGCTAAAATATAATGACACCGTTGTACTGAAAGAATTTAGGATAATATGTACCAGTCTGACACTGGAACCATGACAAGCTACCAACTTCATTTCCCTACAACTCCAAAACTAAACATGAAAACAAAGCAACAGGTAGTACACAACACAGACCCACATACTAACCAGTCGTGTATTGGCAGCTCGACTCCTGGGTAACGGTGTGGAGGTGATATTGGAGAGCGAGCAACCAGTTTCACGTGGCCGGGCTTACTCCATCAATCAGCTTCTCTTTGTTGACAACGAGAGGGTACGTGCGTATGTACTTTTTAAAATCTATTATGTATTCAACGAATTTATTCTCATTCATTTATTTGTGTACTTATTGCTATAATACTTTCTATGTTTCTCTCCCTATATATATATATATATATATATATATATATATATATATATATATATATATATATATATGCTACATAATCATGTGTGAATGTGAAGGAAAGCAAGGTGTGGACATACTGAGTTTGCAAGGTTTTTTATTCTTGCTACCTTCAGACAATTTTATGCTGCTTGGGGAGATACGAAAGTTCATGGAAACTCACCCCCCATCGCCACCAAGGAGGTCCTATTGATCGCGACTCCTCTTCAAAGCTTTACAGAATCGTTCGGATATCAATAATAAAATACAAAATGCTCATTTCGCTGAAGGGGGTTTACCTTCTGTATACCCAAACCCCACAATACTTAAGTTTACGTCCTTATAACTTCAGTGCAATCCCACCTCCCCAAACTAGCCAGCCTCACAATATTTTCAGCTCCTTAACCTCCTGTATATTGTACCTCAATTCCATATCCCATGCCCAGTTCAACCAAAATTAATAATCAGTCTCACTGTAACCCCCTCTCTTAAAACTATAGCCTACTGTGTCTAACGTTTGGCCCAGATTTTCGTCCTTTTGCTGCTTATTTCACATAGTTTAATTGGCATAAAATTACAATATTACGGCTCAGCATACTTACCACACCACTTCTTCATGACTAGCACCATATTCTAGGTTTAATTTATTGCTGCAGCTCAGCATTCAAGGTGGGGAGACGGCAGTTTTAGACCAAGTTAGAGTAAAAAGGGTAATAGCAAACCTCACAGTGTTACCATTTCGCTAACCTCTCCAAAAATCCAACTTCCCTGTCACAAGCCAACCCCACATACCATGATCAGTTCAATTCCCTCTAGTATCAATTTTATCTTCAAGAATCGTCATCTAACTCCATACATCAAAACTGGCCAACATCATTTATCTCCAACCCCTAAAGCCCCCTTTTACTTTAACCCTATAGCCTATGTTCAGTTCAAACCTTTCTAGCACCAGATAATCTTCCTCAACCTCATTTTAACCCACTCTCTTAAAAGGAGTCAGCCTGTTTCCAAAACTCCGACTCCACACCTCATTCCAACATGTTCAAACATTAACCAAAACTTCTCCAGCCTCACTATTACCTTCTCTCCCCAATAGGTATTAGAGCTACAACCCTAATACCGCAACCTTAACCCCAGACAGGCATCCCAAAGTCCTAATCCCTTTCCTTTACCCTGTCTATAGTTCATTTGCTTTAACTTGGATATTTTCATCAATTTGCAGCCAATTTCCCATAGTCCAGCGGCAGAATCAAACAAATACTGTTGCTCTACATCCTCCCCAGAATAGTTTTTTGTGACAAGTACCACATTCATGGTGGTAGCAGATGGGTGGCTACCATCGATGCTAGGAGGTACAACCATGAGAATAAAATGTGTCTGCAAGCCTTGTTAGCTAACCATACAATCATCATTCTTAGACAAGAAATATTCAGCCACAAGTACAGTCACTCTGTTTCTTCTGACTGATTGTACACAGAGTAAGCTGAGGCTCTCACATATTTATAAATCTTATAAGACATCTCAGATTTTTTTTTTTTCCCAACCACTTCCAACTGTTGAGAAGTAATTAGCTGGTTTGGGCACTTGCTTTAGCTTCCGGTCCATAGAAAACATCAGCTGTACCTTGGCCAGCTCTAATACAGGGATTCCTTAAAAGAAAGCATAGATTTGTTTTTAGATTAGATAAGATATTCTAGTGTTAATCTCCTATTGCAGCTCAGCATTCAAGATTTGGATATGGCAGTTTTACATCTAAAAGTAGACAGAGTAGGCCTATAGTAAATTGCAGCCTTACAGTGGCAACTCCCTCCTGCAGATATCACTCAAGATGTAGAGATGGCAATTTTACACCAAGTTAAAGTGAAGTGTATAGTAAATTTCAACTCTAAATGGCAACTCCCTCCCACAGATATCGGAACTCCAATCCCAATATGGTGATCTTGAGACAGCCCCACTCTTAGGCTACCCCTGGCCTGCCTCACAGTTCCTCTCACACCTCCTGTGGTGGGTGGAGGAGCAGCCTCAAACCTCATACTTCTCCGAGTACCTCAACCTCACCAACCTCGCTTATCTCGTTCCGGGCCATGACGGTGAGGGGTGGTTGGGGTTGGGTTTGGATAAATTAGGATGGGTATGGTTTGCTAGTGTGGGGTTAGATAACTGGAAGTAGGATTGGTAATGTTTATTTTGATTAGGATAGGGCAGGGCAGTATGGAGTTGGACAGAGTGGAGAAGTACAGTATGACAGGGTTGAGTAGATGAGATTAGAATTGGCTTGGGTTCAGTTAGGGTAGAGTTGGTAAGCATATATTAGGATAGGATTGTGAATTGAGCTGCATGGAAATGAGTTATATTACAATACCAATGCTAAGACCGGAGTAACGTTAGGGTAGTTGATAAAATGCTACGAATATACTGTACTGTACTCAGCAATTTGGTCAGATATGACTACAAAACAGGTATCCCACATTGGAAGTCAGGAATGCATTCCAGAATATCACAATTTTTCCAGTACAATTGGTATTGTGCTGTAATGGGGGAAACTGGTAAATCATCTTCATACAGTACATAACAATGGAACCTTATTAGGCAAGTTTTCTGTAATCTTGTGTGAGCTAAACATTAAACAAGAACATCAAGAAAGACTCGCAGCAAGCATTTAATGTATACCCAAATCCATTAAAACTTTTTGCTTCTACAGAGAACCTAGATCCCCGAAAGTACACTGCATTTATCCCAACGGACGAAGCCATCAGCACAGCCTTGTACGCTGATGCCCCCGATCCCTTCCTTCTGGACTCCGACCTTAGGGACCGCCTGGTGTTGTCCCACCTGGTGCCCGGCCGCCTCTACCAAGCTGACCTCAAGCCTGGCATAACCCTCACCACCCTTGCCAACACCACACTCACCATCACCAACCTCCCAGGTACACTCATGATCAAAAGTTTATCATCATTTACCAACTGACTTGTGACAGTGGAAACTGTTATATTAAATATTTTGCAATATGAAGCACACAACAATAGAGTTAGAGAAGGAAAGGTGTTCTCTGACATTTAGGGAGGAAAGAGAATTAATATGGATGACAGGACACAATGCTAGCAGAGGACTGTTGGCATACTTTTGCTCATGAACGTAGCTTTATAACCAGCCTCATCATCGCAACTATCAAGGTTAAACTTGGGGACAAGAGTTTAAGATTTCGCCTCTTCCACTTCTTACTTTTCTCTACTGGCTCTTATTTCCAGTCTCAAAATGTCCTGGTAAAGTCTGTCTGCCCACAGATGATGCATCAGCATTAGGGAGAAAAGTGATAAACATGCCCTGAATGTAAAGTAGATGCAGTGGAATTGTAGGCAAGCTTTTCTCCCTGACTGTGCCTTCCTAATCAAATTCACTATGATCATGCACAACCTCAGATACTTCCCTCACTGCCACAAGAGATGCTTTCATGTCTCCTAGGCACAGCTACAGAATTGCATGATGAAGCTTTTTGAACCATGATATCAGTTACCAATGGCATATTTCTCCTGCAAATTTCCCACAGGAAGGGTAAGGGACAATTACATTCCTGTATGGGGATGCATCTGACATACCGGTACATCAGTCCCACTGTCACAAGCTGTAATTTCCCACACTTTAATAAAACTGTCATTAGAAGGATAAAACCACCTTTGTTTTAAAAGGGTTAATTATAGTACTGTATACATAAAAAATACAGCAGATGCTGTGAATAGTAGGCAGACAAGATTACCAAGCTGGCTAGAAGCTGTAACACATTTGTTCTAGCCTACAAAGATCCCTATCCCCTTCAGCTCAGTTACCAGTGATGTCACATTTAGTAAGATTGAAAGGTGGATTTGACAGGCAGCCGAGGAAACTTATTCCTGTCCCATAACTAAGACCCATCAGTTTTCACGCAACCTTAGAACTGAAGTGGCCCTTTTCCATCATGTGAAGACATGAGACTTAAAATTTGCAAGAGTTGCACAGATAAGTGAAGCATTATTTGCTTGGCATCATGAGAATGTTTAGGCAACTGATGTTATTGATTGGTATGGGCAGGCTGAAGTAGTTTGTACATGAGTAGATGATGTGCAAGAGTAACTGCACGAAGCATAGTACAGGTCTGAGCATGGAAGGAAGAGCATTTTGGGGTAGACCATGGAAAATATGGGATAAAATCCTGAAGGAACTTCAGTGTTAGGGAATTCATGCAAAATACTGTACTGTGGGAGACCTTGCAGCTTGGGAAGCTGCTATCAGGTGAAAAATACAGACCAGTACAAGCATGTAACACTGCTTTCAATATGTATATATCGATTGGAAATGAAATAAGGAGAGTGGAACAGTAAAGAATGTTAGTGAAAGATAAAGAAGAGGAAAAGGAGTGTTTGAAAGTCAGATAAGTGTGAGTGGATGATGAAGTCTGGATACTGTTCTCCCATGACCATCCCTTGTTGGGGTTACCTAGAAGAAGCAAAGCATTAGAGTGAATGATGATGTCTTGCAGATGGAGGATTGGCAGTTGGTGAGGGTCGTCTGGTGGGTGAACAAACATACCTTTACAACCTGGCCAATGTGTTTCTCGTGGACCACTTGCTGGGCATCTCAGAGCAGGACATCCTTGCTGCCATCAACAAACAGCCTACTGACCCCTTCCTTGACACTGAACAGGTAATGTCCTACCATTCTTAGCCCTTTCAGAAGGATGTCTTTTTTTTTTTTTTGTTCTTGGTACTGTAATACAGTACCTGTACTATTATTGGTCCACTATATCAATTTGTCATTGGCGATAAGAAATACTGAAGTTTACATACACTGTGTCTACTACTTAGCTGTAAAAGTTCCAAATCAATTATTATTATTGTACTTGTAAAATTAGGTCCTTACTCTGTTGCTCTTAACAGCATTATAAAGTATCACATAGTCCTGTACAGTACTGTATTTTGTTGGTGTTGCACTAGAATAACACCAGAAATGAATTATTGCAATGCAACTGTTGTGAGAAAATTACCTAAAGTCAGTACAGTACAGAAACAGATCACAGTCATCAATGTATTGCCCCATCTTTTCACAAAACCTTAGGAACTCATGGCAAAAAGTTTTCCATGTCAAATGTTTCTTACTTTCTGACTCATTCTTTTTATTTAATTATTATTATTATCATTATTCCTCACCCTGCCCTTGGGTGGGAAAGGAGGTACAGATGATGATGATGATTATCATTATTATTATTCTTTCTTAGTTTTTCCTCACCCTCCTCCATCGTTTAACTCTTTGTGTGTTTCTTCAGGAAAGTATAAGGAGTACTCCAACACCTTCAGTGGACACACCCGAACCTGCATCGCCTGTCCCAACCCCTGGCACCCAGCCCGAGCCCTCCACCACACCTTCCTTGCCCCTCCAACCCCTCACCTTCCAAAATCTCCCCACCACCACCACTACCCCACAACCTCACCCCACCACTCCACAGTTCCGGTTCACCACCCCAAAACACCGCCCCACCACCACCCCACAAGCCCCTCCGACCACCACTCTACAACCCCTTCCCACTACCACCCCGCGACCCCAGCCCACCACAACCCCACAGCCCCAAACCACAACAACTCCACAGCCCCAACCCACCACAACCCCACAGTCCAAACCCACCACCACCCCACAGCCCCGCCCCACCACTCCACGCATTCGATTTGAGACAAGGACAGAGATCAGTATATCACGCAGGGTCAATGATGGGGACCTTGAGCCAATAGACTCTCCATCTGAGGGATCATTGTAACACTACTGCATCTTTTCACTCCCTCTACACCATCACCACTACCACACCACACTCTAACTCATACATCATCCCAACACCATACACACCACACCACATTCTGCACCTTTTCACCTTCTTTATACTACAATATCAAACTGCATCACATACCACAAACATCACCATCACAACACAATTACACCATATGCCATAATGCACCCTTTTAATTCTCTTGGTGCTGGAGAGAGATACCTTCACACAGTGGTGCCGATACAGCAACAGTTATACAAACATCCTTCAACTCTCTCCCTATCCTCTGAAAGGAAGGTGGTGAACTGCAGGAGAAGGACAATTTCTGTCTGTAATCCACCAGGTTCACGTCCTGATGAGCCTAAGGCCACAGCAACAAACTTTCTTACACTACAACAACTTACTGCACCTCATAAACCACCACAGCACCACCATACCACGCTCCACCTCACTACCTCTCCATACACACCACACCTCTTATTATCCATACTTCATAAAACCATAATTTCCATACTTTAGTTTGTAGACAAATTATTAGTCTGCAAATTTTATACTTATGGGACCCTGGATTAAGAAGTGTATCCATGCAGTGTGATAACTACAAAACACCTTCCATATTTACAGTGATATGTGACTCAGCTTTATCATAAAGTATGAGTGTTGTTTGATGCAATTATTTTGGATGATGGAGGAATGTAATTTGAGGTTATCTAACAAACTGGACTTCTGGATATTATTTATAATTGTGAGGGTATATAAAGTTCACAGATGATTTTTTTAAGCATGTCAACTATATAAAGAATTCATATAACTGTAGTGAGTACAGTACTGTGATTGTAATAATTTAAGACTGAAAGTAATGTATTTGCTATTACCTTCTCTCCCTCTCTCTCAGTACTTTTAGATAATTTCACTGACCTTCGAAAAACCTCTCAAACTGATGGGGCTGACCCACTGAGCCCAGAAATGTTTCTGTATTTTACTTTTGCCATCTCCTGATGACTGTCTCTCTCAGTTCTTTTAGATAATTTCACTGATCTTTGAAAATACCTCTCAAACTTATGGGGCTAACCCACTGACCCCAGAAATGTTTCTGTATTTTACTTTTTTCATCTCCTGATGACTGTATGCAGCTTAGGACAGATGTTCCAAACCTGAAAGGTTAGATATAGACTCAATAATGCCCTTCAGGACAAGAAGCATTTCCTAAGGTGAATATATTCATTTGGTGATATTATAAATAAAATAAATGTACATTACCCTGATTCAAGGGTTAGAGCATAAACTGTTCCCTGCTGCAAGAGTGAAGGTTTGAAACCAAAGGAGCACAAAACACTGAGTATGGAGCTTCAACTGTGATCACTTTAGCATTCCAAAAGTTAAACTGCCATGTATCCCTTGAACCAAGTACTGTACCCTCTTTTCTTCATGTTGGGAGTATTGACATTGTTAACTTGTGGGTAAAATACAGTGATCCAAGTTAAGAGGCATTCACAGGAAAATTGCAAGTCTCATTTGCTATACAGGTTAACTTGTAGGCTGGAGATCACAGCTTCACCATCACCACAAGTCCCCTCGTGGGTTGTCTTTCATACAGTGCACCACAACTCCCACGATATACTATCACAAGCAAAAATTTGCCAACAGTCCCCTGCCACCAATGTGCCCCGCCTTCCATATTTCAAATTTTTTCTTAAAAAAAAAAAAAAAAATAGTATCCTTCATTTTCATCCTTCTCTCTTTCACTGTACATTTTATATATACTGCTACTATAGAAAAACACTTGCTATTATTGCTATAGCATGCCAAATTTTGGTTGTGATAGTAAAGTCAGGGACAAAAGTTCACCTGTTATTCCCCTGTGTCTACTTCACACTTTGGGCAAGTCCATCACTTAACTCAAAGAGAATCATCTATGGGTAGATACTAACCAAGCTTCACTCAGCTTAGGATTATAAGCCTGTAAAGACATGTGAGAAGTACGAGGTGAGCTGTTTGGTGAACTTTTGTTTCCAATCATACCTTTGATATACAGTAATGCATCTGAATCCTCCAACAAAACCCACCATAATGTATCTGTATCCTCCAACAAACCCAACCCTCCCTCTCCCTAACCTACTGTATACTCTGTCCATTTTAACTTGGCCTAAAATTGCCATCTCTCCACATTGACGCTGAGCTGTTGCAAGAGATTAACACTTGAATATGGTGCTAGTCACAAAAAAGTACTTTGAAAAGGATGTAGAGCCACAGTACTGTCTTATTCTATCCCAAGCAATGAGTAATTAGCTGCAAAAAGAAAATCTCCGCCAAGTTAATATGGACGAACTATAGCCACCGCCACCATTGTCATGGCTCTACATTATAATATTATACCCACCATCACCACCTTAATATTGCATCATCTTCTACCATCAGTCCCTCAGGCTGATGGTTCAGTACCTGTGTTATACACAGTGATTTATATATAAAAAATAAAAATTATATATATATACATATATAAAGGTGTTTTTATACCCAGAGCAAAAGAACTGATAATGAATAAAATGGAAGGATGAACTGCTGTATGTAAGGAAAAGCATATGACAAGGGTCTGACATCCCTTTTTAAACTTGGAAATCAATAAAGTGCCTCCATCTCACAGGTTTATGTCAAGTGTATCTTTAGAAAGAAAGAGAGAGGAAAAAAAATATGAGCAAATGTTTTTGCTTGTGAGGCTGTGCCATGAGGGGCGTGAATGGCTGTGTGGTCCATTTGACAGGGAATGCTGTGTGATAATTCTGCTTTAAGGCATTCCCTCTACTTCCTGATCCCACCACACCCCATCTCATAGGTGGGAATAATACCTGGAATAATGATGATTAACTCGCTGAGCCTGGGACATCTTTTTCATTTTATTCTTGCCATCTTCTGACGGTTTTATTCAGCTTAGGATACATGTTTCAAACTAAAGAGCTTAGATATAGTCCTAATAAATTACTTCAGCATGAAAGTCTTTCCTAAGATGAATATAATTGCTTGGTAAAGGCAAGAATAAGTAACAAAGAGCATTATCACTATGATTCAAGGAGCTAAACACCATCTCTTACCCTACACAGACAGTCTTATTTAACCACGGCACGAATATCGCTAAATGACTTACTACACTCATTTTGCTCTAACTCAGCCTAAAGTTACCATCTTTCTACCTTGAATGCTGAGTTAATGCAACGGATTAACATTAGATGCTCATCATGAAAAATGCTGTGAAAAGGATGTGGATCCACAGCAATCCCCTTTTCTGCCACTAAGCTACAAAAGGACGAAAATCTGACCAAGGTAAAAAGAGTATAGTATTGTAGTTAGCTAACAATAACTCAACTCCAATTTAACCCTGGGACATGTAAAACCAGTTTCCCTCCCTGAAAACTGTGCGGAAGTTGCTCATTACATTTTTTTGAAGAGTTAAGTCAGTCTATAGGTTAATGGAAGCAGAAGAGAAAGACAATCATTATATAAAACATTATCATATTCATATTTTTTTTCATTCTACACCCCGGGCTGTTACATAATTAAGCAAGATTACAGTTATTCATAACAACCAGAGTACCTACAGTAACCATTCATACTACACAGCCTCTTTTGGAACTAATCATACAATAGTCAAGTACAATACTTTAAAAGTGCCATGTCCCTAAATAGCAAAGCCCTTACAAATCAATTCAACCAATACCATAGTTGAGGCTTTAATCTTTTTCAGCCAGGACATGTCTTTTGTATTTACTCTGGCTGGTATCAGATGATTTATTCAACTTGGTCTAAGAAGTTCCAAGGCTGCTCATCTAACATCTGATGATTTATTTTCCAAAAGAAAACAGCTAGACGTAAGAAACCTAAAACCTACCTCAACTCAAGAATTTAATTTTGGCTGATACCTGACAGGTTTATTCATCAATGCTTTTTATTACTTTTACATAACAAAATAAAACTGTAACCCATCTCACATTCCAATTTCCATTACTGAATTTCCTGGCATTATTTTACCAAACTGACAGCAAGTATTTCTGCACCTCACACTAAATACTACATGAAATAAATAGCCACCCACTTCTATTAACAGGCATAGCACCCAAAGAATACGGTAATAAAAATACTGGTAACTTGTCGTATTTTCTTTTGAGGGACATTCTCCATGCCACTTGCCTATTAAAACACTTCAACACATATTACCAAACCTAACATTTCTCACAACACACACTGAACTTCATATTACCTATTCACATACTACAGGTACCACACCACATACTGTCACAGAACACACTACCACACCTTACATTACCACTGCACACACTACCATATCTTGCTGTACCACACCAACACCAATTTATACTTTCATACCACACATTGCAACACTTATCTCCAACAGTACAAAGACTTTCCCAACTCACAGAATTATATTTTGCATACCTATAGTAATTCTGTTATATATATATGTGACTCCCAACTCAAAACAGAGCTAACTGTTGCCTCAGTTAGTTACCTGCAGTGGCCTGGTGGTAAACATTTGAACATGTCAATAAAACAGACCACTCACACTGATCACAAAATATACAATATTTACATCGAAAGGAGCTGGCATGGCTGACTACAGCATACAAAGCTACAGCTGAGTAACCAGTTGACTACATCATTCCCAGTAACTCTTAATTACTAATACAAATACATTAAACCCTCTATAACGAACCTCCACTTAAGTTTGGCATTATTGAACTTTTTGAGACAACCAATCAATATTCTCATATACTGTATAAGATTCAGTTCACATGGCAGATCCAGCCAACCAACCAACCAACAGTGACAGGGTTAGCTCTACAAAGCATAACACCTCCACTGTTGTCCTGCCAGTTACCTGGTTAATTTTACTGTTTTACTGGACTACAGTTACCATTGGTTAAAAAGTTTTAGTAACTTACAACATATCTAAGCACTGTATACATTACTGTACTGAGTAAGACTGTACCACAATATATCTAATGATCACGAGTAGGTATATAATGAACTGGATTTGTAAATTATGATAACTGTCAAACATCAAATTTAGTGAGCTTTTGGATTTAACAACCCACTCTTCCCCTCAACTGGTCTGTTATATAGAGGGTTTACTGTATGAGTAAAATATGCACATAAATAAAAGAGTAATAAGTCATAACTTCTCAGGTCTATGTGAATCTTGTAATCGAATTAAGAAATTCAATCCTAAAGCAAATACAACCACTAGACAGGTAACTGTTCTTAGCTAAATCCCAAACTCTGCATGCTGAGCTGCCAAAATAAAGGCCACAAAATTCTAACGTGGCCACAGAACGGAATATAGTCATTATCAATTGCACAACAGTTCATACTGGTTAGAGTACTATAATATATAAGGCATATTTAAAATATCAGCACACTTACATTGGAAGGATAACTAAAACTGCAATGTAATGGATTGTTCCTGGGGATGATAATTGTGCTTATTGAGTAAAACAGATCAAATAACCCCTTAAATCCAAGGACTTTTTTCCAGTTTCTTCCACCAACTTCAAATGATTTTATTAACCTTCAGACGAACCTCTACAGGTGAAGGGGTTCATGAAAGCTTTATTTAACCCATCCCCTCCCAGAAGTCTTATCAACTAAGTAATATCACCTGCAAGTAGCAAGACTAGTGGGAAAAAAAAAAAATGACATCAGACTGAAAGGGTTTACCAGTAGAATGGGGTCAGCCAGCCAGAAGAAGCAGGTCCATCAGCATGTCCTGAAAATGAGTCAATATGTGAGTTGGACAGACTACTATCATTACCTGTATGAAACACCTGATAACTTAAATATCATACAAAATGGTTAAGTCTTTAGTGAAGCCTGTATTTTAACCCGATGGCTGCAAAATAATACCGACGAGTCTATCCATCTATCTACCTATCTACAGCCATACGCCTTAATCCCAGAAAGCACAGCCATGAATAAATTGTCTCCATGCCACCCTGCCCTCCTTCATCAGGCTGCTCTCCCTTAAACTCATACCACCTTCTTTCACATATATCTCCACTCCACTCTACATCTTCCAACATACATCAGATCAATTTATTCAGCCAAAGAATCTACCCCAGCAGAGAGAGGGAAAGAAAAAAATAAATCTCAATGTTTCACTCCAATTTTAAAGAGCTTTGTATTTCATTCCAGCTAACACCAAACATTTTTTTTTTCAGCTCAGGAAAAAACTACTGCAGTTGACAGGTTAATCTATGTATTGACAAAAAAAAAAAAAAAAAAAAACAAAAAAAAAGCCTCTATCCTCCTGATGGGGCAAAAATGGACTGGGTGATGAATGAATGAATGAGTCTTTAATCTAATGTGCTGGTTAGTCTGGATATCCATAATACAACCTAAAAGTCTAGATTGCCACAGATCTATAAGAAACTATGCATCTCCTACAGTATGGCATAACCTACAGTAGATAAATCTGAGTACAGTGAAACTCAATTTTGCAGGATCCGGAGTTAAGCATGAACAGTTTCCACACATTAAGTCCTTGATGTGCTGCCTCTTTCTGACATTCATATTTACAAGTTTACAGTAAACTAAATAAAACTGCATATCATAATTACACAGCAATTTTATTCAATCTCTGAGACTCTTGGAAGTGGAGGGGCCAGACAGTCTTCAGTAACTCCTTCACTAAAAGGGGTTTTAGCTAACTAATCTGAATTAAATCACCTGGAGACTACAAGAATAAAATACAATATGCATCATCAGACTGAAGGGATTAATTAAAAATGGGAAGGGGCTAACAAAAAAGGACTTACAGGTAAACATCATGGCCAACAAAAAAGGACTTACAGGTGGGCATCATAAGTCTGGGATGTGTTCTATAATAACTCTTCTTTTCCCTTACAATTAGTACTGCAAACTGGAGAAAATGGCAAACGAGCTTTATACATGGCAATGGAATGCTGATATGTACTTTTTCTATAACTTATTGTGGATTCAGGTAACAATGAAAATTTGCTATGCACTTTTTTAAAACTTAAATGTGGATTCAGGTGACAATGGATCACTGATGGGAAATTTTTCTGTAACTTACTGTATATTTTAACTGCAATGAAAGTGAAAAGAAGTACCACATAATGAGAAATTACAATAACATAGGTCACACGGCTCAAGGAATTAACTGTACCTGCCACGCCACTTTTCAAAGGAGGTGGAGGAACTAATCAAGTTCATCGAGGAACTTCTCCTGCTTGACAGAATAGATGGAGTAAGAGTAAACACCCAGCGCTCCCAACCCCAGCAGTAGCCCAACCCTCACGTTGTTCTTACGTTGCAGGGCCAACTTACGCACTCTCTCTGCATTCTGTGGAGGAAGACATTATCTGCCTTAAGTATTTATCCTCTGAGCCCAGACATGATTTTCTCATTTCATTCTTATTACACTCATTTCACACTCATGCGGTGTAAAACTTATACTTCACCACAACCAGTGCTGTGTTACAACAAACGACTAATACCAGCATATGATGCCAGTCACAAAGAAGTGCTATGGGAGCTCAAGCATCTGTCATTTTCTGTCACTGAACAACAAAAAATAGGCTGCACAAGGGCATAGCCTAAATCCCCATCTAGTTGAAATGAATAAACTATTCTTCTTGATAATTTTATTAGGCTAAGGACATTTTTTTTTTTTTAACTAAAGGGGCTACATATAGCAGTATTGCAACATCTTTGGTACAAGAGGCTTTTCCTACAGTGAATAATATTGTCTAGTAGCAGGAAGAACAAACTGAAAGGGACATCACCAAGATTCAAAGGGTTAATCAATATCTTCAACATCAACCTGATCCTTTTTCCCACCTAAAGATGGGGTGAGGTAGGATCCAGAAACAACAAAAGAGACAGCAAGCCACATAATACAGTAATTTACACATCATTCAAGCTATGGGATCCTGGCTACATTTCACAAGCGCAACAGCACATTTTGAGGGCAACTGTTAATATTACACTATGTGGAAAACTAGCTACCAGTATCTTAATTCTCCTTCCCACTAATACAGTACATGAGGTGGGAGGGCCCTCATTTGAACAGTTAAATATAATACAATATCGCATTTTCCTCAACAAAATGTATATCATTGGCATCGATACACAAATACAAGTTTTCATGCAATGGTGCAAAAATTACTGCAAGCAGATGCACAGCCAGTCATGTGTAACTGAAACAACTCCTGGTGGGTGGGGGCAGACTATGAAACATTGAAAACTGGTCATCTTCAACACTCAATTATGACTCATGAAATTTACATACATGCATAAGAATATAATTCGACAATGTTGGCACCAATGCTGGGTTGCACATTTGGCTGTGCAAGCAGATCCCCATACATTTAGCCATTCTTCTGTAATGGCAAGATGATTGTAACTGAACCCGAGGAGCTGCAAAGGACTGAGATTCAAAGGCAAAGCCTGATACCCCTACGCAGGAGCAAGTGTACAATGGTTCAAAACGGCCATGAAGATCTTATTATGGCTATATCTGTACCATTCTGTTAAGCAAACATCTGAGCTAACTAAAAGTGTCAGGAGGTAATAAACCAATCAATAAGCTAATGGACTGCAATCTTTGCCATGTACAGCACACACCTGATTCTCTATAATTTTCATGTAGTCAAGCTGAGCCTGGCTTAGGTGCTTGGAGTCCCGCGTCAGGTCCAGCTTAGGCATTGTCTTGCTGTCACCGGCCATTCTGAAAGACAAGTTATGTTACAATCAGGAAGTACAATATTATTACCTTATAAAGTAATTATCCTGGCCTCCAACAAACATTCTAGGAACTCCCCCAAGACAGGAGAAGGATCAGCTAAGTCATATAATGGTAACATATATAAATTCAATTATTACACAAAAATCTTACTAGAAACTCTCACCATGACTGAGGATGAATTTGCTGACACTCACTTAAAATTTCCATTTAAAAATATGCCTGAAACTAATCATTAGCTACCCAACACACTCTCTGCGAACTCCTTCGACAGTGGACAGAACACAGCAGTTAACTGTTACAGTACATAAAAGCAGAGGTGGCCAGCAGGGAAGCAGTACTGTGTTATGGACTTTGTTTCATGAAAACTGGTGTACAGTTCAGGTACTTTTCAAGTATTTTTAATAATAAAGACTCATACTTTTACTTGAGAAAATCTATCTATCTACTGCCAGATGCCATAATCCCGTAAGGGGTGGCCATCTGAAATTGAGTTATTTGTTTTATGGGGAGGGGAACTAACCCTCCACCAACCCATTTGTTGTCACGTAGGGGGCACATGTGGTTTGGTTATATGGTTACCACCTAGCATTGTAAATGGTTTCCTGGCTTACAGGAAACCATTTGGCTTGTCACTCAATGTAAAGCCACCTGTAAAGGAAAAAAAAGCAATAAGAAGTGACAGGAAAGATGGGAGATATAGGAAGAGAGAAGGGCAGGCACAGAAAATGAATGATAAAGGTTTAGAATGAAGAAGGCAGCACTACATCAAGTGAGTGGATGGTGGTTGCCACCACCTACCACTAATATGTCCAAATTTTTTTTAAAAATCCAACAGCACATAATGGAAGCATAAGAAAATACTAGTACCAAAATATAGTACCGACTGATAACAAAACATAATTTTGTTGAACGGGGTGCCATACTGACTCTCCTTCATGTACAGTACGGGTCAAATTGCAAGCACTGTAAACACTTCAAACTAGTAACATTTTTTTCTTTATTTTTACTGACACCTGACAATTACACTCAGCAGCCTTCCTTATTAACTTCTTCATTACTTGCAGGTTCTCAGGCTGAACAAAATCAGCAGTGCATAGCATGAATAAAATACATACCATATGCAGTATGTCGTTAATTTCCTTTTCCCATAACTTCTATTAATACACATCTAACTGCAGTTACAAATGAGACAAGCATATATCACTCTAACATAATGATGACTCAAGATCTACTGTCTCAAAAACGTGAATATTGATGGTGGGAGTTAGGATCACTGTTGTCTCAGAATCTTTGTACGCCACATAATCTCCCACTTTACCTCACTGGTATCCACTGCTATCTGTAGTGCATTCAAAACCTTGTAAGGTATCACCATTAATCCTAGTATGGATTTCGGCTAACCTATCCCTACTGTGGTTGGGCTAGGTAAATGGATGCTTTACTTGAGGCAGCAGAAAGGTCTTGCCAATGTAATTCAAATTCCTCCACTGTTTTCTGTATTTTTCTTGCTATTTTCTGGGTGGTAAATAACCTTTTTCTACTTAATTTTCACCCCACCCTGTTATTATCATCATGTTCCTTAATCAGTACCTCTGGTTGTTTGTTTCTGGCATAATGGAAGAAACTTACCCAAACATATTCAAAGGTGAATTTCAATTCCCATTTCCTAACTAGTGGTTAGGTTAAGTTATGATTAAATGATTATGAACAGTTAAGGTAGGTTTGGTAAGGGTTAGTTAAAACTGAAAGGTTAGGACACTCGCCTAATTATAAATCAAACAAGAAGTGACAAAGTGAAACAGCTAATAACAATGGGAAACAGATTTCTAACAAAAAAGTTTATCAACCACCCCATAAACAGTAAGAAAAATGTAACAGCCTATCATGAATTACTGATTTGGTAAAGTGCTTCAACTACTTAAAGCAATGCATATGCTTACCTGCTTACCTTAAGTTTTTTTTTTTTTTTTTTTAAACTACAAATCCACTCTTAAAGGGTTAAACAGAACACAAAATGGTGCTATTGGTTGGTAAACATTTACCAGTAAAATAAGCAGTGCATCATATATTGCACCATCCAGGAACGTCCAGAACTTTCGAAACAGTACTGCATGTTACCATCCCTCTTAATTACAGTAAAAGACGAAAAAAAATGTCAATTGGGCAAATACAATACCTTTATTACATCATCGACTCATTGTACACCCATTGACCAAGTACACCGGCTAAGACATGCTTGAGTCTTCACAACAAAATGTTCACTATAGTCTCCCTATGTAATAACTACATCCCATTTCTGGATACGATCATTAGAAGCGACCATATAACTCACCTGATGAATCAGTATGCCAACCACTTCCTTTTCTAAATATAATAATATTCTTAAATTATGTCTGGTAGAAATTTCGCCGTACCCCAACAAAGTAAAAACAAACAATAGAACAGCTAGGATCTTGCACTAGCAAATTAAATGTTAATTTGATTTTTAATAACCTTTGTTACAAAGCATTCACCTTAAATATTGATAATATGATTGTTTTATTTTTCGCACATCTGCAGTTAATATGTAGATATCAATCATCGTATTCGATACATCAATACAATTCAGATAGAGATTGTCCATTTTTCCTAAAGTTACGTCACTTGTCTTTCATAACCCGTATTTACCTCTTACATGATGTGTATTTATAAAAGTATAAATAATCAATGGTGTTACTACCACTGAGCTCAATGAGAGCAGTTACTACACAGTTGGATGTCAGTAATTTGAGCTAGCATATACACAAAACATTGTTCATAAATACATTCCTGAAAATTCTCGAAACCCATTCGTTGGGCCACTCATCGAGCCTTCAGTGGAATAGGTACATCAGCCACTCAGCGAGCGTATTACCTTGCTACTTTATTGCTTTTTTTTTTTTTTTTCCCCCACCTAGCTTTAGAGGCCTTACTCCTACTACTCGAATAATGATGGGCAGTGCAAGAATATACAATGTATACTGGGATTTACAAATTTACACGGTTCCACACTGACGTTACCTAGTCCAAACACTAGGCTACACGAGACGGACCCGCGAACCGCCTAGATAGTTCCATAGGGCCTCTAACATGTGGTGATAATGTAGCACACACTATATTTTTTACGGTACAGTATTCTAATTACATGAACCAAAACAATTAGCATACGTGGTGTAAATTTATTTTACAAATCATAAAATGAGATTATTTTCCATACTGCGACTTCTTTATTTGCTATGTAAGATGACGTCTAGAAATTTCTCCACTCTAAGGACGAGAAATTTCTTCATTCAAGGATCCACCCCCACCAAGATCCCACGAGGCCTTATCCTCACATGACAGAACCACGGCCGGGCCCTTTTTACTGGGCCGTGGACAGAACTTACTAGAACAATGTCCTTTCGGTACCCATAATGCCATTAAATTGTGGGAGTCTATACAGAAATGTTTTTGAGACTATACTACTACTATTACTACTACATCACTACTACTATTACAACTACTGCTACTACTACTACAGCACCTTAACATTCTTATTGTTAATTGCTTTATTATAAGCGTAGTTAAGGTCAGTAGCCTAAAAGGGGATGTAAATGTGGAACTTATTTGGCAAAATAAGTCTCAAAGAAAATGTTCTGAAATTTAAACCAACAAGAATACGACTGAAGTATCCCAGCATCTCGAAATGAAAATATTCTCTCTCTCTCTCTCTCTCTCTCTCTCTCTCTCTGTTTCCTTTATCTGAACTTAACTGAAATATTTATTGTCGTAAATGATACAGAGCGCTAATACAACAAAAGAAGGTGGTGGGTTTAACTCCACGAAAGCATGACCCACAGTCAATGGACACCAAGATGGATCAGTAGTAGTAGTAGTAGTAGTAAATTATAAACAGTACAGTTGTATCATAAGTAGGATAGTGCTGGTAATAAAAATAAGTGTTGGTAGCAACAGTAAGAGTAGGATCGGTAGTAGTCCTATAAATAAGGTTTTACTGATATCAGTAATTGTAGTATTTTAATGAGGGTAGCATTCGTAGTAGAATTATAAGTAATGCACGTAGTAGTATTTTATGTAAGGTAGTATTATGAGTAGGGTAGTAATGGTCGTAGTATCATAAATAGTAATGACCTTAGTATTATAAGAAGGGTAGTAGCCTACTGGCAGTGCTTAACTGGTGTCGCGAGTATAGTAGTACTGTAGTAGTAGTACCGGTATATAATAGTAGTTGTAGCAGCAGCAGCAGCAGCAGAACCATACACGGACTGAAGGGGTTAATTATAGTGCTAGTAGTAATGATACAGCTAGTATTAATGATCATAGTCGTGGATATTAATTATGACACTAAGCCAGAGTTACCAATTTCGCATCTTCGGGGTGGCAACATACACGTGTTGATAATGCTATGCAGTCATTACAGTCTTGTTTCTTGAACCATGATCCTTAATGTGAAAACAATACAAGAAATGGGATTATACGTTTCCCTATTAAGACATCCAGCTAAAATCTTTTGCTGGTTATCAGACGAAGTCCAGAAATTTCTGTGCGCAAAGGACCAGAAATTTCCAAAGGACTAGAAATTTCTACACCGTAAGGATGCGTAGAGCCTGCCCTCACGTGACACAGGTGATGAGAGGTTTGACTGCTTCCCACATTGACGTTAAATCGTGATTACTTCCTATGGAAAGTTCAAGTAAATCATTAGAATATCCAAGTTACTTTGTAGAGAGGCGGCCTGCAGTCCAGGTTCGAATCCCGGCTGGGGCAGAGAACAGTTTAAGGATTTGAATTTCTTAAAAAGCAGACTTTTCTGATCTACCAGATGGCCCGCCGACATGTCTTAAAAATACCACCGCTAATACCAGTACACCAGTCCTGTATGAGACAGCCCTAGCATGTATTCAATATGGATGGTGGGTGTTAGCGCCGAAGTGGTGATATGTGGAGATGCAGGAGGACTACTGGGCCCCAAGGAGGACTACTGAGACTCGAGAATAGGCCCTGAAGCCTTTGCCCAGAGTCGGACACGTAATATATATATATATATATATATATATATATATATATATATATATATATATATATATATATATATATATATATAAACCTTAAGTACTAGGTTACAACTACTACCCTGTAAGCAGGATAATATTGTAAGTGGTATTATAAATGGGTCAGCAATATCTACAGTATCTTATACAAACTTTTTTTTTTTCCCCCCATCAGGAGAGTAAGAGGCAGAAACGAAGCTACTCAAGTCGCTCTTTCCCACTACACCATTCAGGATCTATTGGGTTATATGGTTACCACCCAGGGCGGCAAATGGGATTTCCTAAAGTTACACCATGTATTCGCTAAAGCAGACAAGTGGATGAAGGGAGCCTCCACCTACTTCACTGGTATAGCTACTGCTCATCATATAAGCAACATAATATTCACTGAACGTTAGAAGCAGTATTGATAGTATTATAAGCAGAACTAGGAGCAATATTATAAGCAGGGCAGTACTGGTAGCGGTATATAAGCAGAATTTGTAGATGTATTATAAGCAGAGCAATATTGGTAGCATTATAAGTAAGGCAGTATTCGTAAAATTAATCTACCGTGATAGTATTTCAAGTACTAATGGCTGTAATGTAGTAGTAGTAGTAGTAGCAGTAGTATACATATCGTACTCAGGTGGGTGTCATTAGTACAACGAGTATAATGGCGCTGGTAGTAGCTAAGTAGAATTATAAGTAACAATGATAGAATTTACAAGTGTTAGTAGTAGCAGATAGGTAGGGTAGTAGTAGTTGTTGTTTTTGTTGTTGTGGCCCAAAATTTAGCCGAAACGTGAACCTAGTGGACTGCAGGCTGAAGTTGTCCTGCATCTTCATTTCAGGGGATAGGGAGTTGAAGGATGTATAGCCGGGCAGGGGAATCAGCAACATCCATGTCACCACGTGTAGGCACCCTTTTCCACTAGGAGAATACAATAGTGTGGTAGTACTGGGTGGACGTTGTGGTATTAATTGTTGGCAGTGACTATAGTGACTGGAAGGGTGGTACTTGTGGTATAAATCTTGGTACTGCGATAGTGGTAATAATGATGGCGTTTGTGGTGGCTGTGGTGTTAATGGTGGTAGTTGTAGTATATTTGTAGTATACTGGCAGGTGTGGTATTAGTGTTAATATTGGCAGTGGTATGAGTGGTGGTAGTTGTGGTATGAATGATGGTACTGGTATTTTGATAGGAATGGTAGGAGTTGTGATATTAATGTGGTTACTGGCATAGTGGTATTAATTATTGTAGGTGCAGTGGTATTAACGATGGTGTCTGAAAAGATGACATACTCGGGCTGAAGGGGTTAACTATGGTACTGGTATTAAAGATGAAACTGGTATTAATGAGAATAGTGGTATTACTGATGATCCTAGTGTCACTTATGGTCGTGCTAGAGGTAGGAATGAATAGTAGTGATCGAGGTAGTGCAAAGTAGACATTAATGGTAGTAGGAATGAATGGTAGTGTTCGAGGCAGGTTATTATTCCAGGCAGAATTAATAGTTCTCGAGGTAGGAACTGTTGGTAGTGTTAGAAGTAGGAATTAACGGCAGATATCGAGGTAGGAATACGCATGGGAATACGTGGTAGTGGTGGACATAGGAAATAATGGTACCACACAAACTCGTGGTAGCAGTGGTGCGGGAGTACATGGTACCCACGTGGTAGACTGGGTGGCAGGTGGTTGTAGTTGCCTGCCGTTTTAATTGTTGCTTTTATTTGCTAATATATGAATATCTTGAAGGAAAAAGGTATGTTTTGTCATCGCCAACTCATCAATCATGTAGTTTAACTAGGCGGTTTGGTATGTTTTTCATGTACTTATCAGATTTATTCCTGAATTTTATGAAATGCTCTCTACTATGGCTTTAATTACAATAAATGTAAAACTGTGCACACTGCACGTTCAGTGAGCCATTCTAAGAAAATTACAACCATATAAAGTTTGTTTTATTACGTTATAAGTAATAACAAGCAGTATCAATATTACCCAGATATACAGCAAGTATCGTAGAAGGCGTAGATCACATCCAGTTGTCCGGACACGATGGGTTTATAAGTTACGAAGGATTTTTCTGTAACATGTGAGAAGCAAGAAAACACAAGGATAATCAATAGTTCCCCCTTCAGAGCTTCTAGAACCTTCTCGAACCTTCCACCACAGCACTCATTTATCGTGGTGTTTCCGGTAACGAGTACCTGCTAAATTTCTAAATTATAAAAGACCTGTCGACTTTGTGACCTTAAAATTAGTATGAATAGAAAACATAATCGATTTCAACATGTACTTTATTGATGATTAAGGTACGATAAGCCCGAATAAGAAAATTAGGGACATTCTTGCGGAGGAATACACAGTGAGGGCTCCGTACAGATTTTAACCGGGGGTGTGTGGAATCAGCATTAGAACCCACTCGGAGCCCGCGTAGTTTAGACGCAAGGCGCTGTTCCTCTGTTACATTCCCGCGCATTTGATACATTCCAAAGAGACCAAACGTAAGTACTGTGTAGTTTTATTGGTGTGTACTTACGCTGCGGACCGTCATAGTTTTAGCGTTGCTATTCAAGTTATTTTTGTAACATTTATCGTGTACTGTCACAGGTGTGTGGTGAAATACGGGTGCCGGTCGCCTGGGTGTGCCAGGGTGCGGCGCGCGATTAATTCCTTCACCATAATGATTAGTATTCTTGCTGCCTCTAGTGGAATTAACATTTCGAGTTGATGGGATTTTATGTAATTTTTGTGAATGAATAGAATATCAAAATAATCTCGAGTTCATCTTAGTAAGCAATCACGTGTTCTGGGAAAATGCCAGGTGACTAATACCTTTTGAATTTCCTTGTGGTTTTGAGAGCCATGAACAAGTTCTTGAGCCTGTCAAGAAGCGTGGGTTTCCTAGTGGTGTATATGGTGGAGCCTTTTTGAGTAATGTGCATACGCTATTGTTTTGCAGAATCTAATGCAAGTTATTTTCGCGTCATATGTTAGGTCTGTCGGACATCGGTAGATTTGCCCAGTGAATTTGTATTTTGTGGCTTCAGGGACTTAGTTTATGTTGTATTAATTCAGTATATAGTAGAAACTCCAGTTTCATCAGGACGTGAACGCAGTGGACTGCATGCTGAAGTTTCCCTTTTCCTGTAGTTCACACTCTTTGGGGAATAAGAAGTCGAGGGGATGTACGAAACCTGTTGCCTGCAGATTTTAAGGACTTGGGCCTCACGGTGAAGGACAAATTGACACACGGCGAGGAGGGGCTAATGTGCGATGAGAAGACGGAAGAGTGTTGACGTGAATTCTCCAGGGTTAATTGGATTACCGCTGACTGTAAATTACTTTAATTTAATTACTGTGAACAGTTGACTAGGAAAGTTTTGGTAGGTTGGGACAGTTAATATAGGACTGCTGTCGGGTTAGGACACGGTCACCCACGCGCCGGGGAGGGGAGGGGATAGTACAAACAGCTCATGGGCACAGGTACAGTATAGATATTGCTCTGGGACGTGGTCTAATGTAAGACTGCCATGAGGCATAGCTTAAATACAGGCACTGCACTGAAACACTATGGAGGTTGTGCTGATCACTCTGAAGTTTAGGCACGTGATTTAGGGGTTGCCGTGGTTACACTCTGATTTTGAGGGTTAGGATACTGGTTTAGACTTGCTTTGGGGAACAGGCACATGAGTTTGGAAAGTTCGGGTACTTTGTGGATAAGTTTGTCCAAATTTGCTGTCCCATATACTTTAACCATTCTATTCCTTTCCACAGATGCCTGAGGAAGTAATGGAAGACGTGGAGACCTTCGCCTTCCAGGCGGAGATCGCCCAGTTGATGTCCCTCATCATCAACACCTTTTACAGCAACAAAGAGATCTTCCTTCGTGAGCTGATCTCAAACTCCTCAGATGCTCTGGACAAGATCCGCTATGAGTCCCTCACAGATCCATCAAAGCTGGACACAGGCAAGGACCTCTTCATCAAGCTGGTGCCCAACAAGAATGACCGCACCCTCACCATCATCGACAGGTGAGCATTTAATTAGTTCTCCTTCAATACTATAAAGTTTTAATTTCAACTTTATCCCCTGTGAGCTTCATTGCTCTGTAATGGTGAATTCAATCACCTTGAAGTAGTAACTGCTGTATTTGTGGAAATTGGTTGCTGGATATGACTGTCCTAAACAGTTATGGGTTGAAACTGAAATACTACTTTAAGTGCTTTCTTTTTGGACGTGTCTGATTTGTTTGATATCTGTGGAAAATAGGTTTTCTCCCATTTACCAAGCATCATCCTCAATACCTGGGTGAAGATTTATATAAGCACTAAAGTTGGTTAATGTTAAGTATTTATATTTGATGTAGTTTGTGAAGAATGTACAAGGCAGTCTGTTCAACAGGACGGCATGCTTTGATGACATAGTCAGAGATGACAGAATATTAGGAGTGACATGCAGAGGTGATCTGGTAATTACAAGGCAGTGGTATGGAAGTACAAAAGCAAGAAACAATATTGTGATTATACATATGGAGAGTGGATTGCATCATTTTGATTATTTGCAGAGTTTTTAAAATTAAAAGATCATGCAGAATGCTGTTTTGTTCTCACAAACTTTGTCAGGCAGGAGTGTTTCAGCTTAAATGTGTTGTTTGTATCAATGATGAGATAATTTGCGCCTGAAGGGTGGCTGGGTGACACAATGCCTGGTGTCAAGTGCCCTCCACCAGACTTGTTCGATAACATACTCTGAAAAATGTTGCAAGTTTCCATATTGCCCTACAGTAATGAGTATGACCCACAAAACTAATGGGAATTTTTATTTACAGTGGTATTGGTATGACAAAGGCCGATCTTGTGAACAACCTTGGAACCATTGCAAAATCTGGCACAAAGGCATTCATGGAAGCACTGCAGGCAGGTGCTGACATCTCCATGATTGGTCAGTTTGGTGTGGGCTTCTACTCTGCCTACCTGGTGGCCGACAAGGTGACAGTTGTATCCAAGAACAATGACGATGAACAGTATGTGTGGGAGTCCTCTGCCGGTGGATCGTTCACTGTCCGAACTGACCATGGTAAGGCACGAGGGTATTAATGGTACTGGATTTTGTGGCATTTAAGTTGTAGTGGTCATAATAAATACCCTGTCACACTTGAGTGCTCTCCTCTTTATGGGACAGTTCTATGATGCACACAGGGAGATCAAGGGTGGGCTTCCGTGCTGTGAACTGGTGTAGTGCATTAGCCCCGTAGCCCTCATACAATGTTTTAAATGCCTGGTCATCCTGAGTTAAGGTAATACAACAGGATGTGGATCATTCTGCTAGGTGTTTGGGGGTTTACTGCTCTTGTGACACCACTATGGGGTAAACAACTGATCATTCCCAAATGTCTTAGTAACAAACCCCAGGGCCTTTGCAGTCTTGATTGGGTGACGCAAGATTGGATGTACACTCAAACCTCGATTTTAAGGGATTTCGGATTTAAGGGACTTCATGTTTTACCTGACAGACATTGTTTTGTAATGATACATGATGTCAAGGTTATACACATTGAAATGTTTCTTTATACAGTACCTGTAAAATAATATTCCTATTCATATAATTCAGTAAGATAAGTAAAACAATCATTGCTTTTCTTAATAAGATTGTCTTTATATGTGGTAAAACAATGAACATTTTCAAGTAAGGGACAAGCTGATTCTCCATTTAGTCCCTTAAATCGAGGTTTGTGTGTACAGTACTTAAAGCATAAAGTTTTAAAATTTGCATGTACGAGATTTGGTAATGATAGCAGAGAATGAAAGGGGAGTGGATGAAAGATTTAGGAAGTGGAGAGATGGTATGAGGTGCAAGGGCTTAGGACTAAATGCAGATAAAACAAAAGTGATGGTATCTAGGGCTGGTGGCGGTACTGTCAAAGAATAGGAGAATGACCATGTGCGATTTGCCACAAGGGCGTGGGAAGTAATTCTATTTTGTGAAGTGTGTTAAGTGGGTGCATAAGAGATGTAGTGGTATTAGAGGTACAGTGCAAGTTAGGGAGAGCAGGTGGAAATTCAGGCATGAAAGGTATTATTTGCTGGTGAGTCCCTTGAGTGTGTGGAAGAGATTTGTTATTTGGGAGACGTGTAGGAGGTGGGGCTGGAGCTAACTCTGTGGCTAGAGTGAGGAGTGGTTTAAAGGAGGAGCTGTTGCCTCTCCTGACATTGCGAGGGCCCGTCCTCTGTGGTTTATGGTATTGAAACCTTGGCAGTTAATGAAGAGGATGTTTGTAGGCTCAGATGTACTGAAATGAGAATTGAGTAGGTGGATGTGCAGTTTGTCCCTGAGTGTGAAGCCTGGGGGGGGGGGGGCTAGGTTTACAGCTGAAGAGTTGAGGTGTAGGATGGGATTGGAGTGTATTAGTGTTGTGATGAGGAGAGGTAGAGGTTTGGGAATGTGGAGAGGATAGAGTGAAGAAAGTGAGAAGTGTTAATGTTAAGGGTAGGGTAGTGAGAGGTAGACCGAAAAAGACCTGGGACGAGATCATTGAGTGTTTCCTCAGGGAGGGACTGAATAGGGAAGCTGCCAGAGATCTTGCAGTATGGAGAGCCACCACTACATGACCAAGGTCGATGCATGCAAGCATGCTGGAGCCTCCAAATATGAACAAATGAACAGAACATATTTTCTTTCAGGGGAACCATTGGGACGAGGTACTAAGATAACCCTGCACCTGAAGGAAGATCAGACAGAGTACCTGGAGGAGAGGCGAATCAAGGAGATTGTAAAGAAGCACTCGCAGTTCATCGGTTACCCAATCAAGCTCCTGGTTGAGAAAGAGAGGGACAAGGTATGTATTAGTGTTTGCATTTGGATGATACAGGTCATCTCTGGTAAATTCAGTACCAGCTGGTGCCTTTATAATTTGATGGCTTAAGATTGATTTCTGCCAGTTTATACTTGTCACAGCAATACTGCATAGAGCTTGTTGACTGCATTGACTGCACTTTAACTTAAATTAGCCATGGTGACTAGGCATGAATTTTGAATTTTGTAACAACCTTCCCCCCCCCCTCTTTTTTTTTTTTTTTTTTCCTGTTGGTGTGCTTTAGTATAAAATTTAGTCTGGAGGTTTTGGAGGATCAAAACACATTAATAATTAGAGGGCCTAAGTTGCAAAGATAATAATTATGTGTTATGATTCATTGCAGGAAGTGTCTGATGATGAGGAAGAAGAAAAAGAAGAGGATGAAAAGAAGGATGAGGAAGATGACAAGCCAAAAGTTGAGGATGTGGGTGAGGATGAGGAGGCAGACAAGAAGGAAGGAAAGAAAAAGAAAACTGTAAAGGAGAAATACACTGAAGATGAGGAACTCAATAAGACAAAGCCTCTTTGGACTCGCAATCCTGATGACATCTCTCAGGATGAGTATGGTGAATTTTACAAATCTCTCACCAATGACTGGGAGGATCATTTGGCTGTTAAGCACTTCAGTGTGGAGGGTCAGTTGGAATTCCGTGCCCTCCTGTTCTTGCCTCGCCGTGCTCCATTCGACTTGTTTGAGAACCGCAAGCAGAAGAACAAGATAAAGCTGTATGTACGTCGTGTGTTCATCATGGAAAACTGTGAGGAGCTTATTCCAGAGTATCTCAACTTCCTTAATGGCGTTGTAGACTCTGAGGATTTGCCATTGAATATTTCCCGTGAGATGCTTCAGCAGAACAAAATCCTGAAGGTGATTCGCAAGAACTTGGTCAAAAAGGCCATGGAGCTGTTTGAAGAATTGGTTGAGGACAAAGATAACTACAAGAAATTCTATGAAAACTTTTCGAAGAACATCAAACTGGGTATCCACGAGGACTCCACCAACCGTAAGAAGCTGGCAGAATTCCTGCGCTACCACACATCTGCTTCTGGTGATGACATTTGCAGCCTGAAGGACTATGTCTCCCGCATGAAGGAGAACCAGAAGCACATTTATTACATTACTGGTGAGAGCCGTGAACAAGTTCACAACTCGGCCTTCGTGGAGCGTGTCAAGAAGCGTGGGTTTGAAGTGGTGTACATGGTGGAGCCCATTGATGAATACTGCGTCCAGCAGCTGAAGGAGTATGATGGCAAGCAACTGGTGTCTGTTACAAAGGAGGGGCTTGAACTTCCTGAGGATGCTGATGAAAAGAAGCGTTTGGAGGAACAGAAGTCAAAGTTTGAAAACCTCTGCAAGGTGGTCAAGGACATCCTGGATAAGCGTGTTGAGAAGGTAGTGGTGAGCAACCGGCTGGTAACTTCCCCATGCTGCATTGTGACATCCCAGTATGGTTGGACTGCTAACATGGAGCGCATCATGAAGGCACAGGCATTGCGTGATACCTCCACTATGGGCTATATGGCTGCAAAGAAACACCTGGAAATCAACCCCGACCACAGTATTATTGAAACCCTTAGGCAGAAGGCAGATGCTGACAAGAATGACAAGTCTGTCAAGGACCTTGTCATGTTACTGTTTGAGAGTGCCCTGCTGTCCTCTGGCTTCACCTTGGAGGATCCTGGTGTCCATGCTGGCCGCATCTACAGGTGAGTTCCAGAGAATAAATAATGAAAGGAGGGTGAAGTTGGTGAGGGATGCAATGAAAAGTAATGGTGAGGATATGGTGTTGAATATTGAAAAGCAGTGCTTCAGTTTAGTTCTGCTTTTCCTACTGTGCGGTTCCTTTGTCTTGGGTCTATCCCATGCAATTGCAGGAAGCTGTTTTAGATGGTTGTTTTGCTGATGACTGAAGTTATATCCGCTTATTATATGAAAAACTTGATTAAATTCTCCGTCTGAACTTGTATTTCTGCTTTAGTTACCATGTGCAGTATAACATTGTCTAACATTTTTTTTTTTTCTTCCAGAATGATTAAATTGGGCCTTGGTATCGATGAAGACGATACTCCAGCAGAAGAAGGAACAGAGAATGCTGACGAGGAGATGCCACCCCTGGAAGGAGATGATGAAGATGCCTCCCGCATGGAAGAAGTGGACTAATTTGTAGGGTCATCTGCTAGTCAAACTTGTTTACAATACCTTCATTCTCATTCCATACCAAAGTTCATTTTAATTTTATTCCATTTTCATGTATCATTCCGGATCTCCATTCCTTAAGTTATTTTTGTTGAAAGTGTCGTAGTTATAAGGTATGAATAGTTATTGTAGGAAAGTTGTGTAAGCTGTTAAGTGTTTTGTAATAAAACTGGAAATTAACATTCTTTGCATTCCTTTTTGTATTATGGTGGCGGTTTGCATTTGTTTTTGTAATATGGTTGCTGTTCAGTAGTGTTAAAGTGTTGTAAGGGGTCTATGAGAATTGAAGTTTGATGGATGGTTTTGAGGTATGGAGTGGTATGTAAAACACTAATTCCAAGCTGAGGAAGTTATAAATTATTGTGTGAGGAAGTTGGGGGGGGGGAGGTTTCACTATTGTGCTGAAGTTATTAATAACAAACGAATACTGAGGCTTGACTAGATTCTCAAACCACATAGTCATTGGGTAAAGAATATTGATGTGACTGGTGAAATGTAAGTGTAAATTTTATGGTAGCCCCTTTAGGTGCATGGATGGGCGAGGGATATACACCTCTAATCTCGGCGTAAACGACAGGCTCAGTAACTTCTGATGCTTGTGACGGAAAATTGCAGTTAAATCAGAGAAACCCACAGCAGCCAGATTATATATTTGGTTCCCGAATCTCAGTTTTAAATCAAGACGTGAAGTGCTCTGGGGGCTCGGGGTTTTCGTCCTGTTTTTTCCTTGCCGTGGATCTTGCTGATAGGCTTATAGTAGTGAAAATCGGTGGGGCCGTACTTATAAAACCAACATCATGGTTAAGTGAAAGGCAGAAGTGTGGGACTTACGGAGCAGTTCATCATAACGAGTTCGACATTTTGATACGTCGAAATAACAAGCTGCTGAGGTAGTGGTTTGCCACTTGCGAATTTTACAGGAAAAAAAAACTAGAAGAGACGTAACAAAAAATATCAACTTACTGCATTTTTTTTTTTTTTTTATGTTTTCAGCGAAAAGTCAACTGATGAATGTCAAGTTTTAGGAATTATTTATTTACCATTTTGTTTTATTATTTACGAGGACATGTTGCCTCACCGTACCATCCTGTAAACAAACACGGTACACCACCACCGCAATCTGGAACATGGAGAGCTACAGCAGTACGATGGGGAAACATACAAGTGGTCGTCACCACTACAAAGCTGCATTTTTCCAACTGCAAGGTAATGCAACGTTAAAATAACTTTCATCTCTGGCGTGAGAGCCTTGTTTGTTGCCGTTGGCCTTTTAAGGGTCTCCCGCACCAAATGTCACAAAAATTGTGCTTGCATGCCCCAAGCCGTATCTCTTTACCAGTTTTGCATCACTTAGATAGTTAAGCACATCTTTCCTGTCACCAAAACGTCTTGGTTGACGGTGGCAAATTTCCTGTTGTGGTGCGGCGGCCATAAGCCGCGTCCAAAGCGCTACACCAACTGGGGAGTTGTCTTTAACTATGTCTTAGGTTAGGTAGGAGTTATGTCTCCTTCCTGTGAATTTAGGACAGACTTTCGCCGTATGATGCAGTCTTAGTGTTTTATAAGTACAGACCCAGAGCACTTTTAACAAGACCAGATTCAAGTATGACTGTGGTGCGTTTCTTTGAGTTACACACTGACTGGTGGTTTCTCTGAGTTAAATACCGTATATTCTGGCTGCTGTGGGTTTGAATTAAGTACTCAATAATCGGTGGATTTATGAAACTGTATACTGTACAATATAAGCTTTATCTATGGTAGGTTTCTTTTAGTTACCTACTTGTGTGGGTTTCTCTGACTTAAATGTGTTTGTGTTAAGGTTGTCGCACTACTATAACCACGCATATGCCCACACCCATACGATTTTCACTACTATAAGCCTATCAGCAAGATCCGCGGCCAGGAAAAAACTGGACGAAAACCCCGAACCCCCAGAGCATTTCATGTCAGTGGGACCAGTCCCGGAATCTCAGTTTTAACACACAACATGAAATGCTTTGGGGGCTCAGGGTTTTCGCCCACATTTTTTTCCTGGCCGCGGATCGTGCTGATTGGCCAAGTTCACGATTTTGGCCATTTCTTAATACCCTGAAGATTTTATGTTGATAGCTCAAGCCGTTCATGAGATAGCCTGTAATGATGTTAAAGGCGGGCGATAAAAACTAGTTGACCTTTGGCTGTCATTTTGGTGACCTTGACCTAATTGACCTTGCGTGCCCAATTTCAAACTCGGGTCAAGATTTTGGCCCTATCTTGATACCCTGAAGGTTTCATGTTGATAGCTCTAGTCATTCGTGAGATATATTGGTGCTAAAGGCGGACGAGAAAAATTAGTTGACCTATGACAGCCATTTTGGTGACCTTGATCTTGAACCCAAGTGCCCATTTTCGAACTCGGCCAAGAATTTGGCCATATTTTGATACCCTGAAAGCTTCATGTTGATGGCTCAAGCCATTCATAAGATATAATGGGAACACACACACACACACACACACACACACACACACTCAGAGGAAGGCAAAAACATCATCTCTCCGCCTTCTAAAGACGGACGATAATAATAATAATAATAATTATAATAATAATAATAATAATAATAACAATAATAATAATAATGATAATAATAATAACGACAACGAAGCCTCCCCCCCCCTCTCTCTCTCTCTCTCTCATAGGCAGCATGATCATTGACGTTTGTCTCTATTATCTCAGGCTTTCTAAATTAACGCATCCATTCCTGCCTAAGGATACTGGGTTTGCCACAGTTAGCACCAAAATTAACTAATAATGCTGGTTTCGAAATCACTAGAGGGAAACGTTTGGAAAGTTCTTAAGAAAAGTAGTCTATAATGGATCTAAAGTGATAAGTCCATATATACAGGAAACAATTATACGTTTTATATTTATTTAGTTATTTATTAAATAATTATAAATTGCCTCCCGGGATAATTAAGGGCAGGCTTTGAATTTTGTCAACAGGATGTTCATTATGACCCCCAACTTCCGGAAACGTTTCTAGACCCTTCTGGAACATTCTCTGTATGAGGTTGCCTGATAGTCTGATATGGTAACTGAATAAATTTTTTATTGCATCCGTGCAATTCTTATAATTAGCCTTGCAATATAGTTATAGAGTACCGTGATAAGTCCAGCTTCAAACATGCAGTGATTAAAGAGAGGGAAAAAAGAATAATAGAACAGGTTCACCTTCATTCTTACGGGGCGTTTATATTGCACCATCGAAACAAAACGAGTAAAAATAGCAAAAGTTAACTGTGACCCCAAACATATCAGAGAGCTTTGCCAGTTTCATGATAAAAGGCAGACATCGCTAAATCGAAATAAAAATAGTAATTCTCGAACATCTCGTAGTTCAAGATGGCCGCCGTTGCCAAAATCTCATACATATATAGCCAAGGGGTGCCATGTGTTCCACAGAACCGGTTAGGCAGCCGTCAAGAAGACACGTGTGAGAAAGGAACCTCTTGAAGACAAAGTGATTTATTTTTATACCAGTGCCAACTAAGGTACAGTAACTGAAGGTAAGCTAGTAAACGAAATGTGGTTGGTGACGAATCTGTGGAGTGATGTTCTTACCGCAAAAATCGCTGAAATAACTCGGCATTTTAACATTTTACAGCTTACTACTTTTGTATTATAGAGTTGCATCGTCACCGACTTAAAAAGCAGGAAATAATTAATTGTGTTGCTCTGTGGTTAGCTCTGAACAACAGTGTATGTTCAGGTACAGCTCATGTCGAGCACATTTTTTATTTTTCTGAGCTACCTTCTTAGTCCAGTATGCTATTTGTGTTTTAACCCTCAGAAGACGGGAAGCCACTCCCCAGCCTGGTTACTTGCGTAGCCCAAAATTAAACTAGCAAGATTAACCAGGTAAAGAGTACTCAGACAACACAGCGAGGCCGCGCCCTAAGTTGACCTGTTTAAACCTGAACAATAAAAATATCCCAAACCTTTACATGATATGTGCCGATATTTATAAAAAACTGGATCAACCAACCTTAAATTATTTCGTTAACATTCATGTCTAAATACCTAAATACCTGCATATTGGACGTTAGGAGCGGACTACACACGGCGTCGCAAACACTGGAGAGCTACAGTGTCAGGAGTTAAGATGCGTGGCGTTACGAAGATTAGCATATCTCACGTCCAGAAAAGCTAGTACCGGTACCCTCGACTTTGGAGGGCGAGAGTGATTTCCAACCTGAATAAAATCGTACTGTAGCACTTAACATGGTTTTCACGTCTTTAAATGGACGATGCTTGGTTATTAGTCATGAGAATTGAAATATTGTTGTAGAAGGTACAGAACGCTAATATATAGCAAAAGAAGGTCATGAGAGAACGGGAAATCTGACCGTGGAAAGAATACCTTTAATATAACTTGTGCATCCTAAGAAGTGTATTAGAGACCACATTATCTATTTTAACTCAGACGAAAAATTTCTGAAGTCTGACAGAACCCGCCATGCTTTGTGCTATTTTTGGCAGCCGTGGGAGGTACTGCGGTAGGGGTGTCGGGGTCCGGGGGGAGGGAGGGGGCGAGGGATGGGAAGGGAACGTGAGAGGTAGCCTAAGCACTGTAAGCAGGGAAAATGAGGGAAAGATGTAAAGCTAAGGCAAAGAAAGGAGTGGGCAGACAATGAGAGTACAAGGCCTAGTAAGCACATACAACAGGATTTCTATTGACCCATAGAGATGTGTGAAGGAGAAACTAATTCTGCAGAAAATGCAGTGTATTAAGAAAAAAAAAAAGTGGAAATGAGGAATGCTTTCCCCTGCCCACCACTCCAAGCAATACTACGATTGTTAGGAATAAAACAAGTTATCTTGGTGGAGAGAGAGAGAGAGAGAGAGGCATTCTCCTGCTTCTTCCCTCCCTCCCTACATCTACCCCCTCTCTTCTCCCCATCTTCCTCCTTCCTTACCACTTTCCCCCCCTTTTCGCAGCCTTACCCCCTCTCTTTGTCTCTCATTCCCCTTCCCCTTCTTTTATCCTTACTCCTTCCCCACCCCTTCTCCTCTTTCCCTGCTTCCCTTCCTTCCCCATTTCCCCCACCTCCTTCCTTCCCTTCCCCCCTTTTCACCAATATATTGTACATCTCTTCTCATGGCCAAACACCTATGCCCTAACTTGAGAGACCATGAGGTAATTCTACTTTATTTTTTAAATTTCTCTTTCCCAAAACTCAGAGTGTGTGTGTGTGTGTGTGTGTGTGTGTGTGTGAGAGAGAGAGAGAGAGAGAGAGAGTTATATTTTATAAGTATTATGGAAAATACAATTTTTTGTATGCACTTCATCTGCAGATGCCTGAGGAGATGATGGAAGATGTAGAGACCTTCGCCTTCCAGGCGGAGATCGCCCAGTTGATGTCCCTCATCATCAACACCTTTTACAGCAACAAAGAGATCTTCCTTCGTGAACTGATTTCAAACTCCTCAGATGCTCTGGACAAGATCCGCTATGAGTCCCTCACAGATCCATCAAAGCTGGAGGCTGGCAAGGATCTTCACATCAGACTGGAACTGGACAAGGGCAACCGCACACTGACCATTATTGACACTGGTGTGGGCATGACAAAGGCTGATCTTGTTAACAACCTTGGAACCATTGCAAAGTCTGGCACAAAGGCATTCATGGAGGCTCTGCAGGCTGGTGCTGACATCTCCATGATTGGTCAGTTTGGTGTGGGCTTCTACTCTGCCTACCTGGTGGCAGACAAGGTGGTGGTGACAAGTAAGCACAATGATGATGAGCAGTACACCTGGGAGTCGGCAGCTGGTGGCTCATTCACTATCCGCCCAGACAAAAGTAAGTGTTACCAAGAATGATACTTTACAGCATATTTATTCTAACCTGGTGAAGACTTGACCATTTTTAGCTCAGTTGATGGCTATATATTTTAGCCAACTGTACAGTGTAGTGAGATTGGACAGTCATTTTAAGGCTCCTCAGATTTCATGCAACCATGAATTTGTATTTTGGGGAGTGGCTCAGTTCTGTGACAGGAAATAAACTGACTACAGTGAGGTTAGTTATAAGTCATCATCAAAATCACAAACGGCTAAGATAAAATGAAATAATATAGCCATTGTATGTTATTTTTAAAAATCAGGATAGTCTCTTGCCTGATAGTTCAGTAAAGCTTGACTGGCTCCTAAGCTTGCATCACTGGGTTTCAAGTCATTTCTCACTCTCTCATTATAGACTGTAATGAAGTGAATCAGTGCATATATCTTAAACTGAATATACTATAAACCTCTTGCAGACAACCCTCTCAGCCGTGGTACAAGGATCACATTGTACCTGAAGGAGGACCAGACAGAATACCTTGAGGAGCGCAGGATCAAGGAAGTGGTCAAGAAGCATTCTCAGTTCATTGGCTACCCCATTAAACTGCTTGTTGAGAAGGAGAGGGAAAAGGTGAGGTGAAAGCCAGAGGGCTGGTGGCCATGTTAAAAAAATTATAGACCATATTCTTGTTGGCTCAGCCGGCTTTTGGGCACCTTCTCCGTTGTGGTTAATTTTGCATAGTACAATACAGTACAGCTTATTATTTGCTTATATGCAGTTTACATCTATTTTATTACTGACACAGAATGCATAAATACCATACAAGAACATATCAGTACAGAAATGAACTGTTAAGGAAGAGGTGCTAGAGAGACCACTGGCCCATGAGAATACAGTACAATTAGCGCAAAAGGAAAGGCCAGCTCCCAGTTTGTACGTCAAACATCATAATGGAAAGTTACACAGGTTTGGCCTTTCTTCTTCATTATTTCATTCCTGTTGTAGTATTTAGTTTAATGATTTCCAGTCCTCATGAATGTTTTGAAATTAATAGTCATAAGAGCTTGCCTACGCCTTCATATGCTTGGTTTTAATATGATGATTGTGAGAGTGGGAAGAGGAATGCCTGTAGTATATATCAATGAGTACCGTGCTTATAGTTTTTCTTCCCAATTTCAGCAAGTCCCAGATGATGAGGAAGAGGAGGAGGAAGGTGCAGAGAAGAAGGAAGAGAAAGCTGATGCCCCCAAGGTTGAGGATGTGGGTGCTGATGAGGATGCAGACAAAGGAGTAGAGAAGGCCAAGAAGTTCAAGACCGTGAAGGAAAAGTACACAGAGGATGAGGAACTGAACAAGACCAAACCCCTCTGGACCCGCAACCCAGATGACATCTCCCAGGAGGAGTACGGAGAGTTCTACCGCTCTCTGACAAATGACTGGGAGGATCACCTGGCCATTAAGCACTTTAGTGTTGAGGGTCAACTTGAGTTCCGCGCCTTGCTGTTTGTGCCGCGTCGTGCGCCCTTCGACCTGTTTGAGAACCGCAAGCAGAAGAACAAGATCAAGCTCTATGTACGCCGTGTCTTCATCATGGACAACTGTGAGGAGCTTATCCCGGAGTACCTCAACTTCATCACTGGTGTAGTTGACTCTGAGGACCTGCCACTGAATATTTCCCGTGAAATGCTGCAGCAGAACAAGATCCTGAAGGTGATCCGCAAGAACCTGGTCAAGAAGGCAATGGAGCTTTTTGAGGAGCTGGTGGAAGAAAAGGACTCCTTCAAGAAGTTCTACGACAACTTCTCCAAGAATATCAAGCTGGGCATCCATGAGGACTCCACCAACCGCAAGAAACTAGCAGAATTCTTGAGGTTCTACACATCTTCCTCTGGCGATGAGATGTGCTCGCTCAAGGACTATGTCTCCCGCATGAAGGAGAACCAGAAGCAAATCTACTACATTACTGGTGAGAACAAGGAGGCTGTAGCTAACTCTGCCTTTGTTGAGCGGGTGAAGAAGGGTGGCTTTGAGGTGATCTACATGATTGACCCCATCGATGAATATTGCATCCAGCAGCTGAAGGAGTACGATGGCAAGCAGCTCACCTCCGTTACAAAGGAAGGACTCGAGTTGCCTGAGGATGAGGATGCAAAGAAGAAGTTTGAGGATAAGAAGAAGGAGCTGGAAAGTCTGTGCAAGGTGAGACATGATTGTTTTTTTTAAGATACACCTCAACGGGTTGTATTATTGTGCAGTAAGGAAGTTCCCTTCCACCGCTTTCATAGTTGTCATAGTTTTTGTTTTGCCGTGACACTGGGTCAGCAAGATGATGTTTACATCATCTTAGCTGTAATTAACTTAGATGTCATATTGTGTATTACCACTTTGACATAGTTGTATGTAATTGTTTCTTTTGCAGGTGATCAAGGACATCCTGGATAAGCGTGTTGAGAAGGTAGTGGTGAGCAACCGGCTGGTAACTTCCCCATGCTGCATTGTGACATCCCAATATGGTTGGACTGCTAACATGGAGCGCATCATGAAGGCACAGGCACTGCGTGACACCTCCACTATGGGCTATATGGCCGCTAAGAAACACCTGGAAATCAACCCTGACCACAGTATCATTGAAACCCTCAAACAGAAAGCAGATGCTGACAAGAATGACAAGTCAGTTAAGGATCTTGTCATGCTGCTGTTTGAGACTTCACTTCTCGCATCTGGCTTCAACTTGGAAGACCCTGGGATTCATGCTGCCAGAATTTACAGGTGTGTACATTTCGTCCTGGGCAGGAACAATGTTAGAACTTATCAGTAATCCCTTCAACTTGATGACACATTTCAGTTTATTACTGTTTTTCTTAGACCATGCTCTCAGGTGCCTGCCCTTTCCTCTCTTCCTTCCACAACTGTCTTTCTTTCCTTCATTCTCTCCTCTTCCTTCTGTCTACAGATGACTCTACACTGAGTGACAAGCCAAATGGTTTCCTGTACACGAGGAAACAATTTACTGTGCTGGTTGGTAACCATATAACCAAATGATGGCACCTGGTGGTTTAGTGAGTAATTAAGGCACTCCAGTCGGATTGAGCTGGTGCAGGTTTATATCCAAGGGGTGGTTGGGGTTTATTGCTCATGTAATGCCACTCAGGGATTGAGTGAGGCTGGTCACTTTCATCTTAAGTGTCAGGACCAAATTGCCTAGCCCAGGGCTCCTATGCCTTGCATGGAACAGCACTGAATTAGATGATGAATGAACGAATGAATATAATTTTCAGATTGGAAGTGTTTTATACAACCTTCATTTAACCTCTCCCCACGAGAGGTCTTCTGCAAAACTGGATAAAAGATATACGGTACCAGTAATATAATTTTCATCACCAGATTGAAGGGGTTAAGTTTCTTGCTGCCAGATCAGTGATAACTGATTACAAATGTATTAAGCAACATTGACTTTCATGCTTTCCCTTTTGTGTCATAGCACTTCATGACAAGTAACATTCTATTGTCTGTTTGTAGCTAAAGCTCAGCATGTAAGATGAAAAGCTGTCAGTTTTAGATCACATTACAGCAGCCAGATTACAGAAGACAAGCTCATTTATATGAGTGTGTGTGTGTGTGTGCAAGTACATCACAACTAATGTCTCTGAGTATTGCAGGATGATCAGCCTTGGCCTGGGTATTGATGATGAAGAAATGACAGCCCTGCCTGATGACACAGCTGCCAGCTCCCTAGATGATATGCCGCCACTTGAAGGTGATGATGAGGATGCTTCACGTATGGAGGAGGTTGATTAAAGGCCTCACGTTCTTCACGTTGTGTATATCTCAAGTCACTGGCCTTTCATTCTTTTTAAATTCACTTTGCATGTTCTTCTGTGTGTATACATGACTTTACTTGTTGACAGTATTGTCATTTTAGGCTTTGATTAATGTTTTCTGCTCTCTTTTTCAATTTTTGTCGACATTTGTTGTTTCTGCTCCTTAGCTATTCACTTGTTGTCTGTTTCAGACGTCTCACCTTTTGCTTATCATTCAGCTTTGTATTTAAGCAACATCACTATCATCATCATCATCATAGCTTTGTCTTCACATCATAGTCAGTTTTACTTCAGTGTAGTAAGTTATTTGTCATTCCAAAATCAGTTCACCTCCTATGTTGAATGCAAATAATCATACATGGCAACAAGTAAAGTACAGCAGCAGATGGAGGTGTAACTATTACTTTGGGGTAATTTCACACCATTTTATAGTCACAGATAATAGTACTGTAGTACGGTACCACTAAATATGTTAGAACCTGCTGAGAACAGTCTAAATACTGATGTTTAAGAAACAGAGACGTAAACAGTTACCCTCAATACTTTTCACACAGTTACTATATGAGTTCCCGTCTTTCCCTGTACAAAGACAACACCTCCAAGTTCATGAAGTGTCATTCTCTTTGGTATTGGCAGAATAATGGTCCATATTTAAATGAAAGTAAATAACTGGAATATGCAGATTCTATCTTTGTTTTCCAACCAAAGCAGCCAAATAAACCTGCTGTGATTTGAAATGCAAATAATAATGGTACTTGTGCTAGAAGTGAATTTTGGTGTATTTACAAAGGTGTGGGAACTCCAAATTGATCATTCTGCCCTGTATCAGCATTATTGTATGTCATCCCATCATCACATTCAATTGTCATTCCTGTCATCACTACTTCCCCTTCATATTTTCATCATTGTCATCAAGATGGGAACCAGTCATATGATATATGGAAACAGTGTAATGTTACATTTTCTACCAATAAAAGAAAACAACGTACCAGTACACGTGTTTATCAAACCTATTTGTGATGGCTCACTGCACCATTATTGTTGTACTGTATCTAGTGGTTAGAACACTCTGGTCAGTGATAACCTTTCATAGGTCTAGTCTTAAAGAGGTGACAAAAGGTTTTCTAGTTACACAATGCCACTAAAGAAGTAGGTTAGCCATCTATCCATGAATGTACTTGACTACAGCAGTCTAGCCCTTGGGTTCCTGCACCTCAAAGAGGGTAAAAATGGGAATGGTTATTATTGTTACAGCTTTTTACCAGTATTTCCTGTTACAGTACTTTCTGCTAATGGATAAGATTCTAGTTTTAAATACTAACTGCAAGGGGTGTAGCAGGTTGATGTTCATAAAATTCTTATATGAAACTTTAGCTAAATAAGCCTGTCTGGTGTTGACCTGAATACAATAACTAGGTGGGTCTACACCATGAAAGGGTTGATGAAAAAATTCTGATAAAACTTAGCTAATGCAGCATTCTAGATGACAAAGAACACTTCACAGCACCTCTTCCTTAGTGAATTATTTTGCACAGTGAACCTTACTGCTCTCTTTAATGTTATTTACACTTTAAATATTTGAGTCTACATCAGTAACAAGAGGATACTGTACTGAGGTGTAATGAGAATAGGAAATTGCTAAAAGGTGCTATGAAATCTCAAAAACTTCTTAGGATACAATAATAATGATGCTGAATATCTATAACCCATGGCTCTAAAACTGACCTTCAGATTAGCTATAATGCACAGGCATCAAAGGAAGTTAAATGAAATACCGTATAATAAAATCAGTTTATATTTGAAGCCTAAACTGATTTCAATGATTATAAAAAACTTCACACAAGCTAATATATAAACAAATGCCTTTAAGAAGTGACAGCAACAAATAAGTTTCTCCTCCTCCTTGCCCCTTGACTCCTGTGACATCTTTTATTATTCAGTTTTTTAGCATCTCCTTCAGATTTTGTTCAACTTGGGACAGGGTTTTCAGTTAGATGTACCAATAATACACCCCTTCAACAGAAAAGGCCTTTCCCAAGTTGAGTATAATCGTCTGGAAGCAGCAGTAAACTTACAAGGACATTACCTGGATTTTAAGGGTTAATCCACCAAATCAACTGACGTGTTTTACTGGCACATTCTTGCAATCTCCAGATGAGTTTATTCAATGCAGGGGAGATCTCTTGTACTGAAGAGGTACATGACAGCTGTACCTGACCTCTCTGGTTTGAAAAGTCTCTCCCAAGCTGCGTGGAGCTGCCAGATGGTTGAAAGAATAATGACATCTTTTGACTGAAGCAGCAAAGGTGATGGAGTACATCAGACATCACAAAGAAACCAAGAACTGTAACTGCTAGCTTGTATGATAACTACCAAACTCCCTCCACTGTTAGCCCTTTAAATCCAATGATGAACAGTATCTTACTGCTACCACCAGACGATTTTATTTTATCTTTACAGGTGGCTTTACATTGAGTGACAAGCCAAATGGTTTCCTGTAAGCCAAGAAACCATTTACAACGCTGGGTGGTAACCATATAACCAAACCATATGTGCTCCCTACGTGTCAACAAGTGGGTTGGTGGAGGGTTGGTGCCCCTCCCTGTAAAACAACTAACTCAGTGTCAAATGGTCACCCTTTACGGGATTATGGTGTCTGGCAATAGATAAATAGATAGATAGTAATAATGCTCTTTGCCACAATATTAACGTGGTGATATCTGGATTACATACTCTGCTATAAAAAGTACCATATTTAGAAAAATCATGTTTACTCCACTACAGTATTAATCAGTCCCATATAAAAGTGCATAAATGGAAACAATACCAGTACCACAATATCCTCTCTGGAAGCATAACTAGCTATGTGCTGATAATTTCCAGGATTATATAACAAAACAGTCATCCTTTTTTTTTTAAATTGCTAGTTTCCGTTATTCGCAGATTGTACAACATCCCTAAACATACTAATTTACAATGCATTATCTTAACTCAATTTGTTGCTGATCATCTGATAATACACTTTAAACAAGCAGGTTCAACTATCTGGTAATATCTGGGGGCATTACAGTGGGTTTTTAGGCAATCACAATGTTAATCATGGATGTAAGGGCCCTTTTAGATGGGTTTTCATTACTCATGGATTTTCACTATTTGTGGGTGACTTTTCCCTGTACCTGCAAAAGATGAGGGATGACTGTTTCAGCAGTACTGTACTGAATCTCTCACTTCTCTCCCTCACACTGAAAGTTCACACCCCACCCTCAACTCAGCATCCATACCCAACCACCTAGCTAGTGCACTTTATACTCTAGCTCGGTTATTCCTACAGGGCAAGAAGCATCCTCATCATAATCGCACCAGTCCTCATCTCCAAGACTGAGGTCCGTGAAGGGGGTGTGGCTTTCCTGCCCCTCACATGCCCACCCATCCTGCTGAGACAGAAAAGAAGAAGAAAAAAAATATCATTATGTTTTTTTTTTTTTTTTCCAAACCACCAGCCTTCCTGATGCAAGAAATGAAAAGAATATGATGGCTAACAACATAAATTTGCATGAAATGATAGCTACATCACAACATTCATTACTGAATGCAATGCACTGCAAGTTGACCTGTGCTTGTAAAAATAAGGCGCAAAAGTTTGCCAGCACTATGGGGGAAAGAAATCAAATGCACATACAGTCAGCTCTTGCTGAAAGTTATGGATATGTCCCAAGACATCAAAACATTTTCTTTGGCACCATAAATTGAGAGGTGCTGGCACACTGGCTGTAGATGTAGCAATGAATGTAATAACTGAAATGAAACTTAACAAATTAATCACACTGCCATGCTGAGATTCGATCTCAGGCCCTCACACTCCAAATGTGAGCACGTTACCACTGAGCCAAAGAGAGGATCCCTGTTTTGCCTCTGGGCAATGCAGGCTTTTATAGACCCCCATTACATCACTCTTTTCCCCCTTGGTCATTAAATTGGAGAGTTTCAAACACACATGGTAGCGTTGCACTGGAGGCCTCCATAGGGGATGTTGCGGACTACACCGAACAGCTCATCCCCCAGATATAAGGACTAGGATGCTGTCAGCAAACCAAAAACATCATTGCCCTTCAAGCCTCACCTCACATCCCACACAGATGCCAACCAATGTAATAACTGAATAGTTAATTCAATCACTGGTCTGGCCGAGATTCGATCTCAGGCCCTCGCGTTCCAAGTGTGCACGTTACCACTGAGTCAAACAGAGGATCCCCACTTTGCCTCTGGGCAATGCAGGCTCTTACAGACCCCATTACATGAATTCTTAACAAGAAATTATTCCATATGAATGAGGACATTAACCAGCACATTTTTGGTGATAACAAGAACTTTGTTTTTTCCTCTATAATAATGAGGATTTTAATAAGCACATTTTTAATAATAACAGGCACTTTAACAGCAATTTTTCTTTCACAATATGGAGACTTTAAAAGGCAGTTTCTCTACAACAGCATGAGGACTTTACAGGGCAAAATTTCCATATTAACAAAGACTTACTGACACTCACCCCAAACTGGAAATCCACAACGCTCATCCCACGGCACTCAAATGCCACTATCACCTTAAAGTTGGGAACATCATCGGCATTGTAAGCCTGTTTCTTGGCTGTCAGCACATCTGTCAGGGCAAATACTGAAGATGACCAAGTACGGTACTGTTCTTGAAAATTTCTTAATAGTAACACAATGCTCTGTATAGTCTCCTTCAGATCCATATTTACAGTTATGTTTCAGGTAAGTTTCAGGTACTGTACTGTGCTGTATTGAAACATAGCAGTAGAGCATTTACTTATATTCTCCTGGATGGACTTCATTACAGCAGACATATATTAAGGAATCAAAGTACCTAAGAAATGACTGTACTGTACTTATACTGGGAACTGTTTCTGGAATTAAAGATACTGTTTAAACCTGACATCTGCCTGTAAATACAAAACTGGGGGAAATGTACATTACAATAATAACAATAATTACTGAACAGTAAGAGTATGAGTATTCTGATAATAACAATAAAAATAACAATACCAATGTTGGAGCCTCTATAAACGAAATGAAACAAAATGAATAAGCGATAGCGATGATACTGGTGAAACTGGAAGATGACAGTGATAATCTCAATGATGTTAGTGAAGACACCTGTAGTGATGACAGTGGCAGATATATTAATAGTTTTGGTTATACCAGTGATGATTGTGGTACAGTGCATATGTCCAACCCTGAGGCAGATTCGTAACCCCAATTAATTCAGTTAATAACCTTCTTTCCTTCCTTCCTCTTCTGTCATTCTTTCCTTTTCCTTCTGTCTACAGGTGACTCTACACTTAGTGACATGCAAAACGGCTTCCTGTACAACAGGAAACCATTTACTACACAGGGTGGTAACCATACAACCAAATTATGGTGCCTGGTGGTTTAGTGGGTAATTATGGTGCTCCAATCGGTATGAGCCAGTGCATGTTTATATCCAAGGGATGGTTGGGATTTATTGCTCATGTAATGCCACTCGGATGAGTGAGGCTGGTCACTCTCATCTTAAATGTCAGGACCAACTTGCCTAGGCCCGGGCTTCTATGCTCCTCATGGGGCAACACAGGATCAGAATTTGAAATGATAACAAAGTGTGGTCAGTATTTGAAGCTTGACCTGACTAGTAGCCAAAATGACTCATTTCTACCTCATAACTATGGCTAACAGATTTTCATGCAACAACAACTTGGTATTCAGTTATGGGAGTGGCCCAGTTCTGGCTGGTGAAAAAAAAGTCAATATCTTGAGTGTTTTGATGATAAAGAAGAAGATGATGATGATGATGATGCTGTTACAGTAGTGAGTCGATTATAAAATAACAACAATAACAATAATAATAATAAAGTAAACTTATTCACCTTAATTATGCCCATTTTCATTCTTTTCCAGGTTATTTAACACAGCTTCATGACTGACAACACACAGTGATATAGCTCAACATCCTTTCTACAGCACTTCTTTGTGAAGAGCACTAGTGTTAATCTGTTACAATCCAAGGGTTGTGGAGACCATTCCCACTTCCTTCACTATAAAAGATCACTAAATATCTAGATCAGTGATGCTCCATTTCCAAATTTCCTGTTGGAATGAGGTGTTGACAGGATAGTGTTATTTTTTAAAGATCAGCATATACAGTATACTGGGATTTTTAAAATGTTGGTTGATAAAAATGTTTGTAAATAGGGGGTTCCATCATCGTGTGTAATACTGCAGATATCTTATATTTTGTGGATTATGAAGTTATTTAATTTAACAGCTGAGCATTGTTTTACTAACCTATATCATATTTTCATGGATGCCTCCTGTGTGATGTACAGTATATAAAGATTTGCTTTATGACTGCACCTACCTTCACCATCACAAGGTCATGTGATGATTGTGCCATGATTAACGAACACACTTAACGCACAATACTGTTTTGGGGTAAGTTTTATGTAATGCACATTTTAGTTTGCACTAGGTTAGGTAGGGTATAATCATTCGGGGGTCTGGGGGGTGAAGCCCCCCAGTTATAGTTGTGGCGCACAACTCTGAGGTTGTTATTATCATGCTCTGGCAACCTACCATTCAAAAGTGCGTCTGATTTTGTGTATGAGACGCATGTTATTCGTGCATAATATCATCGTGTATAATAATATTTGTGTATAACATATTAGTGCATAATAATATGATCCATGTAAAATATGATACGAAATAGGACGCACTTTTGAATGGAAGGTTGACAGGGTACGATAATGGCAACCTCAGAGTCGTGTGGTGAGACTATAGGTTTCAGCGCTTCCAGTTACGCTTCCATTGCTATTTATGGTTTTAAACTGTACACACTTGAGTTGGTTTTAATGTGATGACGTTATGTCCAGTTGATGGGATTGGCAGTAAACACGCTATTGGGATCATTCAGGCAGCTGTCTGTAATATCACTAAGGTGGTATATTTCATTTGCTCTCCAACATTTTTTAATAAAAAATCAGATGTTAACCACCTGAGATGTTTCTGGTACTAAAATAATTTTCCCTTAGAATGCAGGTCTATAAGAAAACAGCTCGAATCCATGCGCCAATTGTCCTAATATTTACTAAAAGATCTCCCTTAAGCTGGACAAACTCGTCTGGTGGTGGCATGATTAAAAAACAAAAACTATATCATCTGTGTGAAGGGTTTAAGAGACCCAAGTGGCTTACCCAGTGAGTTGACTCGATTGCAAAGCTTGCACTTGCACACCATGTTGGCATTACCCCTTGATCCCGGGATGTCAGAGTGTTCGTCTGCTGACACAAATTGCCACTTGTCACTCACCTCATTGCAGGAGTTGCACTTGGTCTGCCAGGGAAAACAGCAATGAGTGGTTCACATACAATAATTCCTTAATTATTTACTCAGCTATTAATTTTTTAAACATTGGTTCTACATTTTACAACTCCTGGTGCTGGACAGGGATGCTTTCATGTGGTGGCACCAATACAACTGAACACCTCATCTGCCCAATTAAGGAAAACATTATTCAACTTTCTCCCTATCCTTCTGATGGGGAACTGCAAACCCAAGGATGAAGTCCACTGGGTTCACATTTCACATGAGCATGGAGTTGCAGTTGCTGCTACAACATGAAGTCCTTGTTGCTAGCTGCATTCTTATTTTTTTTATTTGTGTGTGTGTGTGTGTGTGTGTTTAATTCACAGTAAATGTATATGGGAACTGCTCATTATATGTCACCTTTCGTATGTTCTTTTTTGCTAGTAATTCCTCAGCAAACTACAGAAATACAGTTAGTCCTCCAAATTCATGAGGAATATGTTACAAATTTCCAAGCAAATGGTGAAAATCCATGAGTATCTGGTACTCCCACAAAGTATCCCCTGCAGTGATCTAAAACAACATCAGATGTTGTGAATATACTTGTCTAAAGTGTACTGTATTTTGGGATGGTCTGACAAAGTAGGTACATTAAACTTCTTACACAAAATATTTAGTTATAGAATATTTAGCAACTGCATCTGTATTTGTTATCAACCCTTTGTGGAGTCCCAGACCATCATCAGATGTTGTAATCTAATGAACATCAATAAGCAAACACATGATAAGTAACAGTCAGACATTATAATCAACTTACTGATCATCAACAGGCATGATCAGGTGTTATCAAGTGACATGAAAGTGGCATTTTTCCCTTTCAAATGCTGCTTACATGTCTGAGGTGTGGGAGTCTGTTGTAATATGTGGTGACAGTTTCGATGTGGTCTTTGGTGTTTTCATCCCTCAGTGAGCTCAGCCCAGGGCATCTGCCAACTACATTCTGGGCTGAATTCACCGATATTATTATTTAAATAATTTTCTCAAGAAAAATACAGTATTGCATATGAAAATTTACTGTAATGTATAGCAGGTACTTGGGTGTCTTCCTAAGCTGAATAAAATCAACTAGTGAAAAAAAAAAAAAAAAAAAAAAAATCACCAGATTGAATGGCCTCTCTGACTGAATGAGTCTGAACAGCAAAATACTGAGTACATCAGAGACAAGGTTTATGAGTGGCACTACCTTAATGCAGTACTGGAAATCATCGCCAGGAGCATGGAGGTTGGTCACATTCTCCAACTGAGCACGGATAGACACCTGGTACACCTGAGAATAAGTAACAGATGCAGAACAGAAACAGTTTTTGGTGTGATTCATTTGTATACGATATTAATTTCTGTCAGAGATGGGTCATTCTTGAGGTATGACCTTTCCAACTCTGACAATACCATAACTCAAAGCTGGAAATGAGGTTACCAAAATATAGGGAGATTTACAACATAGAATTTTTTATAAATTGAAAATCTATGCCATTCTGCTAAAACCTGACTTGGAATTTTAAGATCTTACCATCTAAGAAAGCCTCATGCTGCAGTCTCAACCTTGGATTTTAACAAACATAACCTTGGTAATATTCAAGGGGTTACTTATAGGCAGTTCATATCCAAATCTAACAGGATCTGACCAAGCTGAGATGGCTATGATACATCTTTTATTCCTAAACTGAGCATTCCTAGTTCCATACCTTGAAACAGGTACTGTACTGTACAAGATCTACCAGTATTTCATGTGTATCTCTAGTAGCTATCTGTTTTCAAATAGGTACTTGATTCAAATTTAGCATTGATATTGCCTTTTTTTTTGGTTAGTAACTGTGATGGATCTCACTGTGGCAACCTGATGGTGCATAATGGTAACAGTCTATAGCTATAGCATCTATCAAAACTGAGGAGAGCCAACTGAAGCTGAAACCGCAGAACCAAGCACAATTATGTCTCTTGCAATATAAGTAACATGTGCCTGCTGAATGCTTGGGTGGGACATTCTTGTACTATTACCACTCTCGGACTAGGCCTACAGTTAGAAAGATTTTCCCAATAGGCAAATCTTTGTAAGTTAAAATCAAGTACTGGTATCCCAGAAGACAGGTTTGAAAATATGAAAACGAAAAGAAAATGAAAAAAAAAAAAAAAACACGCTCACTTATTTCACGTATAACCTACAGGCATGTTCTGTCAGCTGCCGCCTCGTGGATGAACCACTACAAAGTAGTACTGTACAGTATTTTCAATGACAGGCAACACACCCCCACGCCGTATACACGCCAAACCCTCACACCCTCGTCAGCTGTGTTTTGTTTATATCAGCAACTAAAATATCTTGTCTTCTTTTTCGTTTATCTGTATACAATAATCCAATTCCTTAATAGATTAAAATAAAAGAAATGCCCAATAAAATAAGCTTCTGCCACCAAAAACGAAGCAGAAAAACAACAGGAAAGACGCCTGTAAAGAAAAAAATATATAGCTCCTTTTTCAAGATGGTACAAGACGTCCATCATTCCAGAATGAGTTTGTGCGATTTTGTTGGATTTGTGTGATTTGTGTGTGTACCACAGGAAGGTAATCGCTTCACCAAGTTTACATCGACTAAATAAGACACGAACAGTGTAAGTGAGGAGTGATACACCGATTTGATAGTTGCCATGGTCATATTACAGAAAGAGGACAGTTAATAATAGGGTTTTTCGTGGTCAATATTGGGGTGCCCTTATTTAATTAATAACAGCATACTTTGAGAACCAAACTGTCTTCAGGCATTACTCTCAGTTGTAAACAAAGTGCAGTAGAAAAAGCTCACATACTGGTACCATGACAAAGAAAACAATCTGGGATTAGAGATGTACTATGAAAAGGCTTCCGGATATAGCATACAAAAGTGATTGTGACTTTAGTGTGCTTTCCATGTATGTTGCAGCAGGTTGGGTTCTGAATGAAGCTAAGGATTTTTCTTTGATTCAACAACACGCAAGGGGAGTTGAGTTATGGGAAAGGATGGATTGATTATTGGAACATATATGGGTACAGCAAGTTCTGTCATCTCAGTTGCAAGGTAGGTAGGTAGCATGTGTTCTGGGTCGTATTGGAAGCTTTTAGCACCTCTTTCTTAGTTATTTATTTTGCACAGAAAATTATATAACTGTCTTTTATATTATTTGTATGGTTTGGATATGAACATTGTTTGGAACAGTATATAGCATAGGCTACAAGTGTGAAATGTACCAGATAAATCATAAAGTAAGAGGGGTTATGAAATCTAAAGAGTCACTGAACAACCACCCAAGATTCACAAACATCACAGTCAACTCCCTGCTATAACCTGAACATCTTTTTGAAGGAAGAATAGCTTAATGAATGGAGAGTACAGTGTCTCCCTGTACCTGGGTTTTTCTGCAGTGCATAATGGCAGGTATATACCGTAATACTGTAGTTTGTATATTTGTGAATCTCTGACTTGAATTACTGTATTTATATTTGGCATGATTACGTTTTGGAGTTTCTTGGACAAAGAACTGTATGCCTGTATTTATTGTACTGTATATCCAGGTATTCATGTTCTGCTATACTGTAAGTTTCATAGTGCATGATTTTTTTTTTTTTTTTTTTTTTTTTTTTTTTTTTTTTTAGCAATGCACCTTTATGACAATCACTCACCTTTTGAGGGGTTAAGACATTTCCCATGTTTAGAGGATTTTATTTGGGAATGGGGATTGTAGCATAGTATTTTGAGACTAACTACTCTTCTTATCATCAGCCAGTGGCCCTTTTCATGGGATATAATGCTTAACCTCCAGTTGATAGCATCTGCTGTAGCCTTTATGCTAGTAACAGAAATCTATTTATAAAAGTGTTTTCTCCATTCTGTTTTCTATCACTTATACTATAGTATAACAGTTCACACCAAATTGGACATAATTAAAAGTAGGATATTTACATGTAGCTAATACAGGGACACTCTGCTTCATTCTGTGCTGTTCTGTGTCATATCATTGAAAAAAATCAGTAATAGGTGTTTACTAGTAGAAACATAATACAGAGGAAAGAAAGAAAGAATAAAAGCATATGTATTGGCTTTATTATAAACTGAGTATAGTATAATATCTTTATATTTGTATAGGCCTATACATTAGCACCATTAAACATACAGAGTAGGCACTACATTGAGGATGTACATGACATGAGAGCAGTCAAAACTTCTGCATCATTACCTTATAGGCAGAACTGGACATTATGGTATATGACCAGAAAAACTGTAGAGATCAGAGGCAAGGGCAATGAGTCCAGTACATGCACACACACTTGTTAAGGATCAAATCTGTACATATGGCAGAGTTGCTAGTGGAATGCTTGAACCACTATACTAATGGAATACTGCAGTTGATTTATGAGTCATGATATACACAATAAACAAACTAAATATACTGGCACTGAGGTATGCTGTGCTGAGGTATACTGTGATAACATGGATACAGTGAACCAAGTAGAGTGTAGCAGTCAGTCATCATTTTACAGTAATTATGTCAGGGATGTGTTCGAAAATACTGTATCTCAGATTTCCAAACAACTGATACTGAAGGCTGGATTGAAACTTGTTAATGAGGTTTAATGATAGTAATGGAACTTTAGTATGCAATTTTCTGCAGTGTACTGTGGCCATAATAGCAAAAAGAACATACCAAGATAGAAAAGATATTAAAATAGAAAGTGCATACTGTATAAGGCCCTTTTGTAGCTTACAGAAGTACAGTGTACCATATGAGTCACCACCACAGTGCCAAGATGGCGGCTCTGAGGAAGTAGATATCAATCGCAATGATGCTGAGTGCAGCCAAAAGCAGTATAAACTTGCAGGCCCAAGACTTGAGGCAGCTGGGTTCCTCTTTGAGTGAGGGTTGTGTGGTGGCTGCTGGTACACTGATTACTTGACTTGAAGGCTGGTAAAAGGAAGTTAATTTCAATCTTTAGCCAGTTCATTGTGAGGACTCTGTCCTTTGCTGAATAACACTGTCAGGAGATAGCAAGTCTGATATGATATTGAAGTCTCCAGGTTCAGTGAGGTAATAAAAGTATTTTATGTTTTTCCTTTATTCTAGGTATAGCTACCCCACTCTTCATGGGGGCTATAGCCTGTGTTGCAAACTCCCTGATAGCAAAATTGCAGTTAATACTATACCTAACCCTGTCTGCAGCAGAACTTTAGATAAGATTAGATATAGAATAGTCATAATAAAAGCTGTAGGTGACTAGCTAGATCTCACTGGAAAATTTAAATATTTTATTCACAACCTTGAAAATTATTTTCTTAAAGCTGGAAATGAACACATTAATGTTGGAACACACCATTCATCATATTTCATGTAGCTATTTATATTTATTTTACTTCATTTTATTGTAGGCAACAGTTTCTAGGACAATAACAGGAGTGTTAAAAAATTATTGCCCTAAACTCTGATAACTATTTTTTATAAACGCAGTAGCTACAGTATGTTGTGTGTGTGTGTGTGTGTGTGTGTGTGTGTGTGTGTGTGTGTTATGGTTAAATGTAAATGTCTATCCATCTATCTATCTAATGCCAGACACCATTAGCCCGTAAGGGGTGGTCATTTGACTTTGAGTTATTTGTCTTACGTGAAGGGGCACTAACCCTCCACCAACCCACTTGTTGACACGTAGGGAGAGATGTAAATGTGTGTTTATAAATGTACCGTACTGCTTTGGTGTAACTTAATTTGCACAGGATATTATTTAATACTTGTAGTCACATTATCACTGACTACTTGTAAGTAACAAAATCATTAGTTTGGACAAGACACACATACCGGATTGTGTTTCTGGAGAGACAAATTCCAGCTCATGATACGTCTCTTGCAATGATGGGTGCAAAACTATGAAAACTGTATTATATGACCAACAGCTCAGAATACATGCAGTCCTCATTACAAGGCAGAGATCTATCTATCTATCTGTCTGTCTATTGTCAGACGCCTTAATCCCGTAAGGGATGGCCACAAACAAAATCGCCTTCATGTCACCCTGTCCCCTGCCATTTCACTGCCCTGCTCCCAACTCACACACCCCTCTCTCATATTCCTCTCCACTCTATCCCTTCACCTCATCTTTAGCCTTCCTGCCCCTCTCCCCCCCTCCTCCTCACTCACATACACTCTCCTTACCTTTTTCATATAACTGGTACCAGTACTGTAAATTGGGGAAACTGACAGATCAACTTTATAGGTAATAACACAGCTTCAGCAGCAAGTTTTCTCTCATGAATATGAATTTTATGGCCAAAAAGAAAAGAAAAAAAAAAAGTTGCTTATAATGAGGTCTTCACCTTACTGGTATTTGAGAGGGATGCCTTTACATGGTGGCACTGATATAACTGAGCAGCTACACTGCTCAGTTATACAAGCATCTCTCAACTCCATCCCTGCCCCCCAGGAGGATGGTGAATTGCAGGAAAAGGACGGTGTCAGCCTGCACTACACCTGGCTCCTATTCAGATGAACCTGGGGCCACAGCAACAGCTGTATTGTACTGACCTGAGATTGTGGGAGGTGGGTAGTGGCAACCTTCGTCTGGTGGCTGTACGTAAATCCCGCTGCCTGCAAATGCATGCTGGGCTGGCTTTCTGGGAAGTTGGAATTCACTGGTGGAGATAGTTTTTCTGGTTGCTCTGAGGTGCTGAACATTAATGGCCCAGCAAACTCCCCTGATGTTTGTTGCTGTGGTGTCACTGGGGGTATTGTGGGTGTTGAGGGTAGTAATGGGTGTAACTGTGGTGGTATGTTTGGAGGTACCGGTAACTCAGAAATGGGTTGCTGAACAACTGTTTCTTCATATGATGGTGGTGGCACAAGGTTGTCACTGATGTCTGTCATCTGTGGTGTCCCTGTCCTGGTTCCAGCTGCCTCTGCATCCTCCTGCTTGGTCATGCCCTCTTGTTGTTGCTGGGACGATGACTGTGGATGGTGGAGCTGCAGTTGTGATGCTGATAGTTGCTGCTGCTGTACGTGTTGTGGTGCCTGCCACTGCTCCTGTGGATCTTGCCCTGGCCACGATTGCTGTGAGTTTAGTTGTCCTGCATAATGTTGTTGCTGCCCTGTCCAAGGCTGTGGCTGATCTCTGTATGTCTGTGATTGCTCTGTATATGGGTGCATCTGCACTGTATATGGCTGTAGCTGTCCTGTGAATGGCTGCTGCTGTGGGTGTGACTGCATGTGTCCAAACCATTGTTGTGACTGGGATGTCCAGTGTTGGTGTCGTTGATGCCACGCCTGTTCCGAACCCATAGCTCCCTCCTGGCCTGACATCACCTTCAGGCTGAGAAGACAGAGCCTCAGTAAGTCATCATCATTATCATCCAGACCTCTTTTCCAACTTAATGATGGATTGAGGTTACAGTAAGTCACTATGAAATTTGTAAACTGATATTACAGCCCCTTTCTAATATGAGAGATGAGTTACCACTTGTGTATACCCTTTCATATAAGACCATGAAAAGTAGCAGTAGGGTTATAACTTTACCACCCTCGATGCCAGTCCTCACAGTATTGCCAGAACCACAAACACGATCACGGAAGGACAAGGAGAGGGCAGAAACTGATTCCCTTATTTGAATTGAAATTCTTGTTGTAAAAAGTACAGAGCGCTAATACAACAAAAGAAGGTGGTTTATTTATTTATTTATTTATTTGTCATTCCTGCAAATCGAAATCTTAGGTGATGTGGTTGATCATCAGTTTTGTTTGTTGATCTGTAAGCATAGTGGAGGCGATGGGTGGGGCAGGCAGAAGTAGATACATCACCACTACCATCTTCCCCACCACAGACCTACGCATATATTCTCCTAAATTAGGGAGACTTTCTAACACCCCAACCTTACTTGCATCTTTCTACATGGTCACTAATGTTCTCTTGTGATGACGGGAATGGTTTTCTGAATTAGCACCTCTCCCTTAGCGATTCTGCATATAGGCTTCAATATTTTCTTTTCCCATATTTATGTCTTTTAGGTATCAAAAGACTAAAAGCAACATGCGAGTCAATATTGGCGTGCCATAAGAGGGAATAAATTGTCAGGAAGAGTTGCTAGTACAGCCTCCCTAGTCACTAGCTAGCACTCCCCCCTCCTCCCAAACAAGGCTGAGTGTGATTCGTGTTTTCCCCTTGCTGAAAATTGTAATCCGTGTTGCGAAAAATTCTGCGTTAGTGCGTAAGGAGTTTGTGGGCACAGTAAGCAACTCGGACTCAACCCCATCATTTCAGCCCAGCCGACCTTGGCCATACCCATATAAACATTTTGTGCACCAGCGTCGATATTCGATATTACCCTAAGCGTGGATTTGATTTCGTGATATTTACTCGGCCTAAAATATGAAATATAACAATACTGACCCTGATCCTGTGTAAACATTAAAATGTGAAGTTTGGTGGCAGCGAATTAAGTACAGCAGGGACCCCGCAAAGGAACCTCCCCCTCCTACCTTCTGGCAACTACTGACCTTGCGGCTTGCACAGTGACTCTTACAGAACTTATCCCCTGGCATGAAGCATGGTGCAATGCTCGTTTTTCAACATTAATTTTGCTCACTAGGCTTAAAAACTGGTTAAATATATATAGTACCATCAAGGTGAGTGTGCTTCATGCTTGTGGGAAGGTAGCTTACTTGGACGCCCAATATGATTGGCAGTAAAGGTGTGTGATAGGCTAATGAGTAAGGACACCAGTAGACACTAACAATCTTAACGCAACTGAAGCTTACGAGTGAAGGCTAAACTATTAACAAATCATTCGTACACAGCATGCCGCCTAATACATTTGCTACGTTGAGTGGTACCTAAGTAAATTCAGTCCTTCATGTATCTCTGTCTTTGGGGTATCTCTCTCTCTCGTGATCTGTCGTGGAGAAATCACAGCAGCTACTTTCTGCAAAATCAGCTCCTAGAGATTAGATGTGGAAAAAAAAAAAAAAACGAAGTTGCTGATAACATACAGGGCCATTATTCACCTGTGTGTGGAGTACCGTACTATTTTTGTTTTATTTATTTATTTATTTTGGGGGCTCACCACATTTCCTACAACTCAGCCAGACAGTAAAATGCTTTTCGTCTTACCTTGACCCCAAAGACTCAATGGTATAGTCTGTTGCCGAGGTCGGTTTAATTTATTCAATTTTCTATATGTGAGACCCCTGCTAGGAAGAGTTAGGCAATATCTAACCCATCCATCTCTTCGAAGTCTCCAGCTGAATAAAATCTAGGCTGCTTTTCCTTACTAGCTGAAGAATTTTGTTGACCTATACGTTTAGCCTCACATTTTGTCAAGGTCACATTTCCCTGCCATGGAAATTCACACGTGTCGCCCTAGTTCATCTTACATAGTTTTGTAGGTCACTTTTCCTAACTATAGAATTCTGACTTGTACAGATAATCTTACATAATTTTGTAGGTCAGTGGTTTATTGCTGTAAAAAAATATGGAGACTAAGCTTCTTCTGAATTTAGATTTTTCAGTTTATTTTTCAGTTTGGATAAGTGTAGTTTAAGCAGAGAGAGAGAGAGACGTAGTTAAAGAGGATGTAGACCCGTTAAGAGAGGGGGAGGGAAATAAATTGCTTAGGAGGATGTATCGAGTATCCTATGGCAACCAGAACTATTTATCGCGTTTCCTTATCAGTTAGCATCTCAGTGAGGGTCGTCCTCCCCCGGCTCAACCCCTTCAGTTCGGCCACGCATTTTTTGTACAGGTCCGTAAATTGCACCCCTCCCCCCCCCACCCTAGAAACACCTGATAGTGGCTTGAGTATTTGGGGAGGCGGCTCAGTCTGCTGGTGTGGGCGTGGGTATGGCAGTGGGAGTAGACGGCTAGACGCGGAGACTTCAGCGATCCCCACAACACGAGAACCATCCTGTATTTTGTTTTTAGTATCTTCAAGCGATTTTTTTTTTTTTTTTTTTTGGGGGGGGGCGTAGAAGAACCCTAGTATAGAAATTAATGAAGGCTGTATCACACCCCCTAAGTCTGAGCAATCTACGGTAAAATTAGTAAAATCGCCTCGAGGTATTATTATTATTATTATTATTATTATTATTTTTATTTGTGGTAGTAGTAGTTGTATTTTTACTATTAATAGTAGTAGTAGTAACCCCAGGTTCCTGTGAATGTGAGCCCGGTGGACTGCAGGCCCAACTCCCCATTTCCTTCAGTCCACCATTGGTTCATCTTTTGCGTGTCAACAATATTGTAGGTGTTATGCTCTCTCTCTCTCTCTCTCTCTCTCTCTCTCTCTCTCTCTCTCTCAATGACAAATCTGTACCAGGACACATGAAGTTGAATCCAAAATAAATCGCTAGGGAAGAAATATATAACATGCAAGAGAATGTTGAGGTGTTATAATACGTGCAGAATAAATAAATGAATAAATAAATCACCAAGGAAGGGTTGTCAGGAAGCTCCCAACGTCGACGAGAATACGACCTGACTCGACCCCAGTTGTAAATATGCTTTGTTTCTGGTTAGGTTAGGCTTGGTTGTTAGGATACGTCGTTAGGTTAGGTTAGTTTAGGTTTAGTTTAGTTTAGGCTGTTAGGTTAGATTAGTTTAGGTTGTTAGATTAGATTAGTTTAGCATGGGTTAGGTTAGTAACGATTTGTTGGCACCCAAATGAAATAGCAGCTAATTGGATTTTGCACCCAAATGAAATGCAGCCATGTAGCGTGTCTCGTGTCCAATGTGCCCCCTGCAAAAAAAAAAAAAAAAAAAAAAAAATGGATGAGCATAATGGGTTCTATCTGTGTGTGTGTGTGTGTGTGTGTGTGTGTGCACCGAGGTAACGTCGGCGGTGAAACACCTGTGATAAAAATCGTTTTGTCGTTGGCCTTTAGATTTTGTAACACCTCGTCCTCAGCGGTTTAATATGACCTTTGTAGCATCTAGGAAACTGCAGTCGGTTTATTTTCATCTGACGGTACTGCATCACATCACCAAACTTGAATATGAATCTGCTGTGAGGTAGGAATGCGTCTCCTTGGTTACTAGTCAGATCAACATTCCAGTTTGATTTCACGTCGCCATCAAGGGAGCTGAGAGGGGTTGGGAATCTGTTGTAAACATCCTATAGTGAATTATTCCTGTTACACTGAGGCGATTTTATTCAGCTTAGGGCGTGGAATAAGATTGAGGCAATGAAAGCTTCCAAACTTTTTACTCTAACGACTTATTATTCTCTCTCTCTCTCTCTAAACAGAACGTGCAACGTACATGGTTAGTTGCATCACACCCTCTCTCTTTTTTTTCTCTTTCCTTAGTGACCTCCCGCTCTCTCTTCGCTGCTGCCAGACGAACGAAACCGCGTTGCAAATTGTAGTAACACGCATTCCACACCTTATTTTGAACAGGCTAACAACAAACCAACCTTACAATATAACGCTACGTATATTGCCAGCGCTCTATACGTTTTATAAGGCGTTCCCTTGGCTCAAAGTGGCTATTTATACGTATATACACAGGTTCAGGACAGGAACGTATAGCACACCCGAGCGTCTAGGCGGCTTCCTCGGCTGCTCATACCGCTTACGTACGGTAGCAGATTAGTCGGGCTTGTGATGTTGTGAGGTGTGGTCTATGCTTACGTACGGTGGCAGATTAGTCGGGCTTGTGACGTTGTGAGGTGTGGTCCATACTTTATCCTTTGCAGGTTTGTGTATTTTATTTTTACCTTTACTGAGGTAACATAAACTTAGCATCATTTCCCTGGAATAAGTAACTGCATATCGCGTTTGCTGTACCTTGATACCTAAATGTAGGCTGTCAAACGAGTTGATTGTTACGGTAACCAAGTAGACTCATTCTTTTCGTAGCTTCCTTATAACTCCGGCTCCGATTTGCATGCAGCTGTTTGTTACCCAGTTGCTTCAGATGATAAAACTAATACTGTACAGGATTTTGTGCAGCCGCGGTCCACTTTATCGCTGGATGCGGTGTTATGTACTGCACTGTATATCTTATCTAGGCAGAGGTGAGTAACAAACTTGCTCCGACTTTTTTTTTTTTTTTTTTTTTTTTTTAGGGGAATCGACTTTTATTTTTTGTGTAGGGGATCCCTGATGTTTTTATTTTTTTGTGTAAGGGAATCCTGCATCTTCCCATGTCTGTTGTTCCTGCGTGGTAGCTGTAATAGTTATAGGGCTACCATACATCTTTGTTTTCCCTTACGTTATCCTTTTTATTTATCGTCCGATAGGAATTTCTATACAGTATTTTGCTAGTTTTAAAAATAAGAATTTTTCATGCTAATACTACAGTAGTACTGTAGTATAAAATTAAGAATCAGATTTAACCATTTAACCTTGAATGATGGAGATTAGCATGCCAATTCAGTGCTATCCACTGTGTGGTTCACATTTCGTCATGAACCGGTACAATAGCCGCCTTTCCCCTGGCTTCACTTAGGTAAAAGTTGAAGAATTAAACAAGTGATTGATTCCATAACATTTTCAAATAATTAGCAACGACAAATGCAGTGAACAGCACTTGGTACAGTAATAATAAATAGTATAGTATTTTTTTTTTTTTTTATACTCAGGCGCAACTACTACAGTATATTCCTTTTATTCTAACTTTGCCCAGGTTTTCGTAATTTTGCAGATCACGTAGCTTAGCGGTAGAAAAAAGGAACGACTCTTACATCTTTTGCATAGCACTTCTTCCTGACTAGCACCAGTGTATTGTTAATCACTTGCAACAACCCAGATTCAAAACGGAGAGATGGCAAGTTTAAGGAAAGGAAAACGGGTGTAGCCAGACGCTCAGTTTTTCAGTTTTGTTTGGAGGGGGTTGGGACGTTGTGAGTAGATATGCATTTTAAAACGGCGAAATTTTGCACTATTGGCCCAGGCACATGTAGAATAGGACAAAAAAAAAAAATCTATTTCAATGGATTGACTAAACAGCTACGCAAAAGAAATAAAAATATTACCGCTACAATACCGGTTATGTATCCATGTGTGTTAAGTGTACGTTTTGTTCTCGTGTAGCATGTTTGGGGTGAAATCCATTTAAAATTAGGATACAAACAAGGTACATATGATTGATGATGATGATGATGATGATGATGATTATTATTATTATTATTATTTCGTGTGTAGTAGTAGTAGTACGGTAGTAATGTTTTTGTTTCAGTTCAAGGAGAAACAGTAGTCGTGTATAATTTTAACGAGAGGTAGTAACAGAGCTCACTGGTGGACACACAATCAGTAGCAGTCTGCAACAGTAAAAATATAATAATACCTTCACCATACCACTGTCTACTTCAGCTTTCTATTTCACCGTCTGTACCTTTAAATGTATCTGCTCAACCGTCCTGCTAACCGACTTATGACTTTATACTTTAGTGAGAGAGAGGGAGAGTTGAATAATGGATTCCTAGCACCATTTGTCAAAGACCCTATGGCACAAATTTAAAGCAAAGATACAGGAACAGAAACGGGGAAGGTGTCGTTGAAGTGGTCTTGGCGGTGAAGGGGACGAGGAAAGTATGACCAAACGTTTCGTGAGATTTTTCTGTTAAGTACCGTACGCTGAATAGTAAGTAGTGTAAGAACAAAAATAAAATTAAAACGATCATTACCTCGTCGTGGAGAGGTTAGTAAAGGGTGCAAGGGAAATGTTTTGGGGAACGTTTTGTGCGATAAGGGTGATTACTCAGATAAGATATCGCCCTGCTACAGTATTAAAAAAAAAAAAAAAATAGTCCACACAGGAATGATGGAACTAGGATCGATACTTTATTGTAAATGGATTAATTTGGTAATCCTGCGTAACAGTATTATAGGCTTATCCTGCATTCGTTTAGCAGAGAATACACGGCCCTTCAAAAACAGAACTTTTCGTCTTCGTTTAAGAATGGAAAGCCAGAGAGTAACATTTTTATTCATTTATTAACTTCGTATTTTTCTGTCAGTTGTACCTGTTCTCGTCACACTTCGGGGTAGAGTCATTCCGTGAACTGCCGCGTTAATGGACACAATCCCCCCCCCCCCTTCTTCACCACGAGCCTAGTTGATAGCCTCAGACGTGTAAATAGCATTTTGACTGCAGTAGTACCATCCATTACATACAAGACAGACTGTTTTAAAGTTATATCAATGCTGTAGCCTTATCGAACTTATCTTTATACCGTAATACTTAACCCATCCTCCATATCACACCCCCATATTCTCTCCCTCCCCTCCTATTTCTCCCTCACCCCCCTACCACAGCCCTCCTCTTCTGTTATACAGCCACTCTACCCTGCACGCACGCCCTCCCTCTCTCCCTTCCCCCTAATATTGACACCCTTTCCTCCCCCTTAACACTCCTACCCTTCCCTCCCCCAACACCCACACCCCCTCCTTCCCCCAACACCCACATCCCCTCCTCCAACACCCACATCCCCTCCTTCCCCCAACACCCACATCCCCTCCTTCCCCCTAACACGAACTCCCACCCCTTCCCAAACACACACACACACACACACACACACACACACACACACACACACACGTCATGTAATCTATCTATCTATTGCCAGACGCCTCAATCCCGTTCGGGGTGGCCACAAACAAATCGCCTCCACGTCGCCCTGTGTCCCGCCATTTCACTGCCCCGCTCCCAACTCACACTCCCCTCTCTCATATACCTCTCCACCCCATCCCTCCATCTCATCCTCGGCCTCCCCCTCCCTCTTCCCCCCTCCGCCTCACTCACATACTTTCTCTTCGTCAGTCTTTCACCCTCTATCCTCTCCACATGGTCATGTAATCAAGTTTGGTAAAAGTGGAAAAAGACCTGATTGGGATTATGTTTGGAAATAAAACCCTACACACATCAGAGAGAAAGACCTAGGTGTGATTGTCAGTAACAGGCTATCTCCGGCTGACCACATCAGTGAGAAGGTGCGGAACATGTATACACTGCTTGCCAATATGAGAATAGCGTTTACATACATAAATGAAGACATGCTAAGAAAGATAATAACATCATTCATCAGACCAACCTTGGAGTATGCTTCAGTAGTCTGGAATCCTCACCTCAAAAAACACATAGACAAGATTGAAAAGGTTCAAAGGGCCGCTGCAAGATGGGTACCAAGCTTAAGGGATCTAAGCTACGAAGAAAGACTAAATAAACTGAATCTGCCAACACTACAGGAGAGAAGGAAAAGAGGTGACATGATTATGCTATATAAATGCATATCAGGGAAGGAGAAAATAGACATAAATGATTACTTAATGTATGGGGAAGCATCAGCAAGAGGACACTGCAAAAAATTGCATAAAAAGAGAGGTGATAAAGACGTAAGGAAATTTAGTTTCCCAAATAGAGCACAGTGCAATGCACTACCGAATGAAATAGTGTGTGCCAAAACAATTCACAAATTTAAGGATATGTACGATAAATATGGTTTAAGATACGGGACAGTACAAGCTTGACTCATTCCTGTAAAGATACAATTAGGTAAGAACACACACACACACCTCCCTCCAAACACTCAGCCCTACCCACCCTGACCCCCTCCCCCTTTTCCAACTGTACACCCCATTTCTTCCTCATACAATACACCCCCACTCCCCACAAACACCCCCCCCTCTCACCCCCAACACCCCCCCCACCCCTTTCTTCCCCTCTATCACACCCACACACCCTCCTGTCCTTATCACACCTCCCTCCCGGTCTTCTCCCTGCCATACCCCACCCCCCATCACCATCACTCCTTGACCTTCACCTTCCTCTTCTCTCCATCCTTCCTCTTTCCTTCACTCATTCACCCACGCTTCCCACACATCATTTCCCACTGTACAGTATAATACTGTTCTCTCTCTCTCTCTCTCTCTCTCTCTCTCTCTCTCTCCATCCTTCTGTACATCTTTCACACATACATGCCACTTCTGTCAACTCCCACTGATGAGTTCTGTGGCATTACCTTCCACCCCTGACACAACCACTCACACAGTTCAATCGCATCATCTCGCACTATGCTATTTCTCCTTTCTTTTTTTATTTATTTTTTGTTTTTGTTTAATCAGTTACTCCTTTCTTCCTTCTATCCTTCCCACTCACTCCTTTCTTCCTTCTGCCCTTCCCACTCACCTGTTCCCTTTCCTACAGGTTGGTAGAACCTTTCTAAGCACTCTTCCACCTCCTCTTATAGCCTAATATTGATTGTTGAATATATCTATATTAAATAGCCTTGAAATGACCAATTGAAGTGTTGCTTTCCTTTGTACAGTACTCTTTTGTACTCCTCCCTTCCCTATTCTCTCAACCATGTCACCTACCCCAACCGCTTGCTCACCAACTTCCACTCCCAGAAGATGGTGACACCCTCTTCTGGGTACCGTACCTGCTTTTGCTGCTGCTGCTGCTGCTTAATTCCTTCCTTCTCACCTACCCTAAGCATTCATCCACCAGCTTCTATCCCCATAAGATGATAACACCATTCTTTTAGGCACTCTGTATCTACTTCTGTTACTACTACACTTAATGCTTCTATTGCATTGTACAGGTAGTAGTACATCCCTCATTTCCCTCTCACCCCACTCACTTTTTTGCCCACAGGATGGCAGCACCCCTCCTCTCTTGCTGTTGCTACTACTACTACCTCCCGCTTTTCACTCTCTTGCCCACTGGATGGCAACACCCTTCTTCTCTGTTGCTGTTACTGCTACTACATCCTTCCTTTCATACTCTCACCCACTCTCTCTCTTCCCAACAGGATGGCAGCACCCTTTTTCCAGGCAATCCTGAAGAACCTGCCCACCATAATCTCGGTGGGTACAGGGTTGTACTCGCTCTTTACAAAAACCGCAGCCAGCAAGCAGGAGAGCGACAGAGTGGTACAGGTGAGATGGGAGTGGGGAAGGGGCAGTGTTCTCATTTGTTGACCCACTTATTCCAGTGCTGGTGGCTGCCACCAAGTTTGTGGGATGGACTTTCTCAAGCTAAAGCCTATCCATGACAATCAAGTAACCAAACTAGCACCATACCACTGTGTTCTGTTTCACCATCAGTGCCCTTTCTTTGTCCTTCCCTCCCATTAAGCACCCTATGAATCCCTTTTTGTTAACTCACGGATTTTTGAGATGTCATTATAATTTTTTTCCAGTCATTTTTTGCTTACCCCCCAGATCTCGGGGAAGGTATTATAATTTTTTTTTTTTTCTTCCTATCTCCTGACAGTTGTATTTAGCCTGAGGTAAACTTTATGAATTGCAGGGGTTAGATGTAGGCGTATTAAACATCCAATACTGGAGGCCTTTCCTAACTTAAAAATAATGTGGTAGCAGCAGGAACAAAATGAAAAGTACAGTACATCACCTGGATTCAAGAGGCTAATTGTGTTTCCTAGTGCCTCCTCCAGAACATCTTATTTTGCATTTTTGTATGGTGTTCCTATCTTTTTTACACTGACATATTTCTCTTCTTTAATGGCTTATTTTGCTTATTATAGTTTATTGTTCTTTTGTATGGTATTTTAATTTTTGTTCCGACATATTTCTCTTATGGCTTATTTTGCATGTTAGAGCTTATTATTATCTTTTTGGTACAGTATTTGTATTTTTTTCACACTAACATACAGCATTTAAATATCATTCAAGGAAGAAGTGCAAGGTAGGCTCCTAAGCTAACGAGAATATTATATTTAATATTATTTGTATTTGTTTAATACTGTTTTAATACAGAAGCAGTTTGCGAGAAGTAACACTTGAGAAATTTAGTGTTCCCTGTGGAGAGAGAAAGTGGTAAAGAAGAGGTGCCAGGTTGAAATGAAGAAGTAAAGGAGCTTTGTGATGTTGGTGTGGATGTGACTGAAAGTGTTAAGAGAAGTACAGTACAGTACTTTGAGATGGTTTGGCCATGTGGAGGGGATGAAAAATGAGAGACCGGCTAGAATAGTGTATGTGACTGAGGTGGAAGGGGTGAGACCAGGTATGAGGTGGAGTGGGAGAAGAGGAGGAGACCAAGGATGAGGAGTGGGAAAAGAGGAGACTAAAGATGAGGAGTGGGAGAGGATGGGGAGGTCAAGGATGAGAAGGAGTGGGAGAGGAGGGGGGGATACCAAGGATGAGAAGGAGGGGGAAACTATGGATGAGATGGAGGGATGGAGTGGAGAGAGAATAATATGAGAGGGATGTGGGTGTTGGTGAGGGGGCAGCCAAATGGCAGAGGACAGGGTAAGGCGGAAGTGATTGATTGTGGCCACCCTTTACACTACAGAATGAAGTTATCTGGCAATAAATAGAGACTTCTTACTGTTAGTCAAGCAGTACAGTATATGGGCCTTAGGCCCATCATTTTGTAGGCTGAGGAGGTAACCTAGCACCTCCATAGCTGTGCATTTTGCATGTTTCACTGTAATGTTCTCATGTAAGCTATATACTGTACATGACAAAAAGGGAACACTATTTTGCCATATTCAAAATCTACTGAGTTTGCAAGATTCTGTAAGATAGTACTGTACTGTACTTTATCATAGTGAAGGGGTTTGTACAATACTGTATAGTAATAGGAAAGATGAATATATTTCTGGAGGCACCATCTTCTATTCATACTTTTAGTGTGTCTGCCAAAGTTTTGACTTTGAACCCTGTCTTTCAGGCCTTTGAGCTGTTGAGAAACCATCGAGATGACGTCGATAGGTTTTTGGCGGTAAGTGAAGCATCAGTTTCTGGTGGTGTTCTGGCTTCAGACTCATCTTGAGAGGAGTCCAGTATAATGCAGGCTGAAGCTGCCCTTTTGCAGTCCACCATCCCCCTTTCAAAGGAATGGTTAAGGGATGTTTCTGTAACCAGACGATGAAGTTCCCTCTCCCAGTTATGTCTGTACCACTGTATGAAGGTGTCCCTCTCCAGCATCAGGGCTTCAATCACTAGTGAATCACCAGATGTCTGGCAGATGTCAGTATATCTACTTCTACAAAAAGTCTGTAATGTAATAAATTACCAACATAAACTTTCTTCCAGTCAGTGATGAGAATGTGACCAAAGTAATGAACCATACCAGTCCTAATGAGACCCAACATTAACATCAAAAGTCTCATCTCTCAGTCCCAACCTTGACAGAGTTGTATCCTGACCACCTATAACAGTTTCCTAAACTATAACCTGTCAACTTAATTTGGTGATGATTTTTGTCCTTTTCCAGTTTTTTTCCTGTAGGTCAGTGGCAGAACAAGACAACATGACTGCTTTATATCCTTTCCCTAGCACATTGTTACTAGGCTAGTATCATTCTAGTTTTAGCCTTGTTACACTTCAGCATTCCAGATGAAGAGATGACAGTTTTAGGTCAGATGAATAGAATGTAGCATGGTTCTGGGAGGATAGGATATATAAGGGTTACCGTATATAGACTGAAGAATAAGGCATTGATCGTTAGTTTCGGCTTGTCTGATAAACTTCACACAAACCTTTTCCACAGGGTAATTTTCATGACAAATCTTTAAATTGTGAATGGGATATGGATTACCAGTTTCTGAATTTATGTACTGTACCGTATTCATCATTAAATGAAATAAGGAAGATCTTTTACTACTTAGGTATAAGTTTGTGTGGTTAGATAATATGGGCATCGGAGAAAATTGATAATATGGTTGTGAAATATGTGTGAGTGAGTTTGAAGGTAGGAGGTGTGGTGGACTAAGAAGGGTGAATGGATATGGTGTATGAATGTGTAAGAAAACAAGGTGAGGCTCAGAAATTGATGGGGAATAGAACTGGTTGAATAAATTACGTATCAAGAAGCACGAGACAAGACATTGTCACCCGTTATTACTTCTTAGTCATTGGAATGGCTGTGTGATTGCTATATGTTGTGCATCAATAAAGAAAAATATTAATAGAATACCAGTATGTTTAGATGATTAGCGTGGGGTGAAGTTCAGTATTTTGGGAGGCTGTGTGAAGGATAATGATTGTGTGGCTCATTTCATTGGACTTACTGTTGATAGGTTTTCCAGGTTTTATCCTTTCTCATTATTCTGGAATCTTACCTCACCCTCTTTTTTAATGCAAGAAGAAGGATTAGGATGACATTGAAAAATGATTAGTGGTTGATGCAATGTACAGCAGAATTGGCAGAGAACATGAACAGTCTGCCTTTTCCATGTCTTGCACTCTATTTTTTCTACCATAACAGGAATGAGTATTTTAGTGGTGTCTTAAAATTCATTTGAGTTTTCTGTTATGTTCTGTTGTGAGTTGAAGTGCCTGCCATCCACTCACTAGATGAAGTTTTACACTGAGTGACAAGCTGAATGGTTTGTTGTAGCCCAGAAACCATGTACTACCCCATGATGGTTGACTTTAGCAGCCTGGGGTGTCATTAAAGATATATGACCTTGTCAGTAGTCTCAAATATGCACAGTGGCAGCATCTTGACACATGGAGAGTTGACACCCAGAGAAAAGACTTGTATGTGCTTGTATGGTTAGTTATCTCTAAATGTAAATGGTATAAAAGCTTTTTTTCTCTTACGTTTTATATGTTTGGTAAAATATTCTTTGTGTTCTTACTACATTCTTGTATGATTATTCAGCGGGAGTGATGACCCATACTGTTACACAGCTGCGACGAGATGCTTTCAGTCAATTAATACTGTAAATGTTGTCCTTTGTGCCATCCAGGACCCTGAACGCCAGCGCATACTGATGGAGGGGTACAGCATCCTTCTAAGGCGAGTGCAGGAGCTGGAGCGAGACAGAAGAACTGGTACTGGGGCATGGGGCCAGAGAGAGCCTTGGCGGGTCAGTCCACTCCACACCCCACTCGTGACATACAGTAGTGGTGGTCCAGATATTACACATCCCCAAAACTCTTACTTATTATGGGAATGACTCTGTCATCATTACCAGTGCCTTCTCAGCATCACTTTCTACTTCCTGGAAACCTATATACTGTATACTATATATTGTCTGACTTTCACATCCACGGGTTGCATGGTTGAACAGTAATTTCACAAAGTGGCCAAAATGTCTTTGCTTCTCACACCATCAGGCTGAACAGTTTACTTAACACTCAGTGTTGAAGGTTGCAGTATATGAACAATCCTGTATATAGTGCATGGCAGCCAGCTCTTCAAAGCCCATTGGTTCTTGCACATGCCACACACCTACCCACCACCATATTGGCATTCATATCCATTGTCTGTTGTGAATGCATGCTAGGGCTGCCTCACTTAGGACTTCTGCAGTGGTGTCATTGGGGTGGTTTTATAACATTTCAGTGGCTCTTGTGAAAGATAAGTAATGAGTTAAAATAGTCATATTGCTCCTCTTCCCAATCTGGGCACAACCTTGCATCCCTCTAGATAACAAATCTCTTTTCTTGTCACTTGACTGTTACCTTCCCCATGTGAAGTCTTGTTCTTGTCGTCCCTTTTTGAAACCTGTTGTGTCTCCTTTTGCCCTTCTTTACACATATTCTCTGTACTATCTTGTCTTTTGCCTTTCTTTACATTTATTTTCTGTACCAGTATTGTCTTTTTTGCTTTTCTTTGCATGTATTCTTGTAGTTTCTTTTCTTTTGCTTTTTTTTTTTAAATACTTTATTTATTCCATATATTGTCTTTCCTTTAACCTTTCTATAGTTGTTCTCTGTAGCTATTCTCTTTCCATTAGGCTTTGTTTACAATTATTCTCTGTTATCTTTCCTTATGTCTTTCTTCACAGTTATTGACTTATATAACAGAACAGTCTTCAATTGAAGTTAGGGATGTGTTAAGTAAGAATCACAACTTTTTCCATAACACTGGCACAGTACAGCTGTAAACTGAGGATAACTGAGAAATTATAAGCACAGCAGCAGTAGAACGTTAAATGACTGGGATATTTTGTTTATTTATTTATTTTTTTAATATACAACTTGGGATATACAGTAGGTTGTTCATTTATCCTTGGGTACTCTGGATTACATAGCCATACCTCAGGCCCCTTCTCCGTTAAGAGGGTTGGCTGTTACTATTATAAGGCACTCCGTTTAAGTTAGGGATGGTTGTCAAAATATCATACATTCCTTACAGCTGGTACAAGTTGAGGAAAACAGTCATCAACTTCGAAGGCAATAATGAAACTTTATTTGGGATTTTATGTAATTTATTATGAACTAAATAGGAAAGAAAGAATGTCCAAATAGGCAGCATAAAGTGAGGACTCACTGTACAGTACTGTATTTATTTGGTTATCCTTTCATGCATGCTAAAGAAAAATTTATGAGCACTGTCCTTCCATATGTGCTTTTCTTTTAACAGGATGAGGGCTACGGCTGGAGGCAGATTGGCTACCATGATAGGGATGATGGCTACAGGACTAAAGGAGACTTCATCATTGACTTCAGGGGAGGGGACGATTATGGCTGGAGGAACAATTACCATGGACGGGATGATTTCAGGGATGTTGACAGAAGGCAGTACGAGAGACGGAGAGATGAGCCCAGGGAGGACTTGTGGAGGAGGAGACAGGACAGACCAAGGCAGAATGGGGCTGAGCATCAGAGGAAGCCGAGCAAGGGGAAGACCAGTGGTGGAGGAGGAGTCTCGCCAAAGGTGGGACATCACCACAATTATTGTTACAGTGTATTATCATCTTCAGTATACTCCTCTTCCATCATCATCATCATTTTGGTTATTGTCAGTATCATCATCATCTTCCACCTCCTCCACATCATCATCATTGCCATATCATCATCACTGTCATTGTCGTCATTGTCATCACTGTCTTTGCCATTGTTGTCATTATCATATTCCAAGCTTCATCATCTGCATCATTTTTCCTTATAGTGTTGATTATGATAATGATGGCAATGATAAGGAGTTTGTTCATCTTAGGAGAGCTCACTGGCAGTTAGGGAGTAGATAAAAACTGTATTTTATCCTCCCAGCTTGAAAATCTCTCCCAAGGCGAATAAAGCTGTATAGTAGCAAGACTTAAAAATGTCACCATGTTGCAGAGTTTAATGCATTTAATGTAGTGATACCATTTACAGGTACTCTTTGCTACTGCCAGACTTCAATATTAAGTTCATAAGTGAAGGAGTAAAGCACTTCAATAGGATGATGTAATAAATTATTCTTGCCACCACCAGACAAGTTTATTCAACATATAAGATACCTTGATTAGTGAAAGGGTTAACCGAGGCAGAGTGTAACCTCTCCCATCTGATGGATTTTCCCAGTATGAATAAAGTACATGGTGGAGACAAAGAAGAGTGCAACATGTCAACATATAATGAAAGTTTACCATACCTGCAGTTACTTGGTATCCCCCGTCTGTTATTTTTTCCTTTTGAAAGATCAAGGCATAGCTGGTGTGTCATGAGTTTAGGAAGGGAAGTTAAAAAGGAATTTTGACATTTTTCCTGTAATTTATTGCATACTTATAACTGCAAAAAAGGCAGTTATAAGTATGCATGTTGATGCCTGTGAGGTGGAGTCTGGTTTCTGGGGGTTTGAACGGGTAGTGAATAAGAGTTCAACCCATTTAATTGGGAACACTATTATCATATGTTTTCCTGCTCTCTGGACCCTACTCCACCCCATCCTTCGGTGGGCAGAGAGGTCATGATGATCTTTATTATGATAATGATGAAACTGTTTATATCAAAGACTTACTATTTAACATTCCTTTCTCTCTCTCTCTCGCGCTAAGGAGAGAAGTTTAAGGCTATTTTTCTTAAATGAGGACTTGTTAGCAAAAAAAAAAAAATTAATTAATTAACAAAAAGGCAACCTTTAATAATTAAAGGTTGCCTTTTTGTTAATTATTACCCCCTTCCCTCAGATAAAGTCTCAACTAGTGTGTGATGTGTGTAGGGAGAGATACAACTCCAACCTCCGACGCCCAACCCTCTTGCCCACTTGTGGCCACACATTCTGCCGGGCTTGTTTAAGTAAGTGCTTTTTGTTGTCTTTTTAATGCCCTTTCCTTCTTTTTGTCTTGGTTATACCATTCTGGCTCCCAAGAAAGACCACAGTGTTTCTCCTGACTTTTTCTTATGGTGGCATTGAGTCTTCATTATAGGTTCCAGGATTTATGGGGACAAACTCATTGGTACTGTGAGTTACAAGTGCTGTATAAGCTATGCATGCACTGTACAATTACCATACTTGCTGCATACTCTTACTTTGGTACAGTATAGTATGTAGGGCATTACTCGTTTCGTTTTCATTTCGTTTTTAAAGGCTCCAACATGCTTGCATGTGTCGGCCTTGGTCACCTAATGGCGGCTTTCCATGCTGCACGATCCATTGCAGCCTCCCTGTTCAGTCCCTTAACCCTAAGGTCACACTTAATGACCTCGTCCCATGTCTTTCTCGGTCTACCCCTCATAACCCCACCCCCAATATTAACACTTCTCACCTTCCTCACCCAATTATCATCCCCCATCCTCTCCACATGTCCAAACCACCTCAATCTACCTCTCCTCATCACAACACCAATACACTCCAGTCCCATCCTACCTCTCAACTCTTCCATTGTAAATCCAGCCCCTCCAGGCCTTGGACGCAGGGACGCACTGCACATCCACCTAATCATTGTCATTTCTGTACGTCTGAGCCAGCGAATGTCTTCCTCCTTCACTGCCCAGGTCTCACTGCCATACAGCATTACACTCCTAACACACGCTGCATACAAAGACCCCTTAGCACGTAGGGAGAGCCCCCTCAATGTCAGGAGAGGCAAGAGCTCCCTGAACTTCTTCCAACCACTTCTCACCCTAGCCACAGAACTAGCTCCAGCCCCACCTCCAGCACACAACATGTCTCCTAAATAACAAAACTCTTCCACACACTCAAGAGATTCACCAGCAAGTTCAATCCTTTCACGTCTGACGATCTCCACCTGCTCACCCCGGCACGCCGTACACATAAAATCAGCATTATCTCGCAGTCTACCTCTGATACCACTACATCTCTTATGCACCCATTTATCACACACACCGCACAAGATGGAATTACTTCCCACGCCCTTGTGGCAAACTGCACATGGCCACTCTCCCTCGTCTTTGACAGTACCGCCACCAACCCTAGATATCATCACTTTTGTTTTATCTGCATTTACCCTTAAACCCTTTTGCCCCATACCATCTCTCCACTTCCTAAACCTTTCCTCCGCCTCCCTTTCATTCTCTGCAATCATCAGCATACAACAACTCCCACGGGAGTCCGTTTCTAAAGTCACGTGAAAGGGCTTCAAGTACAGTATATTTACGTATTTATGTACCCATCATAAGCCCAATCACGAGGAGCAGTCACTAGTGATATAGTATGGTTGCTTGGGAGACAGTAGCAAATCTGTTGGTATAAAGTTTGAAAAAGTAGGGTTGAATTTAGAGTACTTACAATAAAGTCCAGGAGGGGTTATCACATTAATTTTCACCTTAGATTATTAACTTCACCTCTTTGTTTTCTTTTGTTTCCTCCCAGTCACAGATCTCACGTGGGAGGATGTTTCTCTGTATTGAATATTACAGGTATATGATTCTTGAATGTACAGGTATATACCCATTGATAGTGCACTCTTTGCCTGTACCGTCCGCCATTGCTAAAACTGAATATTAATGTGAACAGTTTTTATTCAGTTATTCTCTCTCTCTCTCTCTCTGAGCCTTTGTTTGGTCTTCTAGGGTGCAAGCTGGTATGTAGCCAGCTGTCTGTATGGCATTGTTTTGTTGCAGCCATCACATTTTGGAAGGATTTTTACTGTTGGGAAATTTAATTATGGGTGGATATGGTATCTTATTTCTTCTGTAAATATATAATGTCATTATTTTGCACTTCAAGACTGCTTTTAGGATGGTGATACTATTGATTGCTGAACTGCATTGCTCCTTGAAGGAGAGGTGAGTCGGCGTGAGCATCTGCGCTGTCCGGTGTGCCGCAGTGACCCCTTCATGGACGTTGCCAGCCTACCTACCAACCGGCCCATCCTTGACATGGTGATTGAGGTACTGTAACACACACACACCCAGCTGCGATTGCATGCACAGTATATATGCACTGATGTACTTGCTCTTACGTATAATATTTGTATGTTTGTAGCTTCCATGCACTGATATACATGCTTGCATATATATTTTTGTGTTTGTAGCTTTTATATATTACCAGTACTGTATATCAATATATATAATGTAAATAAAATAGCTCGTGTGTTTTAGTCCTGTGAGGGTACAAAGGCCTTTCTTCAGCTTTCTCATTGTACATTGTCTTGGTGATTTGATCCAGCTTCCTGCCTTTAAGAGATCTTTATTATTTGGATCTTATAACTGCTGGTCATATGAAGGACCAGAATGGCAGATTATTCCAAAATTGTCAGCTAGTTTGTATAAAGAACTCTCTTAGCAAGTTAATACAAGATCTTTATTTTTTGAAACTGTTGATTAGTTGTGTGTGAAGAACCATTAATGCATATATATTGGAAGCTGTCAGTTATGGTAAGTACTTGTATAAGTCAAAAATAACTTTAAGAATATTGCAGCTTTGCTCGTTCGCAGCAGTTATGCCATTAACATGATAAATCTGGAGAAATACTAACTGCAGTGTTAATTGAAGTTGTTTTGTAGTTTATTAGAAACAGCAAGATTGATAAATAATACATACAAATAATGAGGATTTATTGTACAGTCAAATCTCCTTGATGGCAGGTTTCGTTATTATGGTGTTTCCTGACTGCAGTCTGATGAAGCGCATTACCTTCAGTATTGCGGGTAAAAACGTTGATCAGGATTAAGCTACAAGAACAATTGAGGAAAATCATGGGAGTGGCAGAAATACTGTACTGTGTTCCTCCTTGGAGTGAAAGTGCACAACAGGGATATATACTGTATATGGTACGTAAATATACTGTATACAGTAGAGAGAGAGCCATCATCCAATCCTATGTTGCCCCATGAGGAATGTAGGAGCCCAGGGCTAGGCAAGTTGTTCATGACATTTAAGATGAGAGTGACCAGCCTCACTCATCCCTGAGTGGCTACATGAGCAATTAACCCCAACCACCCCTTGGATATAAATCCAATTGGAGTGCTGTAATTACACATATATTTACATTCTGTATGCAGTAAACTCTCAGTTATCTGTCGTCGCAATATCCAGCCCAATGCAATATTTGACGCTGATGACTTGGCTCTGTTGAAGCAGTATCTGGCGAAACTATGCAATATCAGTGCATTAAGGACCACAAAAAACAAAACTTCTTCATTGATTTTGTTTCTAGCATAATAAAAATGTCTGTATTAAATCCCTCCAAAAGCTATTAGCACACCAGACAGTTGAGCTTGGATACTGTATAAGTGAAGATATGGCAGCCAGTGCGATGTGGCACTGTACACTTATCTGTTATTGTGATAATGGTGTGCCATGCGGTGACTGGCTTCCACATGCAGACAGCTCTGAAGTGTAATGACATTTTATGCACCTACAAGGTAGTAGGTATGCCTCAGTAAATATTGGTGATGGAAACAAGCTTTTTATATAACCTGAGTACCGGTAATAATTCCGAATAGATTGAAGTGTTGATAAAATTATTAACAGGTACATTTAACTAAAAGAATGAGAAATGAGATGTGTCATATTCACAAGGACAGAAATTGATGATTAGGAATGGTCTATCTATCTATCTGTGTATTGCCAATCTCCTTAATCGTGTAAGGGATGGGCACAAAGAAATCGCCTTCATGTTGCCCAGTCCCCCGCCATTTCATTGCCCTCCCTCCAGCTCACACCCCCCTCTCTCATATACCTCTCCACCTCATCCTTGGCCTCCCCCCTCCCTCTCCCCTCTTCCACCTCACTCTCTTACACTTCTCATTAGTTTCTTGCTTTCCATCCTCTCCACATGGTCAAACCACCTCAAAGTATTTCTCAGCGCTTTCCATCACATCTATACCACAACGCTCCTTCACGTCCTTATTTGTCAGTTTCTCTTTCCACGTAACTCCACATGCTACTCTCAAATAACTCATTACCACTGCTCTCACTCTTGCCTGTGACCTTCCAACAAGGTCCAAGCTTCACTTCCGTATGTTAGAGTTGGTATCACAGTACTGTACTATCATGCAGCAGTTTTTTTTATTTCTTTGCACACTTCCCAAGTTCTTTTTGCTGGTTTCAAGGAACCAGCAACCTTTCTTTCCTGTTGTACCCTTTCAAGCATTTCATCCTCCAAGTTTCCATTCTTACTCATCACACTACCCAAGTTCTTAAATGCACTCATATCTTCGATTTCATCACCATCCCACCCCACTGTGCATTATGACATCTCTCTCAGAGACCATAACTTTACTCTTCCTTACATTCACTTTTAGATTCTGTTTCTTACACACTCCCCAGACTCATGTACCAAGCCTTGCAGTTCCCCTTCGTCTTCACTTAACAGTACAGTATCATCTGCAAACGAGAACAGGAAGTTTCCAAACACTGCCCTCTTTCATTAGGGCTGCTCCAACATCCAATGCCAAACCATGTACTATCTGTTTTATAACCTCATCCATGTACAGATTGAATAGCCATGGAAACATGACACATCCCTGTATGAGTCCAACATTCAGATAGAAAAATTCACTCAATTCACCATCCACACACACTGCAGCCTTAGCACCCTCGAACCTATTCTTCACGGCATTCAACAGCTTCCCATTTACTCCATATGTTCTTAATATTTTAGACATTCCTTGTCTCTCCACTCTGTCATATGCTGTCCCCAGATCCATGAAGGCTGTATTCGGCTTCTTTCCCTTCTCTAGAAAATTTTCCACTAAAGACTTAAGGATGAATATCTGATCTACACAACCTCTTCCCTTCCTAAAACCTCCTGTTCTTCACAAACAAATTCCTCTGTTATTTCCCTGACTCTGTCAATCAGTATCCTACCATACACTTTTCCTATTACATTAAGAAGGCAAATGTGCTTATGATTACCACACACTTCTTTTTCCTCTTTTCCTTTGTACAGTGGAATAATTATACCTGACTTCCAATCCTCCGGGACTGTACCTTCCTCTCAGGCCAATCAGCACTCTTCCACATCCATTCTGCTACAATCTCTCCATGCTTGGGTTGGTAATACAAATGAGTCACGAGACGTGTGTGTGTTGTGTGTTGTGTGTGTGAAAGAGGGAGAGAGCAAACTTATCCTTTGACCATGTAGTCCTGGCATTCAAGATCAAGAGTAGTAGAATCGGTTTAAACGTTGTTGATCCAGCCCCTTCAGTCTGTTTAGGTGTTAATATTCACGTATAAGGGGGAAAAAAGTAAACGTGGGCCATAAACCAGTTACATTTATTCCCATGTATTGTTATGCAGTATTCGGTTATTTTATTCATTTTTTATTTATTTTTTTAGTGGTAGGTTAGCAGCCCAGTTAACTGCAGTTGAGGAGGTTTGGCTGTAGTTTGTAGGACATTTCACGCTGTGCAAGGTTTTTGCTTGCAAATGTTACACTCTCCAGCCTGAAGACAATAACTGTATTTTGTATGACTGATTTAAACAAGGTCTTGACTTGAAACTGTTCCCTCTTCCAGAATGAAAACAGTGATGGAGGAGAGAGTAGTGAGGACGATGGAGTGTGCAGTAGCAGTGAAGGCCCTAGCTGTAGAAGTAATGCTCCCAGCTGCAGAAATGATAACCCCAGCTGTGGAAATGATATCCCCAGCTGTGGAAACGACAATCCCAGCTGTGGAAATGACAACCCTAGCTGCAGAAATGGAAGCAGCGGATGGGAAGATGACTCTGGCACGTTCACTATGATGTCTTATGAGGAACAAATTCAGTTAGCCATCATATGGTCCAGGGAAGAGATGAGGAGGACTGACAAGAATGACAGCACCCCATTTGCTTTTCTTGACGATGCTGAGAGGGAGAGTGAAGAGTTGGCACAGGCCATGTCCCTGAGTCTTTTGGAAACACAAAGCAATGGCCAACACTCTGTATCAGAAGAAGAGGCATGTGGCATAAGTCATTGCCTGGAGATGAATGTTGAGGATGAGGAGGAACATATAAATTTGGCAATACAAATGAGTCTCGAGACATTCAACAATAGTAAGTCTGGAGAGACAAATGGAAGCACCACACAGGAGGAAGAGCTTCGCAGCATGGATGAGTTTCTGGCACAACAAGCTGCAATAGCTGAAAAGGAATTCAAACAGGCACTTCATTGTAGTATGCAAGAGTACCAGCTGGCTCGTGAACCCCACTTTGCATCTGCTCCTCGAGTGGAGGAAGAAGTGCAGTGTAGAAGCAATCCAATGGAAGAGCATGGGAGGTGGAGGGAGAGAGAAAAGGAGAAGTTGGAAAAGGAAAGAGAGGAGTTAAAGAAGGAGAGAGAAGCCTTGGAGAAGCAAAAGGAAGAGTGGAGGAAGAAAACTGAGAAGGAGGAAAACCAAGAGAGAGCCAGGCAGACCCTGACGAGCCTGGGGTGTTTTGGAGGAGATCAGCACAAGAAAAGTGGTGAAGATAGCTGCAAGGAGGACAGTGATGATGATGATTGTTTCAAGGATGATTGTTTTAAAGATGATAATTGTTTCAGAGATAATGATTGTTCTACAGATGATGATGATGATGTCTGCTGTGGAAATTCAGAGGACAGTAAGAAGAAGAACTGCACAGAGAGTGAAGATGAATGTTGTGAGGATGATAATATTTGCTGTGCCAGTACGGCTGAGCTCAGTTTTGGGAAAGATGCAGCTGACTGTAAGAAAGGGGATGATACTGTCAACAGCAGTTTGTGGTGGCAGGAGAAGGAGGAGAGAGAGAGGAGGAGGAGGAAGAAGCGAGATTGGATAAGGAAAAAGGAAGAGGAGCAGTTGCAGTTGGCCATGGCTATGTCCCTCTCGGTAAGATAACCTGTTACTCTATTATTATTATTATTATTATCTCTATCTATCTATCTATTGCCAGACGCCTCAATCCCGTTTGGGGTGGCCACAAACAAATCGCCTCCAAGTCGCCCAGTCCCCCGCCATTTCACTGCCCTGCTCCCAGCTCACACCCCCCTCTCTCATATACCTCTCCACCCCATCCCTCCATCTCATCCATGGCCTCCCCCTCCCTCTTCCCCGCTCCACCTCACTCACATACACTCTCTTCATCAGTCTTTCACCCTCCATCCTCTCCACATGGCCAAACCACCTCAGTGTGTTCCTCATAACGCTTCCTATCACATCCACATCAACACCACAACGCTTCTTTATATCCTCATTCGTCAGCCTGTCTCTCCATGTGACTCCACAGGCTTCTCTTAAATAACTCATTTCCACTGCTCTCACTCTTGACTTGTGTCCTTCCAACAACGTCCAAGCTTCACTTCCATTCGTTAGAGTTGGTATCACAATACTGTCATGTAGTAACTTTTTCACTTCCATGCTCACTTCCCTGTTTCTTATTATTATTATTATGCTGATTACTCTGAAAATAAAGTCATTCTGGAAAGAGGTGCGGAAATGTAGAAGTGACAGCGGAAAGGAATGTGAAAGTGTGAAGGATTAAATGGTAGGTTATTAACTCATGGGGATGTAAGGCCCAGATGGAAAGAATATTCTGAAAGCCTGATGAATGAGAATAGAGAGAGCAGAGCCGCTGTAAACATGTTCGATGGGGATGTGAAGAGAAGGAATGCAGTGCCAGGAAACTTGACACTTGCACAGGTAAAAGAATGCTGTGAAGTGCCTGAAAAATGGGAAAGCAGCTGGGGTTGTTGAAGTGTATGCAGAGATGATTAACCCATCCCATTTGGGTGGCATGAATACACGATGACCTGGGAACATCCGGGTGGCGTGTATACATGATCTAGTGGTTTGTAGTATTATTGTTACTGTATTATTATTATGATTATAGCACTGTATTATAATATAATATAATACTATAGTTTTAGCTGAGAAATTATGGTTTAAATAATGGTGATTTTTAAGAAAAACACTTGCTGGTGGTATGGTTGGTGAAACCAACCCCCGGACGTGATGGGTTAAGTGTAGTGGAGAGAGCAGAATGAAGTGCTTGTTGGAGATATGTAAGAAGGCATAGATGAGTGAAACTGAGCCAGCAGAGTGGAAAAAGGCTCTGGTTGTACCCATGTACAAAAACAAAGGTGAGTGAAGTGAGTGCAAGAATTATCGTGGCATAAGTTTATTGAGTCTGGTAGGGAACATATATGGAAGAATTATTATACAGAAAGGAAGAGAGATATCAGAAGTCCTAGTGAGTGATGAACTGGGTGGCTTTGGGAGTGGCAGAGGATGTGTGGATCAGATATTTGCAGTGAGACACATTGCAGAGAAGGCTTGTGAGAAGGTCTGTGTGTTTATGGCATTCATGGATCTGCAAAAAGCATACGATAAAGTAGACAGAGAAGGATTGTGGAAGGTTTTGTGCATGTACGGTGTAGATGGTAAGCTGCTATGTACTGTCAATAGTTTTTATGATGGTAGTGAGGCATGTGTAAGGGTAAATGGACGGCTCAGTTAATGGTTCACCATCAATATGGGCATGTGACAAGGTTGTGTGATGTCCCCATGGTTGTTCAGTATATATATGGAAGGGATGATGAGAGAAGTAAAAACACGAGTAATAGAGAGAAGAATGGTGTTGGTAACAAATGGTGATGGATGGAATATTTCAAATTTGTTGTATGCTGATGATGCAGTACTACTTGCAGATACCGGACAAGAACTTGGTAGACTAGTGCAGAGGTTAGCTGATGTGTGTGAGTGTCGTGCCTTGAGTGTAAATGTAGAAAAGAGTAAAGTGATGGTTATTGAGAGAGAAGCAGACTCCCAGTCTGATGTTACAGTGAATGGAGACTGGAATTGGTGAGAGAGTTCAAATGCCTGGGTACAGTGACAGAAAAGAGAGGAAAATGTGCAAAAGAAGTGGAAAGTAGAGTGACACAGGAAGGAAAGTAGCAGGTGCTATGAAGACCTTGATAAGAAACAGGCACTTGAGTGTTGCAGCTGTGTGAAATTTACATGAAGGAGTGTTAGTGCCAAGTTTAACATATGGATATGAGACTATGGTGTGGCATGAAAATGAAAAGCCAAGAGTGAGAGCAGTGGAGATGAGACTGCTGAGGAATGTATGTGGAGTACAGACAGTGGATAAGATACAAAATAAGTGATTCATGAAATATGTGGAGTGAGGAAGTCTGTGGACACCAGAATAGAGTGTACTGAGATGTTATGGTCATGTGGATAGAATGGATAACAATAGAGTGGTGAAAAAAAGTATATCTGAGTGAATTTGAAGGCAGGAGGAGGCGAGGTACGCCTAGGAGAAGGTTGAGGGATATGGTGGATGGGTGTGTGAGGAAGAGAGGTGTGGAAGTCGGTGAGGCTAGGGGACTGACAACAGATCAAGCTGGCTGGATGAATGTTGTGAGAAGAACATCATGATCAAGGATCTGGCACCCATTTATAACATGGCAGTGTTCGGATGGACTCTATCAGATACGTTTAGGTGAAGCTGCTGAATGTGGTGAATGTTTTTGGTGTATCAGGTAGAGCCAGGATTCTGGGGGCTTGAATGATGAGTGAATGGATTGGGCAGAGGTGGACTGAATGGACGTTGCTACTCCTCACCCTACCCTAGTGTGGGAAAGGAGGTCCGGATGATGATGATGGTTATTCTGTAAACCTAATGACATGGCTTAGACGTCATTCTTGCTACTAGCTGACTGTGATATATGGCATTAGAGAGACTTTTCATATGGGAGAGATTAGACATAGCCTTCATTAACCCCTTCATTACTCTTCTAAATAATAGAGTTGCCTGGTGGTATTAAGAAAAAAGTCATTAGGGCCTATACTGAAGTGTTAACTTTTGTTGTCAACAATAAAGTTGTTTTATTTATATAAAGTATTGGATGAGATTTTTTTTTTTTTTTTTTTGAGAAACGTGACACACAGCAAGGAGCAGTCATGCCAGTCAAGAGTTGAAAACTGTTTCCAATAACCATTTTGCTGTTATGAATAAACATAAGTACAGTATTTCATTTAGGTTAAGATGGATTGTTTTCTTCTATGAGGAGGTGGCAAACAGTGGATTAGTGCTGAACTGAAGTACTGTACTGTAAAGTGTGTAAGTGTGGATGTTTATGCTTGTGAGATGGAGTAAGAATTTTAGGGCTTGAATGGTAATGGAATGTATGTAACTTATATAACTTGGCATGATTCTTTCTCTCTCTCTCTCTCTCTCTCTCTCTCTCTCTCTCTCAGGAACGTACCTTACCCTTTCCTCGGATGGGAATAGGTTGAGATGATGGTGATGCAGTATTTTAATACTGTAAAATCAGAATTATGATGTGTGAAAGTTGAATTTGATACTAAATCATACAAACACTCCTTTTTACAGCTTCATGAGGCAGAGGCATTACAACCATCTCAGTCTGTGAGTGAATGAGATGTCTCCAAGCAAGATGGGATAGATAATTAGTCTCAAAGAAGAAGGAATCATTAGCTACAAGACAGATATTTTAGTATATGTAATCCTGCTTTAATGGGGATGGTGCTTTCGTTTTCATATATAATGCTGAATGCCCTAATATGCTTGGTGCAATAGGGTGAATAGGATATATATATATATATATATATATATATATAAAACGCTGGGTGGTAACCATATAACCAAACCATACGTGTTCCCTACTTGTCAACAGGTGGGTTGGTGGAGGGTTAGTGCCCCTCCCTGTAAAACAAACAACTCAAAGTCAATGGCCACCCCTTACGGGATTGTGGCGTCTGGCAATAGATAGATAGATATATACAGTATATATATTATAGATATTCTTCACTGTATTTGCTTTCTAAAAGTAGCTGTTATAAGTATTGATTTCTTCAGTACTATCGCAGCTTCTTAATTGCACTATTTGTAATAGTAGACATTTTTATTTATCATCAAAGAGATGCCTTTTAGGTAGTGAATGCATTAATTACTTGGGTGGCAAACCAGGTGCTGGTAGCCAGTTAAATAATTTAGGGTTGTGCAATAGCTCCTAAAAATACATTAGTTACATTAGAATATTGGGGAAAATAACAAATAACAGCTCTGATATGCATTTAATGAAGTATATTACAGTAGAAATGGTTGCATGATTTGATAGTTATCAACAGTGCATAACATGAAGGGTAAGATGTACAGTTGGCACCGAGAGTTCAATCCATTGTCCTTATTTTCTGTTAATGGGAGTTTGTAAAATCAGTGAAGTGAAACTGCAGCAATCAACAGTGGTGGCATTAATTTGGCCGTAGATCAATGTCATTATAGTCTGTTTTCATCTGATAGAATTAGTCCACGGCCGCAGCTTGATTGCTAAATTGTGGTTGCATGAAATTTGATATGCCTTAGTTATGAGATACAAATGTCTCCTTGCATACTGTCAAAGCACCACTCCAGTTTAATTCCGCTTGGCCATTGGCTGAACTGAAAGGGGATTCAAACAAACTCGCTGTAATGTGGGTTACTGCAAATTAATGAGTATTATTTTCAAAATTCATTGAAAGAGAAGCAGGGAAGGTACCAGGAGTTTTGGTGCCAAGTGTATGTTAAGATGCTGTGATACCGTGTGTGTGTGGAGTGCAGTATTTAACTAGTACCCATATGTGTTACTTTAGTAGCTTAGGCCCAACTGGACTATATATTGCTATGACACCAAGTGCACTTTATAATTTACAGCCATTTAGATCTTTTAGCACTATGAACTTTATTTACTGTATTGGCTTTTTGTGCTCATGATGTGTTTTTATTGATACTCCACATTATTTCACCTTACATGATAATGAATAATTGAGCAAGTTACTTCTGTTACGAAGTTAGTTCAGTGGCGTAATACAGTTATCTCTCAATTATCTGCCATAATGGAGACAGAGGCATGTCCGGAAAGTGGATCTGTCCGGATAATGGACTTCTTCTCTAGCCCCCTTCATACATAACCTAACTTTGGAAGCCATTGTAAAAGGCCACTAGAGTACTGGTACTTTGTACAACATCTGTTCCCTGTGTTTAACACTATCTGGTCCAGCAGACGTACAAACCACAGCCAAGCAACTACCATGGTCAAGCAGACCCATCAACCACAGACAAGCAGTCACCACTGCAGGTCCATACCCTGCAGTGGCATGAAAAAAACGGCCCGGCCAGACGAAAATGTTCTTGTTGCCATAATTTACACCTGGATGCACGCATTTTGTCCACAAAATGGAAAGGTGTATGAATAATGGTTTCGAACAGCCAGATCATAGCGTCCAGATAATGGATTGTTCAGAAAATGGACGCCCAGATAATCGAGAGATTACTGTAACAATTTTGACTGTCAATATTGTCAGTATTGAGAATGATAGTAAGTTGTCTTGACTCCCGGCTTCTCAGACTGCCTTGATGAGCTGAAATATTGCTGGGTATGTATTCTCGATAATCAGTAGAAACAATAAAATATATTTCTTACACTGAGTTTCTGATCCCATTGAAACTCGTGGTCTATTTCCTTCAAAGATGTCCTGACCATCATTTTCCCCATTTCCCTTTCATGTTTCCTTTCCGTTGCAGTCCTTCCTTTCCCTTTTTCATCCTGCTTCCTTCATTGACCACTCTTTGTTCTTTCTCTTTATCCTTCTTCCATCATTTTTTTTTCTTTTCCCCTTTATTTTATTTTTTTCTTTATGTTTTTTCTTCCATTTCCTCCTTTCCTGCCTCTGCTTTTCCTCATTCCTCTTTCTCTTTCCTCTGCCCATCTACCTCTGTATATCATTACTGATGTCAGTGACCCCCCCCCCTCTCTCTCTCTCTCTCTCTCTCTCTCTCCCCACTTACCTTTACCTGCCATTCTTTTACTCTTCCATCCTTCCTCCCCCTTCTCTCCTTTTCACTCCTTCCTCGCCCCATCCTCTTAATCCATTTCTCTTGCCATAATTGTTCATCTTTCCATCTTTCTCCAGCCTCCATCTGTTTTATTTCCGTTTTCCCATCAGTAGGATTATTGAATGCATAATGATGGTAGGGATAATGCTGTAGGTATGGAATGGATATTAGTGGTGTTGGCATGGATAATGGTGGAGTGGATGTGGCTCATAATAATTTGATGAAATGGGTATGGATATGGAAGTGATGATGGTTTAGAATACTGGTTACGTCTGCACTGTATAATTGTTAATAGGAGTATGGCAGTGGATATCTAGGTTAACTTCCACATCGAATGTATGTTTTATCTCCTAAAACTAATACAGACATGTTAGGCTGTACATAGCAAAGGAACGTGAATTAAGATACTTATGGAGACTATCTAAAGACGATATCTCGAAGAGTCGGAATATGGTGCAATGTAAGACTTAATTACTTGTAAGTTTGCTTGATGTAGGCTATACAGACTGTGTATAACGTCTGAAACAGATGTCTCCAGTCGACCATCCCAGTTCACGTTAATTAAAAAAAAAAAAAAAATCTTTTGCCAAGAGTGAAGAATCTTTCCATGCCTCTTCCTCCTCCCCTTCCCCCCCCCCCCAAAAAAAAAGGTTCTAGTTGAACATTATCATATTTTTTGTACATAAAGGGCAAAAAAAGTACAATAATCTTTGTCTCTTGTAAAGAATTAAGACTGATCAGAAATGTGTGAATCCGGGACCAACATCTAACAAGTGCTACTACAGTAGTTAGCCAGTCATCTCAGTTGGCTGAAGATTCTCTAACACGTTTACTGCTTCGAGACCATAATGTGCGGCACTAAAATCACCATTTGTAACAAAACCACTCATATGATCTGTGTATTCAGTCCCTTCAGTGCAAGCACGTACTTACGGTTAAATATATTAAAGGGACGTCATGATCCGCTGAAAATATGGTGGATCTGATTGAACTCATCAATCCGTTTTTCATCAAATACAGAATACAAGCAGCTGTAGATGACGGGTAAGTATGAAGTTTAATAATGATGTCAGGGACAAATTCAGCTGAAAGTAAAGGTGCAGATGAAGCACGTTGATTGACTTACAATCTTTAAAATTTGGCGTTATTTGAAACTCAACGAAATGCTCAGTTGCATACTTGTGGGAACACTTGTGGAACTTTTAAAACTTTTAATTTCCTTAACTGTTTTATGTCATCAATATCTAACATTACAAAAAGTCTGAAAATTAATTGCCTTTACTGAAATGCAACACGTAGCACAACAAACAAGGTAAACTGTGGAAAAAAATGCATTTGGAATTCAGAAAAATACTCTCAGACCGCGAACAGGGATTCGAGCCAGTGCTCATTTGAGGTCTAGTCACTAAGGAGGGAGGAGTACGCAAGCTTTTTGGTCTTCACCCGGACTGTGACTGTCCAGTTTAAGTTTGCCTTTTACAATGGAGTCGGAAGAACAGAACCAAGAGCCAGTGCAACAGGGGGAGCAAATTCAAGAGACGTCTACACAGGCATTAGAGGAGGAAGGGTTAGAAAATGCAGCTGCCCAGTTGAAACAGCTGGTAAAGGATCAGTTGCCACCGGAACTGGTAATGACAATAGGAGAGAAAATGGATGCCCTGGTTGACGAAGTAGAGGGAGCGATATCCAAAGTCATGAAGGAGGGAGAGGAGGAAGATGGCAGTTCCAGCAGCAGCGATGAGGAAACCGAGAAATTGTCCCCAAGTCCAGAGAACCAAGACTTGCCCATCACCAAGAAATCTGGAAAGGCAATGAAGGGCGGTTTCACGGCCATTAAACAGACGGTGGTTTATGCTTGGATGGATGAACGCTACAAGGTGGCCAGGTTTCAGTGTAAGTAAAAACGCTTTACGGTATAGTTCACTTACTTTAACAAGGCGGAGATTTTCTGTCCATTTCCATTCAGTTTCCCCGCAGTTCATTGACAATTAAAAAAAAAAAAACTGCTGCTTTCCTTCCGTAGCACATTTTCGTGCGTCCATATTTAGGCGATAACGTCCAGTTAAAGCTCAGCATTCATGGAGTGATCGCAATTTTACGCCATATTAAAGGGAACATAGTTATCCACACCACTGAGCTATATTTGAATCATTTTTTATTGTTACCAGAATTTTATTGAACTAAAGGCCTCATATTGACTTTTTTTATTTTTTATTAAGGATTTATTACTTTCGAATTCCTAAGCAGAATAAATAGGTTAGGAAACCACGAAAATCAGCTGAAAATGCTGGCCGGATGAAAGGGATGAAACAACAGCGATTATGGACTTGACGGTGTTCGTATATTTATCTTTAAACGTAAAATGTTGCCTAGATGTAAACGTACGGTAATAAATGTGAGGATGGTTATATGTAAAAATTCATGAGCCTAAGGACGGTGCTGGAAAGGGATGACTTAATATGGTGGCACCCTTGTAAAAACAACTCTTCTGGGTATGGAAACACCTCCCAGCCCTAAACCCAGAAAGGAGGCTAGTTTCTGCAGAAGGGCACCTTAAACCAGGAGCCACAACAACGTAAGGATATTTTATGCTTGCTATCACCAGACTGTTTTCTTCTGTAGGCTTGTTTTCGTCCGAGAACTGGGTCACAACTTGATAACCATTGTGGTGGCAACGCTAAAATGACCTTGGTTACAGTTCAATACACCCATCAGTTTGACTATATTTGGTAATTAACTAAGCAGAAAAGAGTTGTGTCTGTCAAATGAAAACCGTCTATAAGCAAGTGAAGGGACAAGTCTAACCCCCCACAGTTCAAAGTCTCATAAACAGAATAACAAGTCTCAGGAAGAATTAATACGTCCTCAGACTGAATAAATTTATGAAAAAATACCCAGTGGAATAATTATACTGTTAGCAATTTAAGTACTGTTTATGGTAATTCTCCGTAGTAGTACTTGATGTTATAGTTTGAATCATGGTTCGAGCAGACTACTTAACACTTGCGATGTGATACTTAAGGTAACTCACGTTAGCCAAAGCATATTTGAAATTTTTAGAAACTTTTTTTTTTTTTTTTTATCTGACGGAACGGAACCACTCTTGCAGGTTGCAACTTCGATTCCTAAAGTCGGAGTTGCGTGATATTCCATTAACTTTATTGAGACAGGAATGAGTTCCTGTTAACTAGTCTAATCAAGTCTGAAGTCTGGCCGTCTGCACATTGTGGGGGTAAGGAAGTCAGGTTAGATGAGTTTGAAAAGGTCAAATGACCTGACGATGCTTACCATTTTCTCCTAGATTGCCGGTAGTTACATAACCGGTTACGAGAGGGGGTTGAGAGGGTGAGATAAACCGCATTGCTGCACGTGCCAACTGTCAAAATTGGCGCCGTCGTTGTCAAGGGCGTCATCATTGGCAGTTTAGTGACGTAGTTGCCTTTTGGAGAACCCGTTTGGTGAGATTTTCGGCGAGTTTGATAACCACAGTAGCCCATAAACGTACTTATCAATTAGGCCTAAATAATGTCCGATGGTTTTATTTAGTATACAATCCCCTCTGAGTGAAGGGTATATGAGGGCCATATTTAACCCATATAGTAGAAAAATCCACTTTAAATCTGAGGAAGGTTATCTGGAGAAAACAAGAATAAAATTGAAATGACATCTGGGTTGGATGGATTAAATAGATATATGCGTGACAGACGCCCTGATAAAAAGTTTGTTTAATATTAAAACTAGAGGGAAAAAAAATTGTGCGTAACCGGAATGAAACATGGCCGAACGTGCAAAGTGACGAGGTGGTCTAATCAGCTGGATGTCTGCGGTATCTGTGAGAGGCTCGGTTCAGGCTTCCTTCCACCTCGACTGCGGTAACATGGCGTCCAACATCGAGTACTACAAGCAGCAGGCGGTCAAGGTCCTGTATGAGAAGAACAAACTCAGCGATATCTTGGCCAAGTTGGAGGCTAAGACGCAGGTGAAGAGGGAATACCTTGCCCTTGGTGAGTCAGCCTCGTATTGTATTTCACCATTTATTCGTCTTGTCTTGGTCTGTCACTGAATTATCATTAACTGGGAACAGTTATGCGTTATTTTAGAGTCCATTTTGTATATAAAATCGTGCTTTTATGGGGTTACATCTAGTAAATGGGAAAAAATTTCGGGTTTCTAGCGTCCCATGTGATTGTGCAGCGTAATGATGGCGTTACAGACCGTGACAGCCAGAGGATTTTTTTAAAGTAATTTTTTCTCCCACATCATCTCTTACCCAAGCACCAGGGAGCATAGAGACAGTGTCGGGCGGGGATAAGGGGTAGGGGGGGGTTGAAGTACCGTTGTTGCTGTGTACCGGTAGTACTTGAGTCGTTTGATTGCCAGAGTTATTTATATAAACATGAGTGACCTTGACAGTAGCTTATGATTTCTTATGGGTAGATATTTTTAGCTTATACACATTTTGCAGCCAGTATAAAATATTTTCTGGTATTCCAGTGGTAGTAGGTTATTTAAGTAGTGTAATGCTTTTTTTTTTTTTTTTTTTTTTTTTTTTTTATAAATACACAACTAAAGAATTTAACCACTTAAAATTATATGGCCGACCTCTGCCACTTCCAAAATCTCTGTTCAGCCCACTGTAGCTGCTCTGGGTATTGGGATTGTTACTGGGTGGTCAGAAAAGGAGCATGAAGAGAAAAAAAATCCCACACAAAAATTCTGTCTATCTATCTATTGCCAGACGCCTCAATCCCGTTTGGGGTGGCCACAAACAAATTGCCTCCAAGTCGCCCTGTCCCCCGCCATTTCACTGCCCTGCTCCCAACTCACACCCCCCTCTCTCATATACCTCTCCACCCCATCCCTCCATCTCATCCTCGGCCTCCCCCTCCCAAAAAAAATTGCAGTAGTTATAGTGGTAAGTTTAGACTGTAACAGCAACAGCTAAAGAATATGTGGTTTGTCAAGACATCTTCAAGTTTATCCTTAGAAGTCGTGGTATTTTTTTGTTTTAGCTCAGACACTTTTCTAGGGCATTCTGACATTCTCCCCTCTTGACATTTTGGTTGCAAATGCATATTTGATGTTTCATGATTAAATGACTTGCTATGAATATGGCACAGGGATCCTGAATTTGCGGGAGCTACTTCAAAACTGATTTGTGACCATGATGTCCTCTGTCAGCCTTCACAGTCAATAGTCCCACCGTGTGGCCCCCCCCATCAATCATTCATGAATGTTTTATGAATGAACCAGTGAGAGCAGCACGACCAATCCCTCGGTCATTTAGCAATTACATGGGGCACTGGGTGCGACCCAATCTGCCTGCAACAGCAAGTACGTTTTTTCAAATGCTGTACCATATAATGTTGTAAAATGGATGCTCTCTGATGCATTGGGACATAGTCCAGTAGTGTTTTCAAAGTAACATGGGAAGCCTAGAGATTTTTTGCAATCTCAGGGCTGTACTTATTGAAGTGAAGTGTCCTAAGTGTGATACAGTGTGCTGCTATAATGCGGACAAGCTATTGGCAGTGCAGTAATCCCTAAAATCATGAGTGCACCAGGTTGCAGGCATCCCTATCCCTGGTATATTCGCCATACACGAACAGGACGGATATTTCTGACGCAATTGTAGCTTTCTAAGTTAGGTGCCTGGCCTAGTTTTTAGTGGCTTTCTTGGTCAGGTTTAGTAATGGTGTGGATGGTTAATGTCATGGGTGGGCATTTGAGGGTGGAATCAAAACCCCCCATTTAGGTACCTGGTCTTAGTATATATATATATATATATATATATATATATATATACACACACACACACACACACACACAGTATTTATATATATATATTTTTAATGAAACTCCCCCCTTCCCCATGGGAGGGATCGAAAATAACAAAATAAGGCATTATCCTACCCTCGCCCCCCCAGAAAAGGAAATCTCTCATTTAAACCAAATGAAAGAAAGCTAACAAGGTTAAAAAAAAAAATCCAGTCATAATACTGTATACCTCACAAAAAAAAAGTTGTGTTAAAGTCGGCAGTATGATCATGAGCGTAGTACTGTACAGTAGAAACCGATAGCTACTAAAACAATTTAAGTAGGTTGTGTAAAGATTTAAGTACCAGCATCCCTTGTGATTTCCTACTTTAGACACTCCCGTAAAAGAAGAAAAATAAAAATCAATAAAAAGAATACTTTACAGTAAAGTATGTGTGGTGGAAGTATTTGTAGAATGTATTAAGAAAAAAAAAAAAGCCAAAGTACGGTACAATAGGTGCAATGGCAGTGTGTGTGGAATGTGTGGTGTGACTGCCAGGGAGATAGTTATATTTACTCTGGAGGTGTCTTGACAGTAACACAGGCTTCTACTACCTTCTTTACCTCAGCTTGACGTTTCCCTGCCCACTAGTTGGCTGTGGCTTTTGGTGGTGTGCTTGAAGTCAGGTGTACTGTAATATAGTAGTTGGGATATTACTAAATAGTGATAGATGTGGGAAGCTTATTGAAAAGTGGTTAAAACTTAAGATATTTGTTAGGATACACTGCTTGTTTGTACTCGTTCTAGTTTTTAGTAGGTTCTGGTAAAATATCCACCCAGTACATCCACTTTTTTTTTTTCTTTTTTTTTTTCTTTTTTTCTTTTTTTTTACACAGTGTTATTTCTTGAAATATTCTGGTTTTCCCATTATCATGAAGTCCCTCCCAGAACCATATACACTGTACTTGTGCTTTGTCAGCAGGAACAGACCTTTCCATGCTCAGGTCATTCATTTCCTACATGTCCAAGCTTTTTCAGTACACTTGTGTGTGTCCCTTCACTCACACTTACTGCCCAGTAACGGGCTTATTTGAACCTACGGTACTACTTGTGAAAGTTATATTTCTGACTGATGAGAAAAAAAGCAAGTGTCTACCTCAGTCACACAGCTCACATTTGGCATGGCCACTGCAAAGGTACATATCCAGGCATTTAAGCTGGCAAAAAAGAAGGGGAAACTTGCCAATTACAGTACAGGTTAATAGTGGTGGGTTATATAATAAGGACTGAGAGGGGTAGGATCCAGAAATAAGGGAAATTGATGTGGCAAAACACACTGTTCTCAGTATTTGAAACATGATAATCACTTCCAAAAAACAGTACATCACATTTATCACAAAAAGGCTTCTTGCTTTGCACCAATGTCTGCAATTGAGCCATGGTTTCTTCTTGAACCCCAACCCTTACTGTAGACACCTGGCAAGAGGAAAGTCCTAGCAGGGTTTCACAGCAGAAGACCCATTGCAATGTACTGTAGCTTGAAACGTTGATAGCACAAGGAGCAGTTTGTAGTGACATGCCTGTTGATGATGGATTTTTTTTTTTTCCCTCGAAGATTAGCAAATTGATTAGGAGTAGTTTGTTATGTTGGTATAGCAGTTACAGTAGTTAGAATTCCGGGATAGTTCATGGATATTATTTCAGCTGAGACTAGTGGATGTCCGTCAGTTACACACATAGGGATTAGTGTCATTTTTGTACATAGGCCTCGTCTTAATGGTGTATTTACCGGTAAAATAATAAAAATGAGATGTCTAGTGCTTATTTAAAAATTCTGGAAGTTTTCTGTCCATATTGGCTACATAGTCTATATTACCAGATGCCTTGTCCCAGAGTTCACCTACAGGAGTCTCATCATACATTCCTGCAAGCCAGTCACTACACCAGATACCCCTTCTACTCCAGATATTCACTAGTTCTCTCCATATCATTGATAGGGTACCTGTTTTCTCAGCCACATTCCTATACATCTTATACGTTAACATCCTTTTATTCTCAGTGTAGGGCATCTTTGTCCAGACTGACCCTTCTTGGTTAAATCTCTTACCATATATTCTTGGACAGTGTTCACCTTAGAATATTTTGCATAAACTATACGTTAGTGGATTCCTAATCTTGAAAACAAGCTGAAAAGACAATACTGTAGTATGACAATTTGCTTAATAAAGAATAAGGTTAAGAAAGCCTAAATACATGCAGGGTAGAGAAGAGAGTGGTGTGTAGTGTATAGTGGTGGTGGGAGTGTGGCGTGGGAAGGATGGGTGTGATCAAGCACGTGTTTCTGCCAGCGTGTCGAGCAGGACAATATCTGATGGACAAATACGGATTCACTTGGCGGCATGGTGAGTTTACTAAGAGGCATTGATGAAAAATTGGAGGTAGATTGAAGTTAAAGTTGTTAGAGGTGGAATGATTTAACAGTGGAGTTATGTTGGGAAGATAGGCTGAGAGGGGAAAGTGGTTAGCATAGACCTACTTTGTAAACTGGAATTGATGTCTTTGGGTGGTAGATGGAGAGGGAGGGTAAATTAATTGCTGATGACTTGGAGAAACAGGGAAAGAAGAAGAATACTGTATATTAAACCAGTACAGTACTCAGGTGGAAGGGTGAAGGGGATGTATGGTACTGATGATATTGATGAATGTACTGTACATTTGATGCATATTCAGTACTAGAACATACATTAGTAATGTCTTCTTCAAATTCTTCCTTCTTCTTTTCCTACTTAATGCTGCTACGCCTTTATCGTCTTCCTCCACAACTGTGCATCTTCCTCTACCTTTTCTTTTGCATGGGCTTTTCCTTTTTGGTATTTTTCACTTGGGTGATATTGGGAATCTTAAAATTATATAATTTTAAATCTTAGAATGTGAAAGGAATGGATGACTGAAATAAATGTGGTAAGGTGATGAGTATAGTGGTATGAAGATCTGCATTTTAATGGCAGCTGTGTACTGAGCCACTTATGAACAGAGTTGCCAACTTAGCGCTTTTTGCGCTAGATCTAGTGCTTTTCATAATAATTTAGCACCAAAAAATATTAGATTTTCTTCTATATCTAGCGCGTTTTGAAGTCCAGTTTAGCTTGAAAATTTGAACTGTTTATCTATAGTTTAGCGCGTTTTAAAGTTGAGCTTAGCGCTTTTGAAGATTTCTGCTTGGCAACACTGCTTATGAAGTGTAAGTTTGGTAAGGATGGTTGTACTGAAAATGGTTATAAGTAGAACAGTTAATAATAATAAAAGTAGTAGTAGTAGTAATAATTTGGTGCATTGATGGTACAGGCATGGTGTAAGTTAGTTAAGTTTTACAGGAACCCGATAATTATCTCTCGGGCTTCCTGTGGTAGAGTATTTTTTTCATTGGGAGATTTAATAACCTGTATTGTAAGTAATGCCATTCTTTAAATAATTGTGTTTAAAACTGAAACCTAGTTATTTGTAATCTTTTATTGCAGTATATGTAGCAGTTGTGTGTATTTTTTTTCCCCTACCATTTTGAGCATAATGTTAGAAATCGTTGACTTGTGGGTGTTATCAGCATACATGATAAAAGCTTATCAGCTGTAACCTAAGATCAGATCTTGAAGGTGAAAGCAAGGCCCCAGTTTGAGTAATTTATGAAGCTTAATGAGAATAAAGTGCGTGTGCCTTTTTCACTATATTCTGTCTGTCTGTTGCCAGATGCCTCAGTCCTGTATGGGGTGGCCACAAACAAATCACCTCCATGTTACTTTGTCTCCTGCTATTTCACTGCCCTCTCCCCCAGCTCACACCTCCCCTCTGTCATATGCCTCTCCACTCAATCCCTCCATCTCATCCTTGGCCTTCCCCTCCCCCTCCCCCCCTCCTTGCCCCCTTAACTGTGTTACTGAATTGTACAGTATTTTGGTGTACAAGTTAAGCACAGTGACCACAGCTGTTCCAGGAATGACTAAGAAGGTGGGAGACCACGTAAATGTCCACCAGTAAATTTTTATGAAGTCATGTCATTGTACAGTAGTATCATAGTTTTTCAGGATTTTTTACTAGTATATCAGTTAACCAGTACAGTAGAGTACTGTACTGTGATGTGTACAGCACAGTAAAAGGAAATGGTTGTCTTCAGGTTGGAATACTGTCTGGACCTTTGCAAAATTAAACTGTCAGTTTCAGGAGATGTAACTAATTAATATGGGTATTGATTTGGAGTAAGAATTGTTAAGGCTTGTGTGATGATAGAGAAATATATAGCCCATTCTATTAAGTACATAGTTAAAAGCTTCTAATTTTGGGTTTTCCTCTTTTGGGGTTGTTTCTGCTCCCCATACTGTAAGTGGAAGTCACATTATTGTTATTGATTAAATGACTTTATGCAGCATCACAATAGCCTCTTGATTGTGTGTGTGATTTCCATCCTTTTGCCGAAAATTACTAGTAGGAGTAAAGCAGAAAATCATCTCCAGCACTTGTGAATATCCTGGTTGATTTGAGAGGTGTTACAATATTTCTGTGGTATGCAAAGAAAAGCATAAATCATCGTTGTCATTAAGGTGTTTACCAAATTGATGCAGCTACACAGAATTATATGACATGAGCATAAGAGAAGTATGGTAGACAGGGAAAGTTTGAGTGAATGAGATGGAACATTCCACGCTGCTGATAGTAGGCCAGGGGTGATAGCATAAGGTGATAATTCGAGAGATCACACATCCAAAGGTGTATTCTCACAGTGATGAAACTTTTAAGCACATTTTCCTCTTCTATCAGCAGTGGCCAGAACGATTTGGTATGAATAATGGTCTTGGGTGATCCAGCACAGACATAGCTACTTTAAATTCAGCGTAGGAGACCACCCTAGTAGTGAAGGGTTTAATGAATGCTGTATTTAACCCTTCCAGTGCAGTCTCTGGTGAGCTGAAATTACCCATAGTCTGGGAATTGTATGAACAAACTAAAGATATCATCATATTGAAGAGGTTAAATTTCTTGCATGAGTGTTCAGACCTTTTTTTTTTTTTTTTTTTTTTTTTTTTTTACCCACCACCAGATTATTTTGCTCAACTTAGAAGAGACTGTATTGGAGAGGTTTGATGATACCTTCATTAATTCCATCATTGTAAGAGGTCTTGTCTTGGCTGCATGAAATTAATGGGGAATATGACAAATTATGATTGATTTCCTCATTGTGATGGGGTTAAGATAAAGTGAATCATGGTACTTTGCCTCTTAGCTATGTGGCCTTTATTTTTTCCTTTTAATAACACAGTAATCAGAGAACAAAAAAAGCTTCCTCAAATTCACAGTATTACAGTAAATGGAGAAGTTTGGTATGTAGGAACACAACAACATAGAGCAATGTCTTAATGTCTTATGAGACTACTCCTTTCCACCCACCTTGTGCTTCTATCTTGCTGTTATCAGCAGTGAAAAAAAAAAATGTTATCTGTTAGTGATGGTGTATTTGTCATATCTTATCATAACCAGTTGAACTTTGCACAGTACGGTTAGTACTTTAATGCGTATTTCAGTAAAGTGTGTTGACAGATGTTAGTAGGCACATGATACAGTAGCCTATCAGGGCAGTGTAGTAGTCATTGTCATGGTGTTTCCTGCTTTATATAATTGCTGGTAAGTCGACAGTAAATAATGGAAAAATTCCCTGTTAAAGTTCCTTTGCTGTATTTAGCCATTCCCAGTTTGCAATACCAGTTGAATGGACTTGCTGTACAGCATACCTTGTATTTAATGAAGAGTGTCAGTATGTGTATTGTACCTCCTGTATGGTGTTTTTAGTGCATATTTCTCTCCTATAGTACACTATATGGTTTGACTGAGGTTAGTGGGTATACTGCCTGTCCCCTTTTTATAAGGCAAGGATTTCCTCCATATCACACCATTTCTATACTTTTGGTACTGTAAAATAGTGAGGAGAGGCAAATCAGCATCATGGGTTGTGGTGGAATCATATTAGACAGTTCATATACTGTAATGAATGTGAACTTGGTGTTATAAAGGCAACATATGACTTGCTTAAGTTTGTAACAGTAGCAAAGTTGCAGTTTGTTTATATCAGTCATCCTGTATGAGTAATTCAGAGTTAATGAGCATACTTACATAGCACCTTTTTGAGATAATACCATACTTTAGTCTTCACAGGTGTTTGAATCCAAATGATATGATAGATCTGCCTATGAGTCAGTACTGTAGTTTAGGTGTAGAAGGTTGGTTGTGGAGGAAGATGCATAGGACAGGTGAGAGGTAGAGGAGGCATATGCAGGTGGTAGTGAGGGTCATCAATGAGACTAAGATGGCCGTATTCTTAAAACTTGAATTACAAGAGGAAGGAAAATCTACATGAAGATAGACTGTCTGGACCTTCTTTAGCGCTAGCATACTATATTGACTTCACTAGGTTTGGATATTGGTTAATCAAATACAGATATCCACAGGCATCATGTGAATATCCATCAAAACTTAAGAACTTGCTCTCCCCTTTGTCATGTAAGTTGTAACACTACAGCCCTTAAGATGAAAGCTTATTATCAGGTGTTGTGTGGGATGCAGAAGGCTGGGCAAGATATGAAGAGTTAAGGTTTGAAGTATGTGAAAGGTGAGTGACAGAAATATGTTAATAGGCATGGTAAGGTGAAGGTAAAGTGTTTAGAGGTAAGAGTGCAGGATAGCATACGCTGTGATTAAGGTTATCTTGTGAGTGATAATTTAGATAAAAGCTTAAATGTGTTGCTTAGTGATTGCCCGATGTGTCTCCCTTGCTGCCTGTAAACCATTATTCCTGTACACTAGTTTGTGTAATTTGGATCTATTAGACATCGGTATACAGTGTGACAGTTGAGTATTCTGGAAACATGACTATATTATTTGTCAGATTGAAGTTTCACAGTTTAAATAAGCTACAGTTTATGTACAGTAATAAATACTCATCCATTCTTGTGCATACTGTACAGAAGTCTGCTGGGCTCTGTTGCCTTGCTTGTTTATTATTTTAATGACACTGGGTCTGAATGGAGTTAGTTTTAGCAGTAGTAGGTGCTGTGATTAAGTTGAGGTCTTATAGGTGTGCTACATGGGTTTCATATTACAATATATGAACTCATTTTTAGGTGTAAATTGTTTTTGGCAGTTTTGGTCATTGAGTAAAATATTTCCAGTTTTGTCAGTACCCATCCTGCTCACTAACACCTAGAAGCTGGTGACATATAATTCATGTGGTTACAGCAGTTTCCTAATGATTTTAATCAACTTAGGATTGACTTTCTTGGAGGAGTTAGGAACATTAATAACCCCAGTACAGCACAAGTTTAGTAAAGTCATCTGGTAGCAGGAAAAGCAGACTAGAACGATCGTCACCTGGATTCAAAAGGTTAAGTAATAATTGCTTTTCAGTCCAGATCATTCCCCAAAATGACAGTTGAGTAACTACCAAGATTAAATTAAACAGTAATCTTGCCACACTAGGCTTCCACTCAACAGGCTTGTGTAATCTGCTGTGAGCTATATGTACCTGATTATGGTTGCATTACACCTTCACCACTTCGTATTTATACTGCAATCCAGTATCATTTTTGAGAAGCCTTATTTGATATTGTATGATGTGCAGCAATTTACAAAGTGATGAAATACAAAGCTGATGGCAGAACTGATGCTTGTGGTTAGTATTGTACAATGTGGGCAATGATAACACGAGGAAAACTGAAGATATAGGGCTGTTATCATGTGTATTGTTTCATGAGGAAAGCATGTTTATTTTCACTGTGTAAATGATTCCTAACTTATGGTAGACATTTGTTTCCTGAGGCCAGGCAGTTCTTCCATACACACAGTTGGTGCCACACACTCAAATGTCACCACTTGTGCACCAGTGTTGACCATCTTCACTGTAACTAGCTAGGGCTGTCTCAGTCAGGACTGGTGTGAAAGTGTTGTCAGGGATAATGGGTAAGAGCAGTGATAAAGCCAGCTTGAAATGATATATCTAAAATGTCATTACTTAATGACACATAAGTCTGATGGTGCAGGCAAAATGTTAAGCGAGACATGCTTCTTGTTCGTGGTTGGTGGGTTGCTAGTACAGTACAGTAACAATAATATAGTGAATTGTGAGGAACATTAAGTGAAGACACAGTTTTAATTCATTAACAACATGACAGTGAATTAACTTTAAATGAGGAATAACTGTACTGTTCTTGTCTAGCAGAGGTTACAGTATGTACCTTTGTGGAAACTTGTTTGATACTTGATCATATATTTAGGTATCAGTGAAGGCAAGGGGTTGTTGGAGTTGATTGCTCGCATAATGCCACCCAGGGATGAGTGAGACTGGTCACTGTCATCTTAAATGTCGGGACCAATTTGCTTAGCCCCATGCTCCTACATTCCTTTATGGGGGCAGGGTGGTACAGTGGTAGAGCGTCTGACTTGGGACTGGGGGGTTGTGAGTTTGAGCCATGCCTGATAGCTGCCATGCTGGGAGGGGTAGCACCCTCCTACAACACTGGATTAGATGAATGAATGAAGAAAAGATCAGTAAAGGCTTTTTCTGCCAAGTGATCAATTATGGGGTACTGTTGGGACAGAAGTTAGCCTGATATTTCACCGCTTCTGCATCTAACATTCTGCTGCTGGATGGTACTAACTGAGTGTGGCTTAGTATGTTTCTCTCCCCTTAAGTGCTTATCTTTCAAGAAGGAAAGTGAATGATATGATGTAATTGTGAAGATGCAGTGTAATAATGAGCCGAGTTATGACCTTGACTGGACATAACATTGCGTAGTCATCTTTCATCAGTAATGATGTGAAGTCTCTTAGTTTGATGATAAGCCTTGCTCTGTAATTTTCCTTACAGGTTACCATACTTTTCATTATCCATTATTAAAATTTTTCCATGCTTTAGTTACATTGTATTGGATGCAGTTACTCAGGTTACCCTAAAATTCAAGTACAGTATCTGAAGTTGTTGCAGGCTTATCATACAGGATGTTACGTCAGTGTCTTAGGGGGGTAATGGGATTTGTGCAGCTTATGATAAGTTACCTTTTAATCCCTAGACTATGAGGCTTTGAATGGTGTGGACATATTTAGTACTGTACAAGGATATTTCAGTTACTGTAGTCAGTTTCGAGGGTTCCATACATATACATATCCCATAGCCATATGGAGAATAAGCATGAGGGTACAAGTATGCCATCTGTAACTTAAGGTTTAAAACTTCCTCACCTCTCATGTGTTAATGTTTGTATTAGCTGGTTCAGGAGTGATGGTGGCTTTAAAACCTCCTCACCTTTGCCACATTGCATGGTTTGTATCAGGCAGCTCAGGGGCTAAGGCGGCTTTGTTGTATCTGTTTGATCTTATCTCTTGTCCCTCTTACCAGCTTTATCAAACTACAGTACCCCCTTTGCATAACCTGAATGGGCCAGCCCTCCCCTTTTTAGTTCTTATCAAGTTGACCGTGACCACCTAACAGTCTTATAATCTCCCCCCTTCCCTTGTGTCATTGACAGTTACCGGACTGTCTTCCATCTCTCATTACCATCCCAATCCCCAGCCCTCCACCCCTTGCCCTTTGCCCATTTGCCCCATACTGTACTGTACTAACTCGTATACCTCTTCTCAACAGGCTTTAAGTAACTGATCACGACCCTTACTAACCCTTCCAAATTATCCTCCTCCTCCTCCTACCCTTGCCTACCACTTTACCTGCCTCTCTTGCCCCAACTTAATTCCCTTCCTCCCATCCTATCTCCCACCCTACCTCCCTTCTTCCCCTCCTATCTCCCACCCTACCTCCCTTCTTCCCCTCCTATCTCCCACCCTACCTCCCTTCTTCCCCTCCTATCTCCCACCCTACCTCCCTTCTTCCCCTCCTATCTCCCACCCTACCTCCCTTCTTCCCCTCCTATCTCCCACCCTACCTCCCTTCTTCCCCTCCTATCTCCCACCCTACCTCCCTTCTTCCCCGCCTATCTCCCACCCTACCTCCCTTCTTCCCCTCCTCCCACCCTACCTCTCTTCCTTCCTCCCACCCTACCTCTCTTCCTTCCTCCCACCCTACCTCTCTTCCTTCCACCCTACCTCCCTTCTTCCCTTCCTCCCACCCTACCTCCTTTCTTCCCTCCCTCCGTATCTCTTTACCAGTGTTATCAAGTTACCTCGTGCTTTATCAGTTGGACGCATAGGGCATCAGCGCGGCCATTTTGTCTGCCACAGAACAGCCGGGCTCGTCGTTTGTGTTGCCCTCATGTAGCTGGGTACATTGTAAGGCAGGCTCACTCTCAGATTGCCAGTCTTCATATTTGTTTTATTGTGCTTCATTAATTTTTTTCTTTGGACACTACAAGGTACGTAGCTACCTTTGAAATTTAGTTTCTCCACACTACAACAATGTCTCAGGCTAAAGCACAGAAACCACAGAAGAAGGGGAAGAGTGAGGAGGAGATGAGCCTGCCTGAAATACTGAATTGGATTATAGATGACATATTCAGTGACCCCCGACTGGGCAAGCTGGGAGAGAAGCAGTATCGACCCTACATAAAATATGGTGAGGCGTCTGGCAGTGGAAATGTGTGTACAGATCGTGTACATGTAGTAAAAAATAGGTATTGTGTGGATTACATTCAGAACATAACGTGGACAAACAGTGTGTATTGGTAGTGTTATGTTGGGATTGCTTGGTTCAGTATGAAATGCATCGGACCAACAGTACATGACAGTATGTATTACCATGGGTATAGTGCTATTAAGGTGAAGGCCACAGCAATATATGTTAAAAAGTGGTGAAATTTTTATAAAATTGTGGGTTTTGAGTCTAGTGAAAGGCAGATAATGTACAAACCAAATGCTTTAGCTTTGTATCAAGAAAGTTGAAGTAGAGTAGCAATAGAACCATGCTTTAAGATGCCAGGGAGGAAAAATTTGAAGCATAATTGGTCGGTATCACATGTTATAATAATTTGGCTAAATTTTAAGTGAAGGTGCAGATGAGTATAAGAAAAAAATTTTAATGTACAGTGGAGTCTCTCTTATCTGAAAATCATGGGACTTTCAAAGTTTTGTTTAATCAATTTTTTCGGATAAAAGATACTGTAATACTGTAATATGTAGGATACAAGGGAACAGTATTGTACTCACCCATCACCCATTTCTGGCGACGTCTAGCCCACCACCACCAGCAGCACCCCAAAAGCCACTCATCCATCACCAAACCACTTAATACACTGTAGTAACTACGTATGTAACTGCACTTTTGTAACTGAAATAGAAAATGTCATCTTAAATAAAGCTTCACTCAAATAAACTTAAATAAACCTTCACCAAAACAATTATGTAATTCACTGTAAGCAGTTCGAACAAATAAAGTCTTAAACCTAATTGTTTTTTCATATTTTATGTTTCCTTTTTCAATCATTTCCACATCATCCAAATTTTCCGAGGTGGTGGATGCAGGTGAGGGAGTGGGCAACTCACTCTAGTGACTAATGGAGCAAGTGTAAACTAATGCTAGTGGCTCGAAACAAGCCTGCCATGTTTGAATTTTCGGATAGATTTAAGATTTTTGCGGTTAATCGAAATGAGAACGTTTTAGTAAAACTTACGGTTAATGGCATATTATGGTTAAAAGAGTTTCGGATAAAAGAGACTCCACTGTACTTTGCTTATTACTGGGATTGTTATTTGATGAATGTTACAAGTTATTGCGGTGTAAGTCAGTATCAGTGAGGGATTAATCTTTTTATTCCTTTTTTTTTCTCTCTCTTTTTTTTCATATACCTATTTCATAGTGGAGGATTGTACATGTTTAGTTGAAATCATAATTGTCGGAAGTGGCTACACTACTCTTAGCTTTGATATGCTGTTATACTGCCTTATGATATAGATTGTCATAAATCATGTTAGGACTGAAGTTTATCACTAATTCATCGTGGTCGGTTATACTGGGCATTTACTCTCTCTGGTTGTCAAAGAATTTACTGACATTTGGAAGTGTTTATGGGAAAGATTTGGGCTTGTATTCTTCTCAGCTTAGTCCATGTGGCACCTTTTCCTTCATAATTTTTCATTGTTCACCTTATTCTCCTGTTAAGTATGTTTGTTTGTGGCAGGTGGTGTGGTGCTGATCAGTCTTTACCTTGTGTTCGGCTATGGGGCCCAGCTCATCTGCAACACCATCGGCTTTGTTTACCCAGCTTACTGCAGCATCAAGGTCAGTGATGGAGTGTGGTGAGCAACAGCTTTAGTGTAACTCTAACTTGTTTGCAACAGCAGCATCCTTTCATTGTTATAGTAGCTTAAACCATATGATAGCATTTAGCACATGAAACTGTTAATAGTGAAGGGGTTACTGAAGGCTGCATTTTAACCCTGTATTGGAGTTTCAGAATTACTTGCTGATTTGGATAAAATTGTGTAGATATAGCACAAGTTATAGATTTTGTGTGTGTGTGTGTGTGTGTTTTAAAAGGGAAAGTACGAAAGAGGGGCAAAACAGTTTGCTAATAATTTGACTTTGACAGGCCCTTGAGTCCACAAAGAAGGATGATGACACAAAATGGCTGACGTACTGGGTGGTATTCGCACTGTTCTCAGTGTGTGAGTTCTTCTCCGATTTGCTTCTCTCTTGGTTCCCCTTCTACTGGCTGGCCAAGGTAAGGGCAGGTCAGGGCAAGGACAGATAGTTGCTGAACAGTCAAGGGATATGTTTATTTAGGCTTAATTTACCTTCTAATCATTGTCATCACCATCGTAAGTCAAAGTCATCATTGTTGTCCTGATCTTGCCTCTTACCTAAAGATGGGGGCAGGGTAGGATCAAAGTAGGGGAATTATCAACAGAATGATAGTTATCTCTCATTTTATATATATATATATATATATATATATATATATATATATATATATATATATATATATATATATATATATATATATATATGCCAACGGCCATACCACGTTGAGTACACCGCTTCCCGTCCGATCAGCGAAGTTAAGCAACGTTGGGTCTGGTTAGTACTTGGATGGGTGACCGCCTGGGAACACCAGATGCTGTTGGCATAACTCCCTACGTGTCAAGTGGGGTTGGTGGAGGATTAGTGCCCCTCCCTGTAAAACAATTAACTCTAAGCCCTTGGCCACCCCGTTTGGGATACATGGCGTCTGGCAATGAATGAATGAATATTTATATATATATTTTACTCTAAGCATATAAAAAAATTTAAATTGGAACTTATTGGTGTTGGTAAGAAACTAAGATGTTTTGTTTCTCTTTTGTTGCTACAGTATTTGACTGAACCTGACCTATGTTATATAAAGTGCTCTTGTTTCAGAGAAGTATTAGTTACCTTGAAACATAGTAAACTGTTTGCAATATGTCATTTTTTGTTGTAAAGAAATATCATCCACACACTGATTTGTCTTGGTAATGCTGAACCCATAAATATCATTCTCTGAGGTGTCATATGAATTTTGTGTAAATGTTCAGTATTGTGCTTAATTTAAGTATCCAGTAAACAGCATGCTACATTTTGTCACCTCTTAGTAACTCACTGTACTCTTAGTGTGATGAACCATGGGAGTTAATGCTTCTTTCATAAATTGGACCAGTCTTCAAAGATTTCCTTTTCTATTAGCATACATTTCAGTGCCATCCATGCACATCGAACTTGAAATATTCTTACTGCTGCCCTTTATCACTAACCTCCCCCCCATTTCCAGAACTGTTCGTTTTAGCTATGTTTCCTTGTAATCTCATCCATACTTTTTAACAACCATATTTACAGTTACTGAGGTTATGAGTTGGTGTGAATTTTTTAGAACTGGGAATGTTTTGTATCTGGAACATGATTTCTCAGTTTTATCTCCCTTCTCAGAGGGTCTTGTTCTGGAGTTTTAAATTAGTGATGTGTATTTCCACAGTGCATGTTCCTGGTGTGGTGCTTCATGCCTGTGTCATGGAACGGGTCTGACGTGATCTACCAGCGTGTGATCCGGCCCTTCTTCATGAAGCACCAGCAGGGCATCGACCAGGTCATGTCCAAAGTCACTGACAAGATGGATGAGCTGGCAGACTCGGCAGGCAAGATTGCCACTGATGCCTTGAAGCATGACTGAAAGGTGGGTCATTAGGTTACCATTAGAGGATGAAGATCCTGAGCACAGTAAGTGCTTCTTGCATAACTTTTTTTTTCTTGCTGTTGATCCATCTATCCATCCATCATCCAATCCTATGTCGCCCCATAGAGGAGAATAGGAACCTGGGGCTAGGCAAGTTAGTCCTGACATTTAAGATAAGAGTGACCAGCCTCACTCATCCTGGAGTGGCATTATGTGAGCAATAAACCCCAACCACCCCTTGGATATAAATCTACACAGGCTGAATTTGATTGGAGCAGCATAATTACCCACTAAACCACCAGGCGCCATAATTTGGGTATATGGTTACCACCCAGTGTAGTAAATGGTTTCCTAGTGTACAGGAAACCATTTGGCCTGTCACTTAGTGTCGAGTCACCGATAGGCAGAAGGAAGAGGAAAAAATGAAGGAAAAAATACAGAAGTCATCTGTAGGCAGCAGGAAGAGGAAAGAATGAAAGACAGAAGAGGAAGGAAGGAAGAGAGGAAAGGGTAAACACACAAAGCAGCACTACATTGAATGAGTGGATGGTGAGTGTCCCCACCTACTACCAACATCAAAATCACATCTGAATAAACTATAAACATCTCATGACCAGGATGCTACAATACCAGCATATGCCTGTAAATAATGTTAACGGATTTTAGAGCACATCTTTTATCGTCAGTGGCGTTAAAAAATATCTTGCAGTGATCCTAGGTGCTTCAGACATAAAATCTACCTCTAACTTTAGAGTTCTTGAACCCTGTTAGAACTTAAATCCTTAACTAAACACAAGAAAATCCTGACAGTGGGTAGCATGGTTAATGAGGCTTTCAAATTGGCAAGAGCAAACACCTTACACTGTAGGTATTGCGGTCATTATCATAATCAGAAATAAGTTAGAAATATAGGGGTACCTTTAACAGAAAGAGTTAAATGTGAAGGTTCTTATTGTACTGTCAGTAATTTATACTTTTGGAATTTTTATTGGTCAGAGAACTCTAAACTTTCCTTGGCCTGTACCTGTTCTCAGTTAATTTTCTTTTAGCTGTAGTGTATTGCTGTCCTGTTTTCTGTTAGGATTTTGTTTTGTACTCTGCCTACATTCCTCTACTCTCATTAGGTGAACATGCAACTCTGAATTTGTTTATTGACACACTATTGTGTATTTTCTTTTCAGTTTAATACCACAGTTAACTATTATTGTCTTTCACGTATATGGGTGAACTCAGCAGCAGCCATCCTCAGTGCAATTCCCTCTGCCTTTGACCTCCTGGTCTCTTAAGTACAATCTCTTTATTTTGGCTTTCTTTGTTCATCTTCCTGTGGAAGGGATGAATTTTTCACGCTTCCACCCATGGTCTTATTTCTACATTAAGAAAATAATTTTGTGTTCAACACAGTAAAAATACAGAATTGTGCTACAGTACCACACTGCAGCATTTGTTTTGGAAACAGGCTTGTATCCTGTGCAGTACATGAGTAGTGGTGGTGGTAGTGGTGGGGTTAGGCTTCCTTTCTCATTTATATCATGGGATTAATTTGAGTGTTTTAGGAAAGGTGTAGGGAAGAATAATCAGAGTGAAGGGGAGATGGTGTTCCTGGAGAGTGATTAAAATTGGCTGTAGCATTAGCCTAGTAGGGGATGTGAGGATCAGATGATTGCAGTAAGGCCGATAGTGGAGAAAGGCTACATAAAAATACCTTAGTAATGGACAGTGAAAACCATATGCCATTTGTGAAAAATAATGCAGATAATACCAAGCAGTATGAAATTCTAGTAAACGGTACAGATGTAGAAGTATATTACATAGCCAGATATTTTGCATAACATGCAGATATTTGTTACTGGGACTGATGTAGCTCTTGACTATTCCTAAATACAGTAAATATTTTGTTAGATGCATGTCAGTTAATTTCCATTTTAAGAATCTAGAGAGCAAATCTAACCTGCATATTGTTATCAGGGTCCCTGGTCAGACTTCACAACAACTGCTTATAAGTCTGCTTGAAGGTGATTTGAACTTGGCACCCTCAACATAACATGAGGGAGGCTCAAGCCATTTAGCATCCACATTGCCAGGCTTTTCTTATTAATTAAGGTAGACTTGAATTTCAAGTTAGTCTCAAGCTTCACTCTAGTGTTCAGCCTGTGGATTCTTGAACATAGTCTGTAGCACCGTTTTCGATATCAGATTGTGTTGTCCGTACATTGTCAGATTGGTTTCTCACAAGATGTTTTGGTGATATTCAGTACCTGTACAAAACTTTCACAAGGTGTGAAAGCATATTTTTTGTACTATATTGTCCTAGAATACAAACCTGTGTACCTTTTTGCATATATTTGTACTATCTAGTCAGGAATTTTGTATGTTTTAGAAGATTTCTGATTTTTGTTTTGTTTTAACATACTGGTTATCAAATAGCTTAGTCATAGTTTAGTTTAGGTTTCTCTCTCTTTTCCAGGTTTGCATTCATTGCCCTTTTCATCACACACTAATGGAACATACACAAGGCTGTTGCACAGTTTACGGTATAACATTTTAACAAGGGCAGAAAAAATAACATTTATTGCTTTATGTCTACCTGCTGACCAGACATCAACATAACAGCATTTCATCTAAAAGGCAGTCATTAGTAGTGTTAATTTTCATAGTCATGTACTGTACCGTATTTCCCTCAAGATATATACGGTAATTTTAGTTTTCATTTTTAAAGGCTTCAACATGCTTCCATGAATCGGCCTTGGTCACCTAATGGCAGCTATCCATGCTGCTCAGTCTCTAGCAGCCTCCCTGTTCAGTCCCTTATCCCTGAGGTCATGCTCAATGACCTCATCCCAGGTCTTTTTCAGTCTGCCTCTTGCAACCCTGTGCCTGATGTTAACACTTCTCACCTTCTGCACCCAATTGTTGTCCCCCATCCTCTCCACCTGCCCAAAGCACCTCAAATTGAACATCCACCCCCCCTTCTCTGTCTCTCTCTCTTTCTCTCTCCCCCTCCACCTGATCCCAACCTAGGGTGTGAAGAAATTAGGATGCTGTATGGTGTGACTAGGATTAAAAGAAAATTGAAGTTTCTGTCCGCAGTGTTCAATGAACTTGGCCATACATTCGTGACATAGCGGTCCTATACATCCATTCACTTGGCATTAAAGTATTCAGAATTCCTCCTCTCCATCTCTCCATCCTTCAGTTGTTATATTCAGTAGCTGTTCATCTTACTCCATTTCCAACATTTATAGAGTAGGGACATTAATCAGAATTCTAAGTTATAAGAAGGGTTCATTTCTTGTTGATGCATCTTAATTATACCTTCATTAAACTTAGGAAAGATGTCATGGGCACAGAGGGTTTGTATTACTTTTATCCATCCCTTCTTCCTTCCCTTTTAGGTACATCATCCAGCCAGCTCTTAATTTTTCCAGATTGTTGTGCTTCATCATTTTCTGTGCACATAACCAAATGTATATGATTGCATAACCATGGCAGTGCCATTGCTTTTGTGTCATTGGACAGCTATACTTGGAAAGTGATTGCCACAGTTATGTACGGTCCTGTACATTGCTGTCTTTCTCTTCTATCATTTCATTTTGTTTGTTTGGCAGCCCTTAGCTACAGAGCGTGGTGAATGTTTTTGGTGTATCAGATAGAGCCAGGATTCCAGGGGCTTGATTGGTGAGTGAATGGAAGTGTGGCTCATTGGATTGGGCAGATTTGGGCTGTCTGGACATTGCTACTTATCATCCTGCCCTAAGGTGGGAAAGGAGGTCAGGATGATGATGATGATTTTATTTGTTTTTGAAGGCTCCAACATGCTTGCATGCATTGGCCTTGATCACCTAATGGCAGCTCTCCACACTGCTTGAACTCTGGCAGGTTCCCTGTTCAGTTCCTTATTCCTGAGGTCACACTCAATTACCTCATCTCGGGTCTTTTTCAGTCTGCCTCTCGCACTTGTACCCTTAATATTAACACTTCTGACATTCTGTACCCAATTAGCATCCCCTATCCACTCCACATGCCCAAACCATCTCAGTCTACTTTGCCTCATCACAACACCAATACACTCCAGTCCCATCCTACCCAACCCATCCATTGTAAACATAGCCTTCCCCCCCCCCCCCCCCAGGCCTCATACCCAGGGATGCACTGCACATCCACCTAATCATTGTCATTTCTCTACGTTGGAGCCTGCGAATATCCTCTTCCTTTACTGCCCAGGTCTCACTACCGTACAGCATTACACTTCTAACACATGCTGCATACGAAGATCTCATAGCATGGAGGGAGAGCCCTCTCAGTGTCAGGAGAGGCAACAGCTCCCTGAACTTTTTCCAGCTACTCCTCACTGTAGCCACAGAGCTAGATCCAGCCCCATCTCCAGTACAACTTCCATACACTCAAGAGACTCCACCAGCAGGTTCAATCTTTTCACACCTGACAATCTCCACTTGCTCTCCCTGACACATTGCACTCGTGAAATCAGCATTATCTTGCAGTCTACCTCTGATACCACTACGTCTCTTATGCACTCACATATCACAGACACTGCACAAGATGGAATTATTTCCCATGCCCTTGTGGCAAATCGCACATGGCCACCCTCCCTCTTCTTTGACAGTACTGCCACTGGCCCTAGATAACATTGATACCATCACTTTTGTTTTACCTGCATTTACTCTTTATCCCTTGTGCCTCATACCATCTTTCCACTTCCTAAATATTTCCTTTGCCTTCCTTTCATTCCCTGCCATCAACGCCAGATCATCAGCATACATCGTCTCCCAAGGGAGTCCATTTCTAAAGCCACGTAAGAGGGCTTCAAGTACAGTGGAGTCTCTTTTATCTGAAAATCATGGGACTTTCGAAGTTTCGTTTAACCCCTTAACCGCGGGTATTGTTTTGGTCTGACTGTCCTCTCCCGCGGGGGTTTCAGCCAAATGTAAACAAACCTTTAAACCTTAATAACTCTGCACAGAATAAAGCTAGAGAAAAAAATAAGGTACCATTAGAAAGTACAAACCTTCAGCTTTCCATTGATGTAGGTTTCATGACTTCGTTGACTTTCACAGGACGGGGAGAGCCGTTAGAAGTGAGGGGTGTGAAATAACTATTTTACGCCCCACACACCAGTACCAAATGCCAACCACTCTCTCATAATAGTAATATAAACATATATGAACACTGTACATACGATAAACACCCACTCTGTGTTCACTGAGGTAGGTAAAAGGCACTTCCCTGCGGCTGCGCCCGCTCTTCACTGCGGCTGCGCACTCACTTCACTGCGGCGGCACCCGCTCACTGACGTTTCCTGCGATCTTTTCATTATTTCTAACTTCTAATATTATTTTACATATAATATGGGCAATGTACATTATATTTACAATGCACTTATTACTATATTGCGTCACTGGCGCATCACAGAATTACATAAGTGCCGCAGAATTCCACAAGTGCCGCAGATTCTCTTATTACAATATCACTTATTATACTGGCCAATATTTCCTTTATTTTCTAGGCAAAATATCCCTTATTACTACATTATCCATTATACAATTATTGGCAAAGCACGTCACTGTCGCATCACTATATATCACTGTCACTTTCAGTATTTACTCAGAGAGTGGTACTCGGCAAAGCACGGAGTTACACATAGAGCGACTTGGCATTCAAGGCACTGGTGTGTGCTCATTTTTCTCGTCGTAGGCCTTCGTGTGGTGGTTGAACATACTCTGCAGCGGCCCTGTGACAACCTGCCGCCTGCTTTAGGAGGCAATTTCACAAGCTGGTGCCGGCTCATGTAATTGCGGCACTCAAGACGGTCAGGTTGTGTGTCAGAGTGTCGCCTCGGGATCAATGCCGTCACCTGACCAAATCGTTCAAGTAGCTGCTGAACGACAGTCTTGGAAAACTGTCTCAGTGATGGTTGCCTTATGCCCCCGACTTGTGTCTTGTAAAGAATGAAGGCATTGAGCATGCACATATCGAGCATGTGCAGGCAAGCCTTCCTGTACCATCGGGTGTTTCTCCTGAGACAGTCTATTTCGCCAGTCATCATATCAGACTTATCAACGAGTCTCATATTTACATTATAATCAATGACGGCATCAGGCTTCATGATTGGCTCTCCAGTCCTGTAGCTGACCTTCCCAGTTCTCTTCATTTCCCCCTTGTGGATGGTGCTGATCATATTGACAACCTTCTTGTCATGCCACCTGATCGCAAGAAGCTTTTCTGACTTCTTCAGGTGAACATCTCCCCTGGATGATGATGATGCTTCGGGGAAACTAGGCCACTCTTTCCTATAGCTCCGTACAGTGCCAACAGTGCCAATGCCGTGTTCAGCAAGGTATTTGGAGAGTTTCGGTGCTGTGTAATAATTGTCTGTGTACAGCACATGATTACCACCAAAATACCTCTCCATCAGCACTTTTACAACGGAGCCAGAGAAGCCAAGGGGGTCTTTCCTGCTCACATCCATTGTGCTAGCCGAGTAAATGACAAAATCCATTATATACCCCGTCTCACAGTCACACAGCACAAAGAACTTTATCCCAAAGCGGTGGCGTTTGCTGGGGATGTACTGCCTGAATTTGAGACGTCCTCTGAACAATACCAGGGACTCGTCTATGACGACTTTCTGCATAGGCCTGAAAAATCGCATAAATCGATCCCTAATCTTGTTGAGGAAATCCCTCACTTTCCACAAAGGGTCAGTTTGGGACGGGTTGTCATTATCAGCGAAGTGCAGGTATCCAAGCAGCTGTCGGAACCGATCCCGTGACATATACTTCCCGAATATGGGGATAGTAGTTATGTCATCCACGAGCCAGTACTCCTCCAACTCATGTCTCTTTATATGGGCCATCAAAAACATGAGTGCAAAACATACAGCTCTCTGATCCCGACAGGCAACCACGACACTTGCTTTGGCGAGCCAATAGGTCCCAGCCCTTGTGCTGCACACTGAGTTGCATACCTATTGGTCTCATCGCTGACATGCTGCACAATTTCATCATCAAGGAAGGCCAGGAAGTAATCAACAAACTCATCACCTGCGTTGCATGGGAAGGCAGGCTGTATTCCAGCATTTGTCATATCAAACGGTGGATTGTGTGGCTGGAAATCTCCACCGTCAGTCCAAACAAATGCATCAACTTGCCCTGTGCGTGGTTCAGTGGCAGGGGCATGTTGCATTTCACTCGTTTCCCCGTGAGAAGGAGCTGATGTAGAGGCAATGGGTGAGGCAGGAGGCAAGCGGGAGGTGGGTGAGGCAGGAGGCAACGGGGAGGGGGGTGAGTGCGGGGGCGGTGAGTGGGGGGGTGGCGCGGGTGAGGGAACTGAGCGGGGGGCAGGCGGGGGGGTTTCTGACCTGGTGCGTGGTGAAACTTGACCCTTTCTACCCCGCTTATCACCTCGCTTATCGCCTCGCTTATCGCCCAGCTTTGCCCTCCAACTGCCACGCATCCCCTTTGTTCTAGGCCTGCCTGCACGGCCTGCACGGCCTGCCTTCCCTCGCTTTGCAGGCTTTGGTAATTCGTACTCCTCAGATGATGTAGACTGAGGAGAGGGCACGACAGATGATGATGATGATGATGTGAGGGCAATTGGGCTAGGGGAACGGGAAATTGATGGGAAATGCGTACTAGGGCCTGGTGTGGGAGACGTGAGCCTGCGCTTCACTCCCTTCCCACGTGCAATACCAGATTTGCCCATAGGAGCCTTTCCTTTCCCAGAGTAAGTTGGGGGTGGTGGGGGGGAATCAACATGATCACTTTCATCACTGTCACTATCAATGGAAAATGGTTCACCACCAATCACTGCCAAATCATCACTGCTTGCTGTGAGTGTGTCACTTTCACTGCCACAATCAAGAGTAGTACTTACTGTTTTGTCCAGCTCAGTTCTAATTTCAGGAGTGCTCAACCCCTTCTGCCTCGCCGTCAGCAGTTCCTTTACCGGTGTAGAGGTAGAGGGAACACTAGCACTAAACATTGTAGAGGAGGAAGCGAGCGACGATGAGTCGGGACGGAGCGCCATTATCACGCAGAGCTGGACAGATACTGACTGACGCGGGTCAGGGCAGGGGTGGGGGGGGTCCCCTCGGGGTTGGAGGAGGGAGGTGTGGGATGGCTGGCGTGAAAGAACTCGACAGCTACTCTTGCGTGAGAATATTTGCGCGCCGGGAAAACGCGCGGTGTTCAAAATATTCACGATCATTCCAGAATGCCACCCGCGGTTTGGTCCAGTTTTGTCGCCGTCATTCTGGAATGACACCCGCGGTTAAGGGGTTAATCTCTCTCTCTCTCTCTCTCTCTTTTTTTTTTTTTTTTTTTTTTTTTTTTTCAGATAAAAGATACTGTAATAATATGTAGGATATAAGGGAACAGGCTTGTACTCATCCATCACCCATTTCTGGCAACGTCTAGCCCACACCCACCACCAGCCCCCCAAAAGCCACTCAACCATCATCAAAACACGTAATGCACTGTAGTACAGTAACTACGTATGTAACTGCACTTTTGTAACTGTAATAGAAACTGTCAGCTTAAATAAATCTTCACTCAAATAAACTTAAATAAACCTTCACCAAAACAAATTGTGTAATTCACTAAGCTATTCAAACAGATGAAGTCTAAACCCTAATTGTTTTTTCATATTTTCTGTGTCCTTATTCAATCATTTCCACATCATCCAAATCTTCCGAGGTGGTGGATGGGGGCTGGCGCAACCAACGCTCGCTCTAGTGACTAGCAGAGGAACCGTAAACTAACGTTAGTGGCGCGAAACAAGCCCGCCATGTTTGAAGTTTCGGATAGCTTTCAGATTTTTGCGGTTAATCGAAATGAGAACGTTTTAGTAAAACTTATGGTTACTAGCATATTACGGTTAAAAGTATTTTGGATAAAAGAGACTCCACTGTACCATGATAAACAACGAGCTCAGAACTGACCCCTGGTGCACACTAATATTCACGGAAAACTCATCACTTGGATCTCCATTCACCCTTAAGTGGATGCGAACACCCACATACATGGCCATAACAACCCTAAGCAGCCACTTCTCAATCCCAAGCTTTCTCATTGCCCACCTCACCACCTCTTTAGGGACTCTGTCAAAGGCCTTCTCCAAATCAACAAAAACGAAGTACAGTTCCCTTTTCTTTCCTATGTATTTTTCGTGAAGCTGTCGAACAATGAACATGGTCAGTGATCCCGTTGCCTAGCATAAACCCAAACTGCATCTCATCAATATTCACTCTTTTCTCTGATCATACCTTCTAGAACTCTCCATTAACGTCATACCTTGATGCTGCTATAATTTCCTCATTCCAGGGCATCATCTTTCACCATGTACACATTTACAATTACACCTCTAAGCCAATCATCTTTGAATATATTTTTGCATGCTGCATCTAAACTTAGGTGAGGGAATCTAACAGTGACTAAATTTTAATTGCTTTACTAAGAAGAAAATTGTGATGCAGTCTGTGGCTGGTAGCCTTATGTACCAGACTATTGAAACAGGTTAGTTCACTATTGGCAGTAATGGTGGCTTTTAGAATTTACCCCGGTGACGTTACTGAATATAGAAATCTGGTTCAGCCCCTCACCCTTGGACCACAGCAGCCAAGTGTACTAGTAATAGTGCAGTCAGCCTGATAGCACCAGGATAGAAGTCCAGGCATGGGCAGCAGTTGCCTCCACCTATTATGGATTGGTTCATATTATGAGTACCCAAGGTGACACCTTGGGGAGGTAACTGGCAACCTCAGTGATGCAGCAGCCTTTGTATTCATGTTAATGTAATGAATAACCCACCAAAGGCTCAGAGGTTTTAGTTATGGAGATGAGCTCTGCAGGTATCTCATGGCATCTGCCCCCACTTACACCCCTCTACCCCTTTATCCCTCTAATGACTGCCTTCGTCAAACAATGCCATACAGTATGGGTGCTATAGGTGTTGAATTAGCACGATCTGTAAAAAAAACTGCAAACAGCTGTGTGAAGTGGATGAAGGTCTATGCTATGTTTACATGAACCTACTCACCATCGCAAGCACTCGAGCAGTCAGTTAATCTTGCATGTTGTCGCCCATTGGTTTACATGTTATTGGCTAAGTATGCAGTCATTTGATGAATTTCTCCATGAGTCAGTGAATCACTGGATGGGTTTAGGAAGCTAAAAAACACATTGTGAGGTGCGCCAAACTATTCTCTTCACAGTTTTAAGAAAAAAAAGTTTTCGAAATATGAATAAATGGTCCCAGGACTGGGCTACGGTGCACATATATGTATAGTATTACCTCATGGACATTTATGGGTTAAAAAAACTAAAAAAGTTATATTACATTAAAAAGAAATTACATTGAAAGAGACGAGGACTCTTTGATAAAGAGCCAGTAAAGGAGTACTGTATTACCGTACGTACTAACACCTCCACTTGAATTTTTTTTTTTTTCCCCTTGCTGTTTCCAGATGATTTTATTGTACTTTGCTTAGACCTTGAGCTGGAGAGGTCAGATGTAACTTTTATTAGCCTTTACTGAATGACAGGCCTTTCCTAAGTTTAAAAAATTGTCTGGAAGTATCAGGAGTAAACTGTCAGTAGATTCCATACATAAATAAGCTTCATTTGTAATGTAACTAACTTCATCAGGCTTAATAACTAACCATCCTTATTATTGGGGTGCAGAACAAAACTTTGAGGGGAGGGACAGGAGGCCTCGCAAGACAACAACCCCCCCCCCCCTGCCTACTACTATCATCTTCGTCACATCACTACAGCTGCCACAACTACATGATATAACCGTCAAGGATGTGAACATTTACTATCTTCGCTTCTATAACCATCATGTACATACTGCTGGTGCTTTATAACTTTTCTTCTGTTCTAGCAAATTTTGGGTATTCTATCAGACAGGAGATTGTTTTTGTTTCTAGTCAGGAGCTAAAGTTTGGTCCTTAGTGTTTTGCATAATAGTGATTTATGGTACTTTAAACATCATGTCAGCCAACTAAAAGGCACGTTATATTAATTTGTTTCAATCTATATACAGTATTATACTCTGCTTTGTGAGCTCACAGCTTTAATTTTTACATATAGGACTTTGATTCTAGGGGAGAGGGGAGGCAGTTTAAAAGGCAGTCAGTAATAATGTTGTTCAGCCCTTTCCTCCCCTCCTCCCTGGACCAGAGGCCAGACCAAGAGTAAGATGGCCTCTGATAAAAAGTTTGTGCTCCAGTGAGGCACTGTGTAACATGTTTCTTCACATCCTTTGTTGGTTAATAAAAGTTTTCCACAAGTCTGGATGTTTACAAATACTGTATCAAAGGTTGATCTTTGAGTAGTAGTACAGGAAGGTACTGAATAATGGTACCCTGAATATTAACTTAGCTTTCGTGTTTAAGCTGATCATACATCAGTGAGATAAGTCTGCCAAGTGTTGAGGGAAAGTATACAAAAGATTAAAAGGTAAGGAGTAAATCAACAAGTAAATCAGTGTTCCACGAGTGATGAAAGTTGTTATAGGATGGTAATGGATGTGTGTATATGTGCAGTGAAACAGTTATTGTAGAAAGCATGTTAGGACTAAAGTATTTACGGGTCTGGGAAACAGTGTACGACAGGGTGAAGAGGAATGGATTGTTAGGTTATTTACCAATGAATGATGGTGATGGAAAACTGTTGTAATGAATTACTGTGGTGGGAGAAAAGCATCTGTGTAAGTGGGTGTATGAGTGGTTCAATATCAGTGTTCGTGTCAGATTAATAGGGTTATCTATCTATCTATAGGGTTGTAATTGTAAAATGAGGGTTGGAATGATCAGTGGTGAAGATGAGTGGGTAGGATCCAAAAAAATGAACAAGAAAGTGTTTCACAACCACATAAAATGGAAGTGTAATGCATTGTTTTATTAAATCACATAAACAATACAGTTCTTCATCTTAAAAAGTTCAGTTTAGTAAATGTCTCTGAGTAAAATCATTTAAAAGTATGGTAAAACAGGTAAAATAAACATTTGTGGTTGTCAAAATGTTACTCTAAATACTAGTCATAAAGCTAAGTAAGCTATGGTTACCCCCAACCCCTTTTTTCCCCAGTATCTATATTACATTCCGATCATTTTACTGAATTTTGGACATCTTGCATACTGAAGGGATTACCTGCAGGTAATTGCCAGTAATCCCTTCTATATAGTGATGCCTTCCCTTTTGTTCTTGGTTCCTCAAGACAAATTTTTGGAGGTTAGGATGCACCGTAAAGTGCAGTGATCCCTTGGTTATAGTAGTTTTCATTATCACTGAGATAAGAGTATGCACTCCTGATGTTATAACTAATTTTTTCAACTCAAAAACATCATTGCCACCCACCTGAGCTCGTTCCTGCCAACAATTATTATATAGTGTCTGTGGTTTCTGATGGCTTTGAGGGATTCAAAAATGAGGCCGTAGTTGAGGAGTTAATCGTGGGTGGTTGAGCCCAACTCTCTCCATCCACTAGCCTCAGAATCCCCTCACCTCAAGCCCATTTCAAGTCACTATGGTACATGGCTCTACCTTAGAGCATCCTTATCACTTTCTTATTAATCTAACCATGCCTGTGTGTGAGTCTGGTATTTACCAAAACAGCATGCGTGTATTTAGTGGGTCTAAATCAGCGATTTTCAACCAATGTACCGTCAAGCATCCGTAGGTGTGCCACGGGACTTTGGGTGAACACAATGAAAAGCAAGAACAGGCCATGGCTTCAAACACGGAAGGAAGACTTGAGGGTATGTTTGTCAACCATTTGACTTCAGACAAGGAACATCATGAGGAAACACGAAGCACAGGTTTCCCCCTGATATTTGTATGTAGGCAAAGGCTTTTTATTTTTACTCATGTTTGTATCTGAATACAGTATCATCTATATCTGAAAGTTTCATATTTTTTTTTTTTAACGAATGGCATCCTTTTCAACGACGTGGTTTCAATGTGTCATAACAAATATACACAAAACTTTCAAACTCTTTTGAAAACCACGATCAGCAATATACTTTTGGCAACATAATTAAAAAATTATTATCCATCCATCCATCCATCATCCAATCCTACATTGCCCCATGAGGAGCATTGGCGCCTGGGGCTAGGCAAGTTGGTCCTGGCATTTAAGATAAGAGTGAAGAATTTTAGCTTTTATATATTACAAACATTATCATTCATTTTCTTTTAACCAAAACTATCCTTACATACTGATGGTATGCCTCTGACCATTTTAGTGCCTGGCTCACTGTGCCATGATATGAAAAAGGTTGAAAATCACTGGTCTAAGTTGTTGTAAAAGGGAAAATTTGGGTTTGCACTTGGGATGCTTGGTACCAGTTAAAATAAATCCCAGAGGTTCTATGTATTCATTATCATGCAATTCAATTTTCACATGCCATGTTTGTTACCAGTTATGTGCGATAACCAAGGGATCAGTGTATATGTCAAGAAATGACCTATGTACACCACAGGCAAAAGTGTTGTTAGTCATTATAACAAAAGTAACGGTTTACAAAACTACAATGTTAGTCATTAAATAACAAAAGTAACGGTTTATAAAACTACAATGTTAGTCATTAAATATCAATACTAAGGGATTCAAAATGATACAAAATGTGCCACATTAAAGTCAAAACAATGTCACTTATAGTACCTGATGCATTGTACACCACACTGTGAACCATCCAACATTTAAGAAAAGCCAGAAAAGCCATTCATCCATCAATCATTCAATTCTACGTTGCCCCATGAGGGGCATGGAAGCCTGGGGTAGGCAATTTCGTCCTGACATTTAAGATGAGAGTGACCAGCCACACTCATCCCAGAGTTACATTACGTGAAAAATAACCCCAACCGCCCCTTGGATATAAACCTTCACCGGCTCAATCCAATTGGAGTGCTGTAATTACCCACTAAACCACCAGGTGCCATAATTTGGTTTTATGGTTACCACCCAATGTACTAAATGGTTTCCTGGTGTACAGGAAACCATTAGGCTTGCCACTCAGTGTATCACCCACAGGCAGATGGAAGAGGAAAGAAAGACAAAAGAATGAGTGTAAAGTCACCTGTAGGCAGAAGGACAAGGAAAGAATGAAGTAAAGAAAGAAGAGGAAGGAAGGACAGGAAAGGGCAGATACCCAAGAGCAGCACTACACTGAGTGAGTGGATGGTGAGTGCCCCCACCTACCACAAAAGCCAGAAAACCTTACTGATATTTATTAACCTTGGAATTAATACTGCTCATTCTGGTACCATTAAAGCTCTGTGGTCATCTCCTTTAATATGCCACACATGATTTGGTAATATAGTCTAATGGTCATGGATTAATAAAAGCTGGCCCTATTGCACATCTTTTGTGTTGTAGTGGGGACAAAGATGCCTAACATGATCCAAACTGTTTAGCCCATGAAGCTAGAGGATGTCTTTTTATTCTTACGATCTAATTAATTTATTCAGCTTAGGGTAGACATCGAACTGGAGGGGTTAAACATGGCATTAAATCCCCTTCAGAGTGAGTCCTTTCCTAACTTGAACAAAATAATCTGGCAGCTGTCCCAACATACTAAGAAGATCCCAGATTCAAGACGCTGGGGTATGAGACTGACCTGCTACGCTGGCAGTATTTTACTTGGCTGAAAAACCTCCATTCACTTCAAGGAGGTTAAAACCATTGCAGGTAAGACAAACTCAACTCAGAGGTGCAAAGAGCTGGAACGGCGGATGGCGGAGATGGATGGGGTGAGGGGGGCAGAAGGGTTGATCAGAGTGGATGAAGGTTTGACGAGAAGGTTGGGTGGGACAAAAAATGGGTCAAGACCTCGTAACTTGGTCAACTCTGCTGCTGACTTCTCCTGCTCTGCCGAAACCTGTCACAGGAAAGGAAAGTTGGTGCTATACTTATTTCACTTTACCTTAACCTAAAATTGTCTCTCCACATCTGTAACAATGATCACATATATAGAGGTGGTTTGAAAATGATGTAGAACCCTAGCACTATTTTGTTCTGCAACTGAGCTATGTGAAATAAGCTGCAACTGGATGATAAATTTGGGCCACATTAAGGTAAGAGGTGTACAATATGAGGGCAGATTGCAAATTCAGGTAACAGTAAACAGTACAGTACAGTAATGATAACAGCCAGTCCCATATTACCATCTTTGAGGTAATTGGGCCCGAGGTTAGGCTTCTGCAGTCCTGCACATTTATGGGTAGATGACTATCATGCTCTTCTTGATGGCCCTATGTGATCCAAAAAAACTTCTAGTCCTCTCCTGGGAACTGAGCCTGTGTTACTCTGACCATTAGACCACCATGTGCAAATTTAGGTACAGTACTAGAAAACATCTGGATTTGTGGTGGTCTGGCCATGGAGAGAGGGTGGAAAATGAAATAATGACTAGGAAAGTGTAGTGTTGATGAAGGGATGGGATGGAGAGGTATACGAGTCAGGGGGATGCAAGTTGGAAAGGGCAGCCAAATGCCAGTGGACAGGATGACAGGTGAACTGTGATCACCCTTTATGGGATTATGGCATATGGCGACAGACTAAGTTTATGTACATCATCAACTGCCAACAAGAGGCCTGATAAGGTGACAGCAAATTTTGGCACTAATCACTCACACACTAACTTGACCAGATAATGACAAACTGGTTATAGTGCCTACTTTCTTGATGAGCTTCTCACGCTTGATCTCAAAGTAGGGGTCATCTGGGGAGAGGTCCTGGCTACTTCCTCCCTCCTCATCCTCCTTCCCCTCAGCCTTGCCCTCCTCATCCTCAGGGTCCTGGAAGAGGGGGCAGTCTGACCCCTCGGCATCAACTCTGTAGGGAGGTGGGAAGTAATGTAGTTAGGGGATACTGTATACCGTAATGAATGCAGGCACTCTTTACACACGTGGATGTTCAATAATGTATATCAATGAAAAAAGCTGCCAATAAACAATAATGAGCCTCCCTCCCTCACCTGTCCCTGCTGGTACCACTGCCATCATTACTTAAGTCAGCCTTCTTTGGGGCCTGTGGGAGTGAAAAGGTCACATTAAAATATATTATTTAAACATATATATATATATATATATATATATATATATATATATATATATATTTAAACATATATATATATATATATATATTTAAACATATATATATATATATATATATATTTAAACATATATATATATATATATATATTTAAACATATATATATATATATATATATATTTAAACATATATATATATATATATATTTAAACATATATATATATATATATATATATATATATATATATATATATATATATATATATACAGTATATATATATATATATATATATATACTATATATATATATATATATAAATATATATATATATATATATAATTATAAAAAAAAAAAAAAATCTAGAACATTTGTAATCATATTAATCACACAAATTTATTAGAAACAATGTCTTACATCAAGCATAATAATTATCAACAGCAGAGAATGACACCCACACCAACTACGTACTGTACTTAAACGCTCACTACGATGATGAATTTTGTACTATACAGTACTGTATTTTGTCGTCACTGCTGTCAGAGGGAGGGAGGGAGAGAGAGAGAGGAAAAGGATCTTGGACCAGATGGGAGGAGATGATAGAAGAAATGAGGAGAATGTTCAACCCTGTACATGGACAGAAGACACGTAAGGAGAGGAGACTTGATGGGATAAGACAAAACAGGATGCGATTGGAAAAGAATTAAGTAACGAGGGGAAGGAAGATCAGCTAACATAAACAAAGAAGAGAGGAAAAAAGAGCAGAAGGGCATCAACTAACTCGTTTCTGGAATGCCTCTTGGGGGATCTGGAACAGGTGGGTGTGGTACTTTCCCAACTCCAGAGCCTCCTCCGCCACTTGTTTCACCTGCCTCATTGCCTCCGCCACCCGCCCTGCACTTGCCGGGTCCAGTTCTGTTGGCTCCTCTCCGCCCAGTAACTGTGAGAGGTACCTGTGGGTTGGATGGCAGATGATGAGTGTGGATAATGTGGGTGGGATAGGAGAGGTGTGCATGTCTGGAGAAGGATACTGGCCAGAGATGGTAAGTGTGGATGTAGGGATGAGGGATGTGGATGGTACTGGGTAAATGTCGATGTGTGAATGAGGGTACTGGTGAGATAGGACAGATATGGATGAAGGTGTGAACTGGGGATGACATGTTGATGGTGTATATGGAGCAGGACTAATACAGGGCCCTCATTATAAATTAAACGATGTGCCCCAAAATATCACAACCACTTTCACACAACTGGTACTGTAGCTACAATGCACTGAGGGACACTGGCAACTAAGTCTGTATTCGCAGGAACAAACCTTCAACAGGCAATATTTCTAAGACCTACTGTGGAATTCATAAAAAGTAAGGGGAATGTTTGAAAAAATGTATGGGTGGGAGAGAACAGATGTAGATGAGAATGAAATTTATTTTGGTTTCTTTTGTTCAACCTTATGTAGAAGTATAATGGAGGCTTTGTGATTTGGGTCTTCTTGAATAAAATAAAATCCATCAGTAGCAAGCATAAAAATATAAAAAAAAGACATCATCATACCGCATGGCTTTAACTTTGGCAACATAGTATAAAAGAAAGAAAATGGAGAGCCTAACCTGTAGATCTGAGTGTAGTTGGGGTGGTAGTGGGTGGTTAGGTAAGGTCAAGATAGATAGTGATCATATTAGATTAGACTAGGTTAGGTTAGATTAGATTGGGGCTGTAACTGACTGACCTGTATATCTGTGTGTAGCTGGGCTGAGTGGGGTTGGCTGGCAGTGGGTGGTCCTCCCGGCTAGCTATACACGCCATTACCTGCAATTGATGATGGAGGACAACATCATTTATAGTGTTACCAGTAAGTACTGTATCATCTTTACTACCACTTTCATCATCATTTTCACTACAGTCTTATTCATCACCATAATTATCTTGACCACTATTATCATCATCATCATAATCTTCACCACTATTTTCATCACCATAACTATCTTCACTATTACCATCATCATAATTATCTTCACCACTATTATCATCACCATAATTATCTTTACCACTACTATCATCATCATCATCAGGGTTAGGGGACTTAAAAAAAAATAAATTAAAAAAAAATAAATTAAAAAAAAATAAGAAACTGCCTTACAAAAATGCATATTGGCACTGCATGTAAGTAAATATGCACCTGTACCTTGACCTAGTGGTTTGGTGGTGGAACTCTTTGGCCAGAATGCACTCTAACTTAAACATGCTATTGTTCCAGTCCCACATTTGACTTGTAAAATGTTATCAGGGGCACAGGTCGCTCTCCTACCTTTAACCCATTAACTGTTCTATACAGCCTGGGCTGTTCCGAGTGCGACTGCTCAATACAGCCCTGCCTGCACAGGTGAATTTTGAATATAGTGCCATGGTGACCAAGGCCGACCCATGCAAGCATGTTTGAGCCTTCAAAACCGAAAACGAAAAAGAAAACGAAAACCATACATTCCAATAGGGAATCAGACCCTTCGATGTTCATCCATGGCTTTACCAAGGTAAATATTGAGCTATATTTTGTTACTAAATACTTTGGCATGTGTTCTCTCAATTCCGAAGATAATATTTGGCCTTTGGGAAAATTCATTTTTACCCCTATGTCTGTGCACCACAGACACCTCCAAAAAACCGCCATGTGCAGATAATGAGTTAAATGTTCTGGACTCCAGTAGCCTAGCTTTGGGTACCTATGCTTCAAATGAGGCAGTACTGTTTAGGAATGCCTCCCCCTCCCTCCCTTTTTTTATACCTTGCTTAGGAGTGGTGAATGGTCGCGTGGTTGGTATGATACGCGTTGCCTGCCATGCTTCTTGGTCTGGTCACTGGTGCCCTGGAGGCGATGGAGCTGCTGGGTCAAGTTGTACCACTTTTCCACCCGGGACCATTCCTTCTGTGGCTGTGTACGCACAACACCTTGGTGTTTGGTACGTTCATCTACCCGCTGTGTGGGGAAGAAAATACCACATCATCAGTCACAAATTAGGTGATGACTGACTTCTCATGCAGAATAAAAAGCAAAAATACTCCATAAAAATGAAACAAACAAAACACTTGTTAACTAAATTTTTATATTACAGCTGTGTCTACCAAATCTAGAAATATTAGGTCAGTCTCTCTCTCTCTCACACCCACCTTCAGTGCCCTCCTGCGGTACCGCTTAATTGAAGAGGACAGTTCCTCAGTATTCCAATCTGGCAATGCCTCCTTGAGGGCTTGTAAGTCTGTGCCATGCTGATACAGGGCCCCAAGTAGCTGCCACTTCTGCTCAGATGTCAACACCATCCTCGCATTCTGAGGGTTTCATCAAAGAGTTAACAGAAGGCATGGAGTGTGTGTTATATTCATTTACCTTAACCTAGCCCAGATTTCCGTCCTTTTGCAGCTTACATTGCCTGTGCATCAATGGAGGAAAAAGGCAATACTATGGCTCTACACACCTTCCGTGGCACCGCTTCATGACTAGCATCATATATAAATGTTAACCTGTTTCTAAAACTTATCACCAATGATGGAGAGATAGCAATTTTAGGCCATGTTAGAATTAAAGTAGTACCGGTACTGTACGGCACAAGAGAAATAAAAGATCTGCATTGTTACAAATTTTATTAATAAGGGTCTACACTATGGCAAAGCTATTTACATCTGTTCTGGGCTGACTGGCAACACATAAGCCATAATCCAAAATGCAAAGACCACCATATCACAGACCCTGGCAAAAGATCATAAATGGTCTTGCCTCACGTACTGTATGATGTGTGCAGGCAAAACAGCTTTAAGTGAGATGTACTGTACTGCTGGTTCACAGATGAGGGATTAAAGACATAAAAACATTCACTTCTCACTTCAAAACCACTTAAAAATGACTCATAGCAACTTTAGTTCATCAGCAACCAAGTATTAAATGAACTTTCGGTGAGGGCAAACTGTATCTGGGAACATCATTGCCTAAGCCAGTGGAAGAAATTTGACATTACTGAGGTACCTCCAGGAAGGATACGATAATGTTACAGACAACACATTTATGATTAGGGACAAGGCTTTAATATTTTATCTCTACTACTGTACTTACTCTCCTTTGCAGGCTAGTATTCCTAATCTGTGAGAAGCTTGGTAGGTATCACTGCTCTATGATATGCTGGAAATGTGAAGTGGAAGCAGATGAATATTAGGTGAACTACTGTCCCTGATTATACAGTGCCTAAAAAAAGTATCCTTAATCTTTTCTGAAACTGGACACAATTTTGAGTTATTTTCCACTGAATTCATATTTATGTATATTCCTGCCATATGGTGTAATACAGCATAAACGTGGAACTTGCATTAACAATAACAATCGTGGCTACTTTCACAAATGTCTGTCTTATAAAGCAAGCAACAACAACGCTCAGCATGAAACTATACATCATACTGGTAAGGACACTTATATGTGCATTATTGGTACATACAGTACCGTACTGTACTCATGTTGTGGTTGGTAAAAAGAAATTTAACTGGTAATCTGGTGAATGCATTTTCCTTATTTATATAAAGACGAACTTAAATATACCTGTATTCGACATTCTCCAACACCTTCCTCATTGTGTGCAACACCACAAAAGGCAAACAAGTCAAGGATGGCCATAGCATTGGCACCTGTGCTACAAGCACCTTCCTGCCACAGGCCACACAGTAGAGGAAAGGTATATACTCCATTTCACCAAGTCTGGCACCATCAGTGATGTTGTCAACACCTGTAGCATTGATAAAGGTCCTCAGTACTGGATATACCTTTTTGTAATGCTTTTATATATAAGTTTTCAAGGTAAAAACTAGAAGTTTACCCAGTGCAAAGTATTTACATCAACACTACAGGCATTGAGGACATTGCTGATGGTGCCAAACTTGGTGGAATGGAATATAGTTGTACAGTATTGTACTGGGAATCTGCTTTCTCCTCTCAGTTTCATCACAGAAGGGATGAATGAGTTCTGCTCTAGATGTACCCATACAGCATATAAGGGACAATACAATTATGATGATACCAATGCTAAGACTTCCTACATTATAAATGTTTATTACAATTGACTCTGCATACTAATTTTTGTTTTGCTACCAGTACCTTATTAAAGTTACTGTACAGTATAATCCAGCAAGAGGTTCTTTCAAGATTACATTCCAACATACCTGTCTTGTCTAGCAGCAGGATTGTGTAAAGGAGTGCTCAACCAGTGAAAGGGTCTGCTTGGGTGTGAGGGAGTTATATTTGCTAATCGTACAAATAAGAAACATAATTAACTATTGTGTGCTGTACATTATCAATATACTGTACTGCTGCTCACATACTATGTTGTCTGCCCTCTCCATAAAAATTTGGGGAAAAATACTTCTGTACACTTTACACGACATCACCATTAGTCTGCTGTTTGCACTGCACTTCAATCAAAAGGTCTGACATAATACAGTGTACATGAATATTAGTGGATAGTACACTTTGTACAGTACTTAGATTACCTTATTTATAACCTCTATATAGTGTCAAAACATCAGAATAGTTTAGTCATTTTCCTCTGCCTCTTCAATCAATGGCTTCTCCCTGTTGTAGGTTGCCAGTCTTGGATTCTCTTCCACCATGGCAGCGTAGGCATGACACAGTCGATTAAACTCAAAGATGGTCAACTGGAATGGCCTCAGCTTCCGGTCCACATCAGCCACGGTGAACAGTTTGGTTACCAGTTCATCTCGCAAAGCTGGGGGAAACAGTACAGCTGCCCCATGATGGCAATATTTCTGTCGGAAAGAAAATACACACCGAACGACTTTTTCCACCAGCTTAAAATTAAGAGGGATTTGAGGCTCTTTGAGTGGGATGAAGTGTGCAATGCCAACATCAACATCTGGTTTGGGCACAAAGGCACGGCCCGGGATTGTGAACTTATGGTACACCTGACACCAGTTCTGGCACATGACTGACAAACGACATCGCTGGGGGTGGTTAGGGGGAGCTACCATGCGCTGAACCACCTCCAGCTGAAATGTCAGTGTCATGCGAACACGACCATTGACCCATGCATTTCTCTGACGGCTGATATCGTGAAGCCAGCGGATGATGAGAGGCGTGGCAACATTGAAGGGCAGGTTACCAATAATGTGAATCTTGGGAAGGGTACCATCCCATGCACAAGCCAGGTCATCTGGGAACAGTTTCTCCATATTAAAGGTCAGTACATCACCCAGCTGAATGTCCAGTCTTCCCTGTGAAGCATCCTGGAGAAGCTGGAGGGTTGGGAGGAATCTATCATCCTTTTCAATGACTGTAACACGTTCAGCACCCTGCTCCAGGATACTGCGTGTGATGTTACCAGGCCCCGGTCCAACTTCACACACATGGCAGCCTCGTACCCGCCCAGAACTTCTCACTATCTTGCTGCTCAGCTTAGGGTCCAACAGGAAGTTCTGGCTGAGTTGCTTGAGGGCCTGGAGGCGGTAGAGTTTCACAAGTTCACCGGTGGATGGCAGAGGGGGCAGCCGCAAAGCTGCCAGGCCCACCCGCCCAGCCATCACCTGCAGGTGTGGAGCCAGGACTCAGCATATCTTCGCACCTCGGATTTTAGGTTAAAAAATTATCAAATGTTTCACAACTCCCCATGAAATACTGAAGGAACGTGGCTTTCATGTTAAGAAATTACCGAAAGTTTCATTGAGTACAGTGTACCTATGAAATGCTGTATGTGTTAAGCGAACATTATGGTCATAACCCAATTTTACCAAACCATCATTCAGCAACCTACAAAATCTCATAACTACAATCCAACAGCCTAAGTGGTAACTTTTCATAAAGCCTTTGATGACAACACTATAATTTTCTGGATTTATTGATTAATTATACTTGATTTATCCACTCACTCAATGTAGTGCTGCTCTCGGGTGTCTGCCCTTTCCTCTCCATCCTTCATTCCTTCCTTTCCCTTCTGTCTTTCCTTCATTCTTTCCTTGTCCTTCTGCCTACGGGTGACTTTACACTCCCTCTTCTGTCTTTCTTTCCTTCATTCTTTCCTCTTCCTTCTGCCTGTGGGTGACTCTACTGAGTGACAAACCTAATGGTTTCCTGTACACCAGGAAAGCATTTACTACTCTGGGTGGTAACCATATAACCAGATTTTGGCGCCTGGTGGTTTTAGTGGGTAATTATTGCGCTCCAATCGGATTGAGCCAGTGAAGGTTTATATCCAAGGGGTGGTTGGGGTTGATTGCTCATGTAATACCACTCAGGGATGAGTGAGGCTGGTCACTCTCATCTTAAATGTCGGGACCAACTGCCTAGCCCCGGGTTCCTACGCTCCTCATGGGGCAGTGTATGACTGGATGATGGATGGATGGATGGACAATAAAATAAGTGTTCTAATTTCATTTTTTTTTTTTCTTTTTATGCAAGGAAGAACGAATCAAAGGCCAGAAGCCAGCAAGATTATTCCAAGAAAAAAAAAAAATTAGCAGCACCAAATTCAAGATTATTCATTTTGAGATGCATGGACATATTGCATTTAAAAGACTGGAGATCACCGGTATCATAATATTCCTATAAATCCAGTACCCTTTAAAAAAATACCATACTCTTTTAACCCATGCACTCTCCTCAATTAGCATTAATTTCTACGTGATTTGTTTAGCTGTGCACGTCCATTACATTCTGGACTGCCTAACCATACTGCAGTGAGTTTCAGAGTTAGAGGAGGTATGGGATGTCAAGACAGATGACAGTTTGATATGGTGTGTAGATGACTGAGTGAGATATGGATAATGAAGACACATGAGGCTTGACATATGAATGTATGAATTAAGTTCAGTATGGAGATGCACCAGTGATGCATTCAAGTCACAGTGTATTATTTACAAATGCTCCAACATGCCTGCATGTGTCAGCCTTGGTCACCTAAGGATGGGTCTCCATGCTGCTAGATTTCTGGCAGCCTCCCTATTCCGTCCCTTACTCCTGAGTTCACATTCTTATGACCTCACTCGACGTCTTTTTTGGTGTGCCTCTCACAACCCTACCCTTGATGTTCACACTTCTCACTTTCTGGACCCAACTGTAGTCTTTCATCCTCTCAAATGCCCAAATCATCTCAATCTAGCCCTCTTCATCACAACACCAATACACTCTAGTCCCATCTTTCCTCTCAACTCTTCAGTCACAACCCTAGGTCCTAGCCTCTCCCATTTTAGGCCTCACATTCAAGGGCAAACTACACATCCAGACTGGCCCTTTTCTGTTTGGGAGCCCTCTGCGACCTACCACTGAATTTGACTTATGTATTAATAAGTAGTGGTAGGTAGTGGCGACCATCATCCACTCACGATGTAGTGCTGCCTACTTCTTCCTTAGCCTTTATCATTCTTTTTCAGTGCCTGCCCTCCTCTCTTCCTATTTCTCCCATCTTTCCTGTCACTTCTTATTGCTTTTATTTCCATTAGGCTGCGTTCACACCAAGCGATTCGATTCGATTCAATTCATGGAGAATCATTTGATTCGATTCATTTTGAATCAGCGCCGTTCATACCGACAGAATCAAACTGTCCGAATCAACAGGGAGTAGTGCAAAGGCTGACTTGAATGAGGATGGACGTAGACGCTCTTGCTGAAATAGAGGTGTTGCTGTGGCTGAGGCGGCGTAGGCGTAGGCGTCCAAGAAGAATATGGGTGCATGAAATTAATGCAAAAAGACCTGATTTTGGGAGTTTCGGACACTTGTTCCCAGATTTGATAAACAATTCAGACAAGTTTTATGATTATTTTAGGATGATCACCGAACAGTTTAAAATGCTAGTGGAGTTGACTGCACCCAACATAAGAAAACAGAATACTAATTACCGACGTGCAGTTGGAGTTGAAGAAAGGATTGCCATTTACCTTAGGTAAGAAGTGAACTGTTAAAAAGTCTGAAAGTTGGGAGAAGTAGTGTTTCATGCAGTATAAAAGACATCTTTTATTTCTGGTTGTGAATACAGAATACATTAAGAAAACATATCTTTTATATATGGTTGTGCATAGAGTAAAAATAAGTATAAATTCTTTGTTTCTGGTTGTGAATATATTAAGAAAATAGACATCCTTTATTTATGGCTGTGAATACAGTAAAAAAATAGACATCCTTCATTTATGACTGAATAGAGTAAAAAAATAGACATAATATGTTTATCGTTGTGAATGCACCAAAATCATTGTTCCACTTTTTAGCATCATAAATAGCACGTCACTCTCTCACTAAATTTATCAGGACGTCCGGTAGCATGGTGCTCACTCCTCCACTGAATCGCCGTGACTGATGAAAAAATGGACCCTCGCGCATCAGTAATTCTGAATCGCCATGATTTGAATTGAATTGATTCGCTTGGTGTGAACAGTTCCTATAGGAATTAACATGTCGCATCAAGACGAATCATGAATCGATATGATTCTCCATGAACTGAATAGAATCGAATCGCTTGGTGTGAACGCAGCCTTACAGGTGGCTTTACATTGAGTGACAAGCCAAATGGTTTCCTGAAAGCCAAGAAACCATTTACAATGCTGGGTGGTAACCATATAACCAAACCATACGTACTCCCTACGTGTCAACAAGTGGGTTGGTGGAGGGTTAGTGCCCCTCCCCGTAAAACAACTAACTCAGAGTCAAATGGCCACCCCTTACGGGATTATTGCGTCTGGCAATAGATAGATAAATAGATAATTCATAAGTAAATGCAATGGATAATATTTACGTTACAGTAGCTTAAGCGATATCAAGAAGCATAACTAGTTCTTTTATGCAAATAAACTGGTATGACCGCTCACCTTCACGAAGATGGGCCTCGAAGGATTGAAAATCACTTGCCCTCAGCTCAGAGCCTCCATGGTAGACATCTTTTATTTACATGTGACATCCTGAGAAGCATCAATACTAATGGCCTGGAGAACCATACATTTTCCTACGGTTCATCTATTTCCTTAATATACATAAAAAGTCAAATACACCTTAGCACATAACAGCAGCATCTTTAAGAGATCTGTATGCTTTATTCTGACGGAATCATTGAGCACAAAATTGTATTTGGGGAGTAAATGCTTTGATGATTAGCTGAAAATTATAGAAGACTAAAGAGCATATTGGCTGTCCCAATAAGCTACCGAATTCCATCATTTAATACTCGATACTCCTACCATTGTCCCGTGATGCTAGCAACTATAGCAAACTTCCAATTTTGAAATAAATAATAAATGCATCTTTGTATTAAATGTAATATTAACTACTTTAATATAGTTATATAATTAGTTTAATTTGAAAAATGAAATTTATTTATTATTTCTTGGAGTTAAAATGACTTACAGAAATTCAATTGACTGGTGCTGTCATATGATTGTTGTCTGCAGTAACATCGACCTGTCAGCTGTGCCCTCGCTTGTTTCCTACAATCTTCACTGAAAAACTCAATCAAAATGGCTCTGAGCGATGCCGATGTCCAGAAGCAGGTAATGTAGCCCAGTTTGTTTTATATCATTTTTCAGACAGACCTAATATTGAATACATTTGTCACAGTGATAAGTTTAATACCGCATACACTTTGGTTTATTTTATACATCTTTAAATTTAGGGATCACCTATTCAGATAATAATGCATTTTTCTTAAGTTATGTACAGTAAAGAATGATGGGGTTTGGGAAGCTGTTGGATGTTAGTTTATTTAAATTTGATAGTTTAAGTTTCATCAATACACAAACACGAATGAAGACGAATGTCAGCTGATAACTTTCATTTTGATTTAACTAGGTTGTTGGCCATGAAACTAGATATACGTTAACTGGTGTTTTCCATTGTATACTGTTTGGTAGGGGGAGGAGCTGTATGTTTCATTGTACAAAATGGCTCCATAGGCATTGGACAGAGTCTCAGCCTTTAGTCTGTATGGCTGTTGTAGTCCCCAAATTAGCAGCATTGGCACTGTCTCTGTGGCTGTTGGTATCAGGTATAACTTTATACATGTATGGAGAATGTTAATGAGTACATGAAAACAAACTGTTACTCGATCAGTTTTGTTCACTTGGTATGAACATGTAACTGAGGTGTGCACAGACCTAGCATACACACTGAACCAAGCAGTTGCATATTTGCTCAACTGTTGATGTTAATCCACATATAGTCACATTTATTTGCAGTGAGTTATGTTCTTGGGTATGGCAGTAGCCTATTCAGTTATATAATACATTCATTGTCACTGGGACTTCCTGCAGTTGGGTTGGAAGTTTGTGCAACTGCCTGCTCTCCTGGCCTAAGTTCAGCCCTACCTGAGAGTGGACGTTAAACAGGGTGTAGTACATTGTCATTTCATATGATTTCACAGGTTTGTACTCTGTTATAGTTCCCTCAGTGTCATAGCTGTTTAGACTTACAAACACAGCCATTACAACACAATTAAAACATGCATTCCTCATCATAAGGCTGGAGAAGGGTGCTTTTCCGTGGTGGCACCGGTATGACTGAGAACTTCTGCAGGCCCAGTTGTCCCTAACCTCACTGCCCTACAAATGTCCCTCCTCCTTTCCCCCAAGAGGGGGATAGTGGACTACAAATGGGTAGCTTCAGCCTGTAGTCCACTAGGTTTGTGTCCAGATCAGTCAGAGATCAGCCTCATAAATCAGAGTCAGTATTCAGGGCGTGGCATAAGTACAGGAATACCTGATCTGATTTGGATCAGACTTAGCATATGTGCTGTGTGTGGGGATAAGTGTTTTGATTTTGGTGCAAGTCAGTCAGAAAAGGCAATAGTTTAGACATGGTGTTGCTGTGTTCTCCCAGCATTTATTTATTTTTTTATATATTTTTGTGTTTGTCATTTCTCATCTTACCACTTCCCCTTGTCTTAATCCATCATCGCCCATCTCCACAGATCCACCACATGATGGCCTTCATAGAACAGGAGGCCAATGAAAAAGCCGAGGAAATTGATGCGAGGGCTGAGGAAGAGTTCACCATTGAGAAGGGCCGGCTGGTGCAGCAGAACCGACTTAAGATTATTGAGTACTACGAGAGAAAGGAGAAGCAAGTTGAGCTGCAGAAGAAGATGTGAGTGGGTTGGATAAGGCTTAATTGCAGTACTTGTGTGAGTGTATGAGAGAGAGAATTATCATACTGTTGATATTATAGATAAACCTGACAGCTTTGCAAAAGATATCATCATTCATCATCATCAGGACCTCTTTTCCCACCCTAGGGCGGGGTGAGGAGGAGCAGCATCCATATAGCCAAAGTTTGCCCAGTTCAATGGGCCTCACTTCCATTTTCACTCATCATTCAAGCCCACGGAATCCTGGCTCCATCTGATAGGCCAAAAAAATTCACAATGTTCTGTAGTTTCACATGTGCATGTGGTAAAATAGTTAGGTATTGTATAATGTATATCATTGTAGATAGAGCAAAACAACTTAAGTAATTTTCAAATTACCGTTCTGCATATTGTGGTAGGTAGGGGCGCTCACCATCCACTCACTCGATGTAGTGCTTCTGACGGGTGTCTGCCCTTTTCTCTCCTCCATCCTTCTTTCCCTTCATCCTCTTCTGTCTTCATTCTTTCCATGTCCTTCTGCCTACGGGTAACTTTACACTCCCTCTTCTGTCTTTCTTTCCTTCATTCTTTCCTCTTCCTTCTGCCTGTGGGTGACTTTACACTGAGTGACAATCCAAATGGTTTCCTGTACACCAGGAAACCATTTACTATGCTGGGTGGTAACAATATAACCAAATTTTGGCACCTGGTGGTTTAGTGGGTAATTATTGCACTCCAGTCGGATTGAGCCAGTGAAGGTTTATATTCAAGGGGTAGTTGGGGTTGATTGCTCTTGTAATGCCACTCAGGGATGAGTGAGGCTGGTCACTCTCATCTTAAATGTCGGGACCAACTGCCTAGCCCCGGGCTTCTCTGCTCCTCAAGGGGCAATGTAGGATTGGATGATGGATGGATGGAATTCTTGTCATAAATGATAAAAGCAAGCTGGAGGAATGAGAGGAAGGAAACAGCTTCCCTTTTTTGTATTAATGCAGTCCCACTGCTCAACACTGTGGTTAAAGCAGTGCTTCACTATTAAATCCTGCAACACTCATGGAAGATCAGTAAAGCCTGTTATCAACATTCAGGTCAGAGTTTTCCCTGCGTGTGATCATACTTGGGTCCTGTCAACCAGCTCGCAACTTCTTTAGCTACTTGACTACCACTTCCCCACATTGTTTGTTTTATACTTGTATGTGATTTCTGTGTAGTTGGTGCTTGAAAAAAGAAAATCCCTATAGCTACAATGCTCATCTGAGGCTCTTTAGGTTTTTTGACAGTTCCAAGAGAGTGTAGAGGAACTTTTGACTGCGACTTTGTCTTTTTTGCCCTTAAACAGTGGAGCCTCAAACCTACTAAATAAGTCTCGGTTGGAGGTACTGAAATCACAGGAGAACCACATCAAGAATGTGTTGCAGGAGGCCCAGCAAAAGCTCCACATCCTCACGCAGAACCAGACCATGTACGGAAAGCTACTGGAGGACCTTATCTGCCAGGGCCTCTGTCAGGTGAGTTATACGAGGGGCACACACAATCCACGATTTATATATAAGGGATAAGTTCTAAATTATCGCAACTTCTTCTGTACAATTGCTACTGCAAATTAAGGGTAGGGAAATCAGCTTCATAGGTAGCAGTGGAATTATGATATGCTTTTTTTTTTTTTTTTTTTTTTTTTTTTTTTTTTTTTCCCCCAGAGATTAATAGTGAAAATGGAAATTAAAGAAGGCTACTGATAACTTTGACTCTGTAAAGTGGACAGAACTGAGAGTGAGTATAGGTAGATAAATTGGCTAGCACGTAGAAAGGCAGGTAAAATGAAAGGAATGAGGATTGACATAAATAGATGGGTTGGGAGATAGTCATGGGTACAAGTCTCAGTGAAACCATTTAAAGTGAGGAGTAACTGAGGTATTAGATTTATGTAGAAATTTTTTTGGTAATTACTGGAGGAGGACTAACTAACCTTTATACATGCTACTGTAAGCTTGTGTAAGGATAATTGTATGGACAATATCTTTTATTTGTATCAGAACACAGTATGTAAGTTTCCCTCCTTTGACAGTTACTGGAGCCATCGCTAATAGTGAGATGTCGTCGTGTGGACCAACCGCTAGTTGAGGCAGCCATTCTCCGTGCCCAGGAAGCATACAGTGCTATATCAGGCCGGACATGCAAGTTGGAGATCGACACTGCTAACTGGCTTCCTGCAGAGATGTAAGACAGTGCAGTTACTATTTAAGGCACCCCAAAACACAACTTGCCAAGCCCCAGTATGACAAAAAATGAGATTTATATACAGTACCCTTGCTTCTTCCACCTATTCCTCTGTTTCATTTCATTTTGTTTTTAAAAGCTCCAACATGCTTGCATGCATCAGCTTTGGTCACCTAATGGCAGCTCTCCATGCTGCTTGATCTCTGGCAGCCACCCTGTTCAGTCCCTTATCCCTGAGGTCACATTCAGTGACCTCGTCCCAGGTCTTTTTTGGTCTACATCTCGCAACCCTACCCTTAACGTTAACACTTCTTACATTCTGCACCCAGTTATCATCCCCTATCCTTTCCACAAGCCCAAACCATCTCAGTCTACCTCTCCATCACAACACCAGTACACTCCAGTCCCATCCTACCTTGTAACTCTTCTACTCATGTCCCATGAAAAATTAATATACAGTAATCTCCCAGTCATCCGGATGACCACTACCCAGACAATCCGTTACCCAGATGCTGTGATCTGGCAGTTCCAAACCATTATTCCTACATCTTCCACTATTCAGACAAAATGCTTGCAGCGTGTGTTTGGAAATTATGGTCCCATGAAAAATTCGAGCCCAGACAGGCGGGAATTCCGCGATGGCGCCGCCATGTCTTGCTGGTTAGTTTACCGTGTCCACCAGAGACCCCTCCTTGCTCGCTTTCACTTTCCGGGCAACATTGTAAACATTTGTTTTAGCGGCATACGTGGTGCTTTTTGTGGTTGTTCCCTACTTGCTTTTGGCCTTGCTATTCCTTGCATGCCTTTTGCTATGGTGTGTGATGATGGCCCCTTCACCAGGGAAAAGGAAGAGGGTAATGCTGACTCGTTAGAAGCGGGAGATCCTGGGTAAGATTGATGCGGGATGGTCAAATCATGAGTGTTGACATTGATTTTATTCAAACGTACGTATTGTACTGTACTGTACCATGATTGTATTCTGTCTTAGGCCACCATGATTTTATTCCATATATAACCAAACCATACGTGTTCCCTACATGTCAACAAGTGGGTTGGTGGAGGGTTAGTGCCCCTCCCCATAAAACAAATAACTCAAAGTCAAATGGCCACCCTTTCCGGGATTATGGCATCTGGTGATAGATAGATAGATGCCACTATGTTTTTTGTGCCCACTGCAATTTTTGGTCAGCTTGACCAGTTAGTGTTAAACAATAGAAACAAGTGTTGTATGCTGATCTGTAGTGGCCTCTTACACTGTCTTTCAAAGTTAGGTTATCTACGAATGGGGGCCAGGGAGGAAGTCCATTATTCGGACAGAGCCACGACCCGGACATGCCTTTGGCTCTATTACATCGGATAATTGAGGGATTACTGTACTGTATTTATTTTTAAATTTTTACTCTACAAACAACTCTTATTTTGCTTTTGTCTGAACAACTTTAGGTATTGTTTTAATTGCTGTTACCATCATAACAACACTGTATATACTGTACAGCAGCATTGGAAAGCTTTGATCTTATCCTAAGCTTTTATCAGAAAGAAAAGTTACTCATATACTGTATACTATACTGATGTCTGTGTTCCTTTAGTAGTATGAAGAGCTAACCCCAGATGATGGAATAAGAAATTAATTAATTTCATGGACATCATGATAGAGAAATCATTGTACAGCCGTAAGTGACTCTACACTGTGTGACAAGCCAAATGGTTTCCTGTACACCAGGAAACCATTTACTGTGCTGGGTGGTAACCATGTAACCAAATTATGGCACCTGGTGGTTTAGTGGGTAATTATGTCGCTACAATCAGATTGAGCTGATGTAGGTTTATATCCAAGGGATGGTTGGGGTTTACTGCTTATGTAATACCACTCAGGGATGAGTGAGGCTGGTCACTGTCAACTTAAATGTCAGGACCAACTTGCCTAGCCCCGGGCTCCTACGCTGCTCATGGGACAACACTGGATAAGATGATGAATGAATGAATAATAATAATGATAATCCATCCATCCATCCATCATCCAATCCTACGTTGCCCCATGAGGAGTGTAGGAGCCCGGGGCTAGGCAGTAGGTTCTGACATTTAAGATGAGAGTGACCAACCTCACTCATCCCTGAGTGGCATTACGTCAGCAATAAAGCCCAACCTTCCCTTGGATATAAACCTTCACCGGCTCAATCCGATTGGAGCACAATAATTACCCACTGAACCACCAGGCGCCAAAATTTGGTTATATGGTTACCACCCAGTGTAGTAAATAGTTTCCTGGTGTACAGGAAACCATTTGGCTTGTCACTCAGTGTAGAGTCACCCATAGGCAGAAGAAAGAGGAAAGAATGAAGGAATGAAAGACAGAAGAGGGAGTGTAAAGTCACCCATAGGCAGAAGGACGAGGAAAGAATGAAGGAACGAAAGATAGAAGAAGATGGAAGGAAAGAAGGATGGAGGAGAGGACAGGGTAGACACCCGAGAGCAGCACTACATTGAGTGAGTGGATGGTGAGCGCCCCCACCTACCACTAATAATGATAATAATAATAATAATAATGTAATCATGCTTCCCTCATCAGCTGTGGTGGTGTTGAGATGGTGACATCTGGTAACCGCATCAAGGTGTCCAACACACTTGAGGCGCGTATGGACATGCTGGCACAACAGATGCTTCCTGAGATCCGTACAATGCTGTTCGGCGCCAACCCCAACCGCAAGTTTGACAATTAAGGTCCCCAGCAGGTGTGAGATGGAGAGGTTGTGAAAGGGGCAGCAGAGAAGTGGAAGGGGGATGGAGGTAGATGTGGAAGAAGGAAAGGGGGCTGAAGCATAGATGAGGAGAGTATGTATAATACATGACAACTTGTTCAACAACTGGGAGGAAGGGAAGGTGAAAATATGATTGAATGTAAACTGCAAGGTTTTTGAGGTACAGTAGTTGCACAAAACAATTTTTTTTCTTTGTTTTAAGTTGCACAAAAAACAAGGATTAAGTAACTTGTCAGCTTTTTTCATAATGATGGCATCTTCTTTGTTTTATTCTTGCTACTTCCAGATGATTTTTTTGATATTAGGATTTTTTTTTTCTTCTTTTTTTAAGAGGAAGGTTTAGATACCTGTATAGCCATACTAAACTGCTTTGGTATAGAGGCCCCAACTAGTTGAAAAATTACAAACTGGAAGGGTTAGATATAGCCTTACTAAACTCCTTCAGTATGGGATGCTTTTAAGTGGCAGAAGTATTTGGACTGGGAGGGTTAGGTATAGCCATACTGTGCCACATGAGAGACCTTAACTGAGTATAATAAAATTGTGTGGAAGCAGCAACAGCAGGCCAATAAAGGATGTCATCTGGATTCAGGAGGTTTGCATTTGCAGCATGATGAACTCTCGTTGATTTTATTACTGGTTCGCCAAGGCTTTTGTTTATAAGTTACGAAAGACTTTGAAGCTCCCCTAATCTGAATGATATTGTCAGAAGGTAGTAGAAATAAAATAAATATTGTATCAGATTGAATGGGATATATGGAAATTCAAATATCCTCATTTTATCCCACAAGCAAAATTGCCAAGTTGTGTATCATCAACAGTTCCCGCATAATAACGTAGCATGTATGATATTAGAGTTCATAACATCAGTTGTGTTGTCTTTATGTACTTATCATTAGTATGTTCTGAGAGACATCTTTTCTGACTTTTCATTAGAATTTAATGACTGAATTAAACCACGTCTTTTCTGATTTAATGTTAGAATTTAATGAAGGAATTAAACCTGGATACTGTACCGAAGTTGTACTTACTGTGCATACATTAAGGTATATAAAATGAGACTGAGGGGTATGTTCTAAGTGGCTGTGAAGATTTTGCACCAGCTCATTCATAACAATTTATCATGCACATTACACCTCACTATCCTCCTGTATATTATTCTTGCAAAGTACATCAGTATTAAAGCAAAATATTATAATAAAGAAGGAGAATATTAATCTGGAATATGCTGAATAAATAAGTGTGGAAGAGATGCTGTGAATTCTCTTGTACCACTTGGAATAAAGACCCAAAATTGTTGCACCTACACAATGAATGTAATTTCATTTTTTGTGTTTAATTCCTTAATTTGAACAAATCGTAGTACTGTGGAATCGGGATACAGTATTGTCCCCATTCAATGAAGATTATTTTATTCAGCTTAGAAGAGCACGCATTGGTGGGGAGGGTTAATGAAAGCTTTATCTAACACCCCCTTTTCAGAAACTCTCTCTCCTAAACTGAATAAGGTAATCTGGAGGCAGCAAGAAAACAAAGTACAGTATCAAATCAGAAGACGTGCCTCGAGAAACAAAAGCCTCGAGTCCTACGTGGAGAGTATGTGACATTAACTTCTTAGTCTGGTCGTGTATTTTTTCTTTTTTGCTTCCTCATAAGATTTTATTTAGCTTAGGAGAGACATTTTGAACTGGAGGGGTTACTTATAATCATTATTAACTCCATCACAACCAGATGTCTCCCTTAAAATTGAAAAAAAAAAAAAAAATAGGTACCAAGAGTAAATTAAAAATTACATCATCTTAGTGAACTGGTTAAGAGATTTCTCCCAAGACAAGCTGGTCCCTCAGATCCCCTTGCAGACCTACCAATTCCTCCCAAAGGGTTCTGTGTAGGAGCTTCAGTGTTCCTTATACTCACCCCCGATATTCCTGTACATAGCTGAAATCATTCCGTTGTAATTATAGTGAGGTTGTTAGAATTATTTTCATGTGAGATTGATAAGATTATTTCCATGTTTGTGCTAATGCTGATAAATTTGTTTGTCATCTATGCAGCAAGATAAGTGTTGTTATTGTGGGATATGTGAGTGGTCTTTACATTGGCCAGGAATGCCTTTTCTTTAACATGGCCATCACTAATTTATTTAGGCTGAAACTTAACTTAATGTACAGTATTTTATGTAATATATTGTTAATAGTATTGAAGAGTAAACTATTGTACTGTGAGCGTATTTTACTATTGCTATGGGTACTGTATGTGGTTAAGTAACCAAATTACATATTACGGTAAATATGGTTGGGCTTGTCTCACTCTGTTTATCTTCTTTTAAGAGAAAGTTATGTTATTGGTAATCATGTTAAATGAGTAGTGTATGGAAAATTGTAAGTGGATCTTATTGAAGAACAAATATGTCAGTGATCAGTTAGAAATAAAGTTAATATAGTTTTGCCATCTTTGTTGAAGACTCACTGTAACAACTTGGAAATAAATGTTGAGTGTTAATATTCAGGTCTTTTGTATGTTAGCCATTCAGGCACACTGACTTACCAGTAAGTAAAACAGTCATTTGAAATTAGTCACAGACTGTACTGTATTCACCACCACCATCATCATCATCACCATCACCATCCTGATCTATTTTTTTCCAACTTAAGGTGACCTAGCATCCAGAAACAAAGAAAGGCAGACTGCATAAACTCCTCCTCACCATCTCATCCTCAGTTGCCCTCTCCTTCTCCTCCCGTTCATGTCACTGCTAAACACTCATTTATTCAAGTCGCTGCCTTTCTAATGTTCCATATGACTGAACACATTCTTGGGGATGTTTTAATGGGTGAATATTAGCTTAACTTAAACCTTGAATGTGTGTGTGTGTGTGTGTGTGTGTGTGTGTGTGTGTGTGTGTGTGTGTGTGTGTGAGAGAGAGAGAGAGAGAGTAGTAGTAGTTTGTGGTAAAGTTATTGACGGTTCCCATCAGTAGTGGTCTGTGCGAGGTCTTTGGGTGCAGGGAGGATGAGAGAGAGAGGTGGAGAAGGATGATTGGAGGGAAAGGAAGGAGAGAGGAAATAACCGGTGGAGAAGCAGAAGCGGTGTATACTGGAGAGGAAAGAAGAGGAGAGAGTAGCAGAAGAAGGTAAGAAAGGAAAAGAGCTGAAAGAAGAGGGAGGAGAGGAGGGAGATAGTTGAGAAAACATGGGAAGAGGGGAGAGGAAGGAGGCAGTGGAGATTGGTAGAGAAATGAAAATTAAGGAGAGAAGAATGAAGAGGGAAAAGGAAGAAGAGGTAGAATGTGGTGAGGAGAGAAGAATAGATGAGTGGAAGGAGGGAGGGGGAGAAAAAGAGCTACCGGGTAAGAGAGGGGGTGGGGATGGGGAGATGAATAGAGTGGAAGAAGGAGGGAGGGAGGAAGACAATAAGAACGAAGAGCAAGAAAAAGACCTATCTCCGTCTTCCACATCTCTCATGCAGAAGTGCCATGGAAACGATGGTGAATAATATTGTGCCAATGAGTTACGGGAAAAAAGCTGTAAAAGACCGAAAATCTCCTCCTGGTTAATAGGCCTATAATGGAACTCTCTTGAAGCAGTGTGTGTGTGTTTGTGTGTGTGTGTGTGTGTGAGAGAGAGAGAGAGAGAGAGCATGACCTCAGCTTCGTCTCAGTTCCTCTCACTCCATCTCCTTGCCTCACTCGGTCAGCATGTCTCTCCAGGTACTTACGGTGGAACAATGTGGAACAAAGGCTGAACAGTTTGGAAGTTAGTGGATGTGAAAGGGAGTTCGATGGAACAGTGTCGACAATGGATGATACGAAGGGAAATAAGTGGAAGAGGATGGTATGCAAATAAAAAAGTGTGGTTAGGGAGACGAGAGCAGTGGAAGAGCGCGAAGAAGGAATCTAAGAGGGACAGTATAAAGGTGGAAGTGTGGAGATGGGAGAGGGATGATATGCAAGTGGAACGTGGAGTATAGTAGTGGAGCAAGGTGGAACGGGGTGATAATCATGCAAGCAGAATAATTACGAAGGAAATACATGACGTTGGAAGTGAAACTGTTAATGTGTGTGTGTGTGTGTGTGTGTGTGTGTGTGAAGGGCATGTTAGAAGATGAAGCTCTAACAGACTGAGGAAAAGTGTACATGAGAGGTACAAGCTACTGTAGTATGTCTGAAAATGAGTGTTAGTATGTTAAAGCCTCCCATGGTAACACATATTCTCCACAGTTCATCATCATCATCTGCCTCTTCACAGTGCCCCCTGTATCCCCGTCTGAAGTAAGTACCGTATCAATTTCCATTAACATTTTTACACATTATTTATTTATTTTTTTTTTAGTTTCTGTTCGTCATTTTTTTTCGTTCTCATTATTTTTTTTTTCCACCTTCATTTTTTTTTTTTCAAGTTCTCTTTCTTTAGCTTATTTTCCTCTCACTTGATATCGCTTTTACCTTCATTTATATTTCCCACTGAATTTTTTGTTACTCTTTGAACGCTCCTTCTCTACCTACATTCTTAAGTTTCTCTTCCCCCGCCTGATTTCTGTTTTCCAGTTCTTCTTTCACATCTCGTCCACAACTCTTTCTGCAGTATATTCTCTCTCTCTCTCTCTCTCTCTCTCTCTCTCTCTCTCTCTCTCTCTCTCTCTCTCTTTAGCATTCTACCAACCATTTACGACTCTTGCATCTGAACTAGCTTACGACGAAATATAAGCTGTAATTCTTTCGTCCTAGTTTCATCTCTAAGGAACCTGTAATGTGTGTTGTCTCCGGTAGATGGTATTGCCTGAGCCGAGTGGAGATTACCTTCGCCATGAGGTCCAACACGGCTACACCTCCATCAGTGGTCGCTTCACCATTCCCCTGCCAGACGGTCGAACCCAGATCCTAAGGTTCACAGCAGATCGTACCGGCTACCACCCCGTCCTCACCTACACCAATACACCACAACACCACCTCCACCATCCCATCATACCACCTCGCTTATCCACACCAGTTCCACACCAGCCTCTTCCATTCCAGCACCATCCACTCCCACAGCTAAAGCAACATTTCTTCTCCCATAAAAAGGATCTTCCACCTAAACCAATCTATCGTTTCACCCCTCCACCTCACACACCTATTTCAGCTTCATTTCATCCTCTTCCACCTCAATATCATCCACTTCCACCGCCACAGCAACTCTTCTCAACTCAAGAAAAAACCCCGTCACTCCACATCAAACCTCTTCTACCCAAACCACTCCACCGGTCCACCTCTCCACCTCACACACCCACACCAGCTTCACATGAACCTCTTCCACCACAGTATCATCCCCTCCCACCTCCACAACAATTTCCATTAGTTCATAAATCCACGTCTCGCCAGGTTGCCCCGCTTTCCACTTCTGAAGGTTATAAATCGATTCCCACTCCTTATCAGTCCTTATCAGTTCCTTACAGGCCAATACAAGCCCTCAACAAGCCCGGATCAGCTCCTTATCAGCTCTTATCAGGTCCCAACAAGCCATCTTCAGTCTTTTATCAGCCGCCACCAGTTCCCTACAGGCTCCCACCAGCGTACAAACCCTTATCAGTCTCCATCAGGCCCATAGCAGCTTCGTATCAGCCCACACCACCCCACTATCAGCAAATATCAGCCCCCAATCACCCCACACCAGCCCCTTATCATCCCACTTCAACACACAAGCCGCCACCAGCCCCTTACAAACCTCTTTTTGTCGAGGATGAAGCAGAGACGACCACAGCTACAGTGAGAGAAGCTTAAAATTAACGCCATATCACAACAATAACGGACACGTGAAAGGGTCAGTGTTTTTGTATTTAATAGTAAACAAAAAGACTTTGATCCCAGTATATCACAAACAGAAGATTATTGGTTTTGTGATGGTATTTATGTGTGAGTGTAAATGTAAAAGTAAATACGTAAGAAAGCTAGTCTTGTTTGTAAATTAATAAGGAAACAAGATGGTGTCCGACTCTGACACATTACCAAACAGAAAAATATTAATGTAGCTTTGTGACAGTATAAGTGCGAATGGATTTATATGTAAAAATAAATACGTAAGAAAGCTGGTCTTGTTTGTAAGTGTGTAAGTAAACAAGATTTTGCCTATTTCAACACATTACCGAAGTGAAGATAAAAACAGTAGTTTTAAGTTTGGATCATAGTGTGTATTTAAGTGTTAATGACTTTGTAATAATAAACAAATAAGGTCAAACTTGTTTGTAAATGTATAAATAAACAAGAATGCCCCGACCACACCATATATGATGAACTGATGATAGCATTAACCTAGCTCTCAATACGATAAAACTACTAATTCATTCTTGATACCATCCGATGATTTGATTCGGCTCAGAAACTCCCCGTAGTGAAGGGGTTAATGAAGGCTATTTGAACCTACAGTACTTCTAATCCTCATAGTTCAAAAAGTGGTTCAAGAACTGAATAAAATCCTCTGGAGATAAGAATACAAAAATAAAAAAAAGAGAGAAAAAGAAAAGAAAGGTGCTATCGTTGTGAAGAGGACAAGTGTGAATAGATTAATATATGTGTAGCCTAACTGTATATACATAGAAAAATAAAATTTGTATGTATAGCAAAATAAATGTGAAAAATACTCGTGTTCTTCCAGCCAGAACGAATAGTAGATACGGCTGGATATTGGCCTTACTTTTTCCGCGTCTGACTTCGTCGTAACATCTCTTTTTTAGAGATTTATTCTGCAAGTTACACTTCGATGTCCTTTTGTTGAATTGGCACAAAGGAGCTTCCTTGATCGACGAGAATGCGAGCCTAGTATCGCCTAAAAACGGAAAATCGTAGTTACATAAAAAAAAAAAAAAAAAAATCTGGCACAGTTTATAGTGCTTTTGTTAACTGATTTTCTAACTTGTCGGGGATTTATTTATGAAACATTTAAGTTTTGCGTAATATGAGATTGCTTGTATGTTTTTTGTTCCTGCCCAAACTATGCACTTCTCAAAGTGAAATGAACAATAAAAGCATTTTAAAAATTTGATAATAGTAAACTACTGTGAAGACCTGTTTATTCTACTTATTGAGATCCTAGATAAATATACGGCGTTGAGGAAAATGCCTATGACGTCAGAGGTAAACATGGCATTTTCCTCGAGAAGTCAGCACGCGGTTCTCCGCCAAGTTTTCCTAATTTATTGTGGTTTACAGTGCAGTATAGTGTTCCAGCGTATTTGATCGTAATGCAAGGTGATACTTATGTCATCACGGTGGCTGTGGCGAGCCAGAGGAAGAGGTGGACCTATAAACCAGCGATACAAGGTAAAGTGCGTGTGTCGAAGTTTCATTGTACCCGTTATTCCTTCTTTACAGAGTTAATGTATAATCTCGTAGCTATAGTTTGTCATCCCTTCACATCGTCAGCGACTGAAGGTGAACACTAACTGATTGTAGATAACTGGGTTGGTCATAACTAGAAAATGTTAGCTGTCGTGTTGGGAAATTATTAAGTTTATGTTGTAGATTATGAATGCCATTGAGTGTAGTGGCTAGTCAGTTCGTGGAATAAGGTAGGTTAATTCAAGATTAAATTTAGCTGGGTTAGGTTTGGTTAATGGTAGTTATGAGTTTTTAGGATAACTAGCTAGCCATAAACTAAATCAACGTATAACAGCCAAACCTCACTCAGGGCCGTGCGTAGGATTTTTGAAAAGGGGGTGGGGGATTGGAAAGAAAAACTTCATAACATAGTTTATTCATTTTATTTCATTCATTCATTCATTCATCATCTAATCCTGTTGTCCCATGAGGAGCGTAGGAGCCCGGGACTGGAAAGTTGGTCCTGACATTTTAAGATGAGTGAACTACCTCATTCATCCCTGAGTGGCATTACGTGAGCAATAAACCCCAACCACCCCTTGGATGTAAACCTGCACAGGCTCAATCCGATTGGAGTTAATAGCTAACGCAGTATGGTAAACTTAGGTACTGTAACTAAAGTACTGAAAGGGTATAAACTCAGGGTAAATTACTGAACTCTAAGTGAAACAAAAAATTCTGTCGTTTACTTGACATCTTTCATAAAAAAAAAAAGCAAGGATGCATGAATGTTGTAATAAAATACGCCACCGTACCGAAGGGGGTTTAATAGCCATCCCCCTATAATGTTGGAGAAAATGGAAACGTCTATCGGATGAATGGATGGATCAGAGTGGGTTTGGACATTTTCGTAACACCTCTCCCTTAGCAATTTGTTTACCCGTCACACCTTAATATCCCGTTTTTCTTGTTATTGATGTAAACTATGTCGATAAAAAACGATGAAAAGAGAATATGACAGTGTTAAAGTGCAATGAGCAAAATACGGTACAGCGCAAAGGAAGGGAGTCGTAGTATGTGACTTTGAAGATTTTGTAACACCTCATCCTGAGCGAGTCTACTCATTACACCTTGATAGCCTCTTCTGTGCAATTAATGGAACTTGTGTTGATATTAAAACGATCTAGTCGGCAACATAAATCGCTAAGGAAGGGATGTTGCGAAGTTCCTTGTGCCACAAATACTACGGCCCAGAGAGACTTATGTTATCTTAAAAGCCCGGACGTTTGAAAGGCCTGGAAGGAGAACTGTGGAAGGAACTAGGCGGGAAGGGTCTAAGGGGCTGTGTGAATCTCTGAGGGCCTGTCAGGGAAGCAGTGCCAGGCCTTCTAGGGGGAAAATTAGACGGTCTGGGAGGAGGTTGCGGCTGCCTGTGCGGGAAGCTAGAAGTCCGTGATGGGGAAGACTGGCGGGTATTTGAATTTCGCGGTGGGGAGGCTGCCGGGGTGAGCTGGGATGAATGGGGGATGCCTGAAATTGATGTGAATTGAGCTGGAGCAGAGGAAAGCTGGGAAGTCTGTGGTGGTGGTGGTTGTGGACGGGAAGGCTGGTTGGTAGGTGGTAGGTTGACGACGAATACGGCTTGTTCCTCCTGTCTGACTTCATTTCCTGCAGGTCTGGCCGAGTTGACAGGAGATGCAGATGGATTAGAACTTGCAGGTACCTCAGGGAAGTTTTTAGGGCTGCCGGAAGGTTTAGCGGACGCAACTGGAGCGGACACAGGAGGGGAAACACTGCTTGCTGGTACCGGGGGCGAAATAACGGAGTTTGGGCTAGCGGCGGACGAAGGATTGGGCTGGATAGGCGGGAGTGGGATGTCCGGAGCCGCCGCTGGGACGCGATTTCTAACCACGGGTGCTGGGAAAGTGTTAATAAAGATTAAGCAGTGTTTACGATAGGCAGGTCTCCATTGTACTTATTTAGTATCAGAATTTAACCAGTTTTTATGATAGGCAATTCTTTTAATACAGTAGCAAGTTAAATATTGTCAGGAATCGTTTTTTGTATTTTATTTTCATGTTCTCTGCGATGTGGTGGTTTTACTTGTGGAAATAAAAGTATAAACAAGGAATCTTGTGAACAGGAAAGTATGTTTACCTGAAGTGGGTGGGGACGGTGGCAGCCTTCCCTCCCTGTACGTAACCTCCGCAGAATAACCAGTGTCTTTTCCTGCCTGGTATGTGACGACCTGGGGGGGATTGTTTAAAAAGGATATTAGCAGTAGTTGTAGCAGCAACGCCAGGCTCACCTAAGCGTCAACCCGGTGGACTGCAGGCTGAGTTGTCCTTTTGCTGTTGTCACTATCCTCTTGTCAGGGTATATGTAGGAAGTTTAGGGATGGTTGTATAAGAGGACAGTATGCCTACCTTGCTATGTAGGGACCACCGCGAGCAGTCGTTGGTCTTGCACCCGTAGAGAATATTAACTGGTTTAGAGATGATGAACTGTTTATTAGAATTCATTGTGTTTTGTCTTTTTTCCACAGTAATATTCAGTCTAGGTTGATTCTGAAGTGTTTGGTGGCCTTAGGGATGAACACGAAATTAAAGGGGAAAAAATATTTAGTTTTGTTGCGACTCGTTTGAATGAAACTAAAGGTATAGACTATAAGCTGTATATAAATTTTAGCTCGAGAAAGGTAGAACATAGTGGACTTGTAGGCTGACGGCTTTATTTTTCACCGTAATATTATTTCTGGTTTGTATGTCAAGCGTGTGAGTGAAGCAGAATGTAAAAGAAAAATCATACTCGTATTTAAGGACAAAAACTCTGTCAATCGATCTACTGTACCTGTATAGCCAGACGCCTCAGTCCCGTAAAGGGTGGCCACGAGCAAATCGCCTCGATGTCGCCCTGTCCCCTGCCATTTCGCTGCCCTACCCCCAGCTCACACCCCCTCATATACAGTACCTCTTCACTCTCTCCCTCCATCTCATCCTCGGTTTCCCCCTCCCTCTTCCCCTCCACCTCACTCACATACACTCATAAAAATACAAAAAATGCTGTACCTGTAGGCGACCGTCCGGCAGATTGACATGATACTCTCCCGTAACGGTGCCCTGTTGGTTGGTCTCGTGGTGGGCGAAGTCGTGGCCGCTAGCATCGTCCTTCACATTGTATCCGAAGTCGTACGAGACCAGGCTTAACTGTGGGGGTGTGGGGGTGATTATTAGTGCTTCAGCTGTGGGGGTGATTAGTGCTTCAGCCGTGGGGGTGATTAGTGCTTCAGCTGTGGGGGTGATTAGTGCTTCAGCTGTGGGGGTGATTAGTGCTTCAGCTGTGGGGGTGATTAGTGCTTCAGCTGTGGGGGTGATTAGTGCTTCAGCCGTGGGGGTGATTAGTGCTTCAGCTGTGGGGGTGATTAGTGCTTCAGCTGTGGGGGTGTTTAGTGCTTCAGCTGTGGGGGTGTTTAGTGCTTCAGCTGTGGGGGTGATTAGTGCTTCAGCTGTGGGAGGGAGTGGGTGATTAGTGCTTCAGCTGTGTGGTTGGAGGGTGAGAGGGAGTGTGATGGGGTGAAATCAGCCGCGACTTTGATGACATAATGCTTGGCTAAATAAAAAGTATCGGGGTTGATGTGAACGAAAATAAACACAGGAACTCCTTACCCAATTACGTCGTTTTTAACATGTTTCTTAGCTTAAAAAAAATACAGGAAAAAAAAAAAAACTAAGCCACGTGACGCAAGAAAGTGTACTGACGCGGAAAAATGGAAAACCAAAGCAATAATGTACATGTGGCGATTCCAGAAGTTTACGCAGACATATATACATAGGTTTCGCGTATGCTTATCTTAACCATCCACTCACCTCATCGTGGTGGTCTGCGGACGTGACGGTAGCACTCGCCGCCACAGCCACCACCACCACCTGTTAAAAAGAAAGAAAGAAAACACACTGGTATGAGTCTGAGGTGTTTATTCGGTCTGGCAGTGTTGGAGAGGGACGCCTTCATGTGGTGGCACTGATATGACTAGGTGGATCAACTGCCTGGGTATATAAACGTTCCTTAACTGCTTCACTACCCCACTGAAGGAAGAAAGGGAACTGCAGGATGAGGGCAACTTCATCCTGCAGTCCACTGGGTTTATGTTTCAGATGAGCCTGGGGTTTCACTTCCTCCTCCTCCTCCTCCTCCTCCTCCTCCTCCTACTACTACTACTACTACTACTACTACTACTACTACTACTACTACTACGGTACTATTACTAATACTATTCATTATAATTCACCCTCCAGTTCCTTAACCTAAACCCCTCCTCCTGCCAAGCCAAGACACCCCTTCTCGTGTACTCTTACATTTTGTACTTTCATCATAATCAGTCTGTGTTAATTTTGTTAATAATTACTACTGTAGACGTTGATTTTGTATGTATGTAAATGTATGTATGTATGTATCTATGTATATGTATGATTGTATATGTATGCATGTACGGTATATCAGTATGTACGGGTATATAACGAAGCTCCGAACTCTGTCAAACTTTTCATTTTCAAACGTCACACACACACGGCCATTGGGGATTCCTTAGCTGGCGGTATGAATTTGATCGATACTGATGTCCTACGAGGGGTGGTGTGGCCATTTCTGCTCCTGCGACGGCTTTCTTAGTGAAATGCGGGTGGCAGGATGCATAGAGTTTTGTAGACACGCTGTATGTGAGGAATGATGGCTGCATGGTGTGTGTGTGTGTGTGTGTGTGTGAGTGTGTGTGTGTGTGTGTGTGTGTGTGTGTGTGTGTGTGTGTGTGTGAGAGAGAGAGATCAGAGACACCAAACAAAGTACCAAATTTACGATATTGCATTTATCTCGTCGTGTAATCAGAGCATCGGCGTGAACGACTACATAACACCGAGATAACGAAACCACTCTTGATTACTCCATTACCGTTCTTAGGTTATATCAGTCACTATCATGAGACATCGTTAGAGATTATGACCAAAGTGCCTCCATCGCAAAATCGCCAAGTCAGTGTTTTGCAATAAGATGTTTTCATGCTTTCCTACGAGTCACATAATCTGTACTGAAAGAAAAAATAATAACCAAGATAATGAGAGTTGCCGTAAATTTCGCGTGCATCGTCCGTCCAGGTGGGAAAAGCGCACTGACCGCCATAGCTTCACCTTCTCCTTATATACGTGTGTGTGTGTGTGTGTGTGTGTGTGTGTGTGTGTGTGTGTGTGTGTGTGATAAACGCAATGTCTCAAACGAATGAGTACCAGGAACCGTATGTATAAAATTTCCTAAGCCTAAGTTGTGTGTAAAGTTGATTGTATTTACGAGTTTTCTTTCATGTTACTATCGAATACTTCACCGTCAAAATGGCGAATAATTACGGAACAAAATACGAAAATTAAAATCTGTAATTATAGTTAGGTGTTTAGGAGGGTTGTTTATCATAAAAAATAATTAGGATCCTTTATAAATAGGGCTTTATTCTTCGACATCCATTGCTTAGCCTGTGACGTCACGAAGGTAAACATTTCCACCAATCGCTTTTGTCCCGTATCAAATTAGTGACTGTCCCTTTCACTCCCATTATGTCCGAATGCTTCCTTTTACCGGAGCGCCATTGGGTGGATATTGGTGTTCCCTCAGGCAGAGAGAGAGAGAGAGGGGGTGGGGGAGGAAGTTGCACAGACAGATACAGAATTACAGATGTTGATGTTACAGATATATAGATGGATACAGACTGTGTGTGTGTGTGTGTGTGTGTGTGTGTGTGTGTGTGTGTGTGTGTGAGAGAGAGAGAGAGAGAGAGAGAGAGAGAGAGGAGTTGCGCAGATAGATACCTGGTTCATTCCATGCCAGATCAACCAAAGGTCTCCGGGTTACCTCCTCAAAAAAATATGAAGAAAAAATTCATGCAAATGTTATGTAAAACTCCCAGGTTTTATTTCTCCAACATGTGTAGTTTTTTGAGATACAGCCATGAAAAATGTACCCCTATTTTTGCACGTTTGGAAAAATTGGCCTGGAAACCAACTTTGGGCATCTGTAACACTATTATTATATACATTATTAAGTTAGAGAGAGTAAGAGCTCACACAAAGAGTATACACTATCCACGTATTTCATATCTGCCGTCCTTTGTGGTAGGCCTCTCACACTTTTTCTTATACAAAGCTTCAAAAATCAAAGAAATCCCAAAGTTTGCTTGGCGGGTTCTTTATTTAACATTTAAATTTAAGAAAGCTGTTGGTTTACAAGGGCTGAACCTACCTGTAATGTTTCTAATATACCTTAACATTGACACAAGAAAGCGCTCAGAAGTTTGCCAAGGTGAATACAGCCATTAACACTAAATATTTAAAATGGTGCTTAAATTATGGTTGTTGAAAATGGCCCGTTTGTAGGTTGGTCTTTCGCTAAGATGACAGTTAAGCAGCACTCATATTTTTCCCCTGCATTTATTTGTATTTAAGCATTAGTTTGTCAGAGCTTCATTGTGGTGTCATGATTCCTTCTATTTTTAATATTTTCTCGAAGACGTGGCATGTTTTTAAAAAGTGAAATATTTTGCTAATCACTAACCATTAATTTGATTATTATTAAGAACAAATTTTCATTTTTCGTTGGTATTTATTTTGGTATTATGATTGAATTGTAGGCATTGATTATTGTACAAGATATTCGATACAGTGTTACAGTAGGCCTAACATTTTTTGCCTTCTATAGTTGTTCAGTCACATTTCTTATTACAGAGTATCTTGACCAGATTGAGTTAAAGATAATACATAATCCCAGCTTGTGTGTATGACTTAAGAATATTAGGAATTAGTGAAGGGGATAATGCCTGTTCGAGAATTCTACCCTCATCTGTCTATATACCTGTATTTGTATTTGTCTATCTGTCAGTCTGGCTTAATCTGTCTGTTAATCCGTCTCTCTCTCTCTCTCTCTCTCTCTCTCTCTCTCTCTCTCTCTCTCTCTCTCTATTTTAATAACAGAACGGAGGAAGGAAAAACAAATGAATAAAAAAAATTATCTTTGCAATTTATAAAGTAATCGTTGTGAAGGGGTTAAATGTATTGGTTCGGGGGGTTTCTGTCACGTAAAATGCTGCCAGAGGGGTAGGTCGGTTCCCTTCCCCTAAATGACCCTACGGTAGCCTAGCCTCGGGCCCCTTCCCTACGCCCCCAAAGGGTTATCATCATTGGCGAGTGAATTTTGCCCCCAGTAAAATTAAACTGTCCGGCTCGGGGAAGGAAGGGCCAGTGTTCAAAGGCGCCAATATTGAGTTTAGTCCATGAATTAGTCCACGAAACACTGTATAAAGCGTCGTACTTTTCCCTGGTATAATCATGAATAGGTATACTCATTAGGGAGGGTCTCAGCTCTACAGAATTCCTCATAGAAGCATAAAAAAAAAAAAAAAAACTGAATTGGTAAGGGTATGTAACATCTCTCGAAAAATGAGTTCTTTCTTTCTTTCTTTCTTTTCATACTTTTTTTTATTATTGGCCCTTCGTGCATTCAGACGGATAATTCATCCTTTAGTCTTCTTGTATTTCTGTTTTCCTTCAGTTATTTCCTGCTGTAAGTTTATTTTTTGTGCTGGTTTTCATGGTTACGCTAAGACTTCCATTTTCATGTCTTGTGTCTTGCATTTGTTTTCGTGTTTTTGTTTTGCTGCTTGTGTTTTGTGGCTTATACGTTTTTTGTTTTCCTGCATGTGTGTTTTGATGTGTTTTCCCGAATTTACTGTTAAGTCAGACTCGATATTGTCCTTCTCTCGCTGCAACTGCATCTCAACGTGCTGGAGTCTCTGGGACAGCCACGTGAAGGTCCCTAAGGACATCGAGATTTTCATGCTGGCTGGAATTGCGACTTGGAGGCTGACTTGCCAGGGATTCAGATAGTCACACTGGCAGCTGATTGTGTACAGGTGCAGCAGCAGATACTTTCCCCGGTCATGGGATATCCGAGGCCTGTAGACGGGCCTCCCAAACATTGGTCGGTGGCGGCGGTGGTGGTTGTGTTACTTGGGCTTGAGCTGCAGTGTGCCGAGGTGCAGGGGTCGTCCGTGGTTTAGGGACACAAGGATGAGTGGGCATTGTGTTCCCCTCCACAGTAGCAGCACTTATGTTTGAAGTGTTTGCCTCTCTTAATTTTTTCCAGACAGGTGTTACCTTCGTTCCCCCCAGCACTACACTTCCACGCCAGATGTCCCCACCTGCTAGAGCGGTAGCAGTGGTCAGGCTTCGAAACACAGCGTGCAACCCTCCTGTATCCCGATGTCCTGATGAATACTGTCTCTGGAATCTCCCCCGCTAACAGAGCAATAGTGTCATAAAAGACTTTGTAGTTCCTTTGTGGTTACTTGTAGTTGAGTTATATATATATTAGACTTGTGGACGAGCGGTTATTATACTGGAGTAGCTTCGTGAGTAGCTAATCTTCTTTCCCATTTGTCATGTAGTGACAGGAGAGGTAAAGAATAGTATGGGACTATTTTTATTTGTCTTGGAAATATTAACAAGTCTCTCACTCACGAGTGAGTTGAGCAGAGTCCCTGTCTCCCTGTCTCGCTCTCTCAGTCTCTCTCTCTCAAGTTGCTAAGCCCTTTCTCCTTCTGACCTGCCTGTTCTAAGGCCTGTCTCCTTCTGAGCTCTCTTTCCTAAATTCTGGTGAAACAGGAGACGTATCACGTGTGTTCCTTGTGGATGGAAAGTTTAAGAAGCCTGTGTGTGAGTATGTGTGTATGTGTGTGTATGGTCACTAGGGCTTTGTTCACCGGTGGATTGCTGACAACTAACTGCATCATCTCCTTACTGGCCACTGTCGTCAGCTTTCCTCAGTGTAATTTGCAAGCTCATTTCCCATTCCCAGGCTCGCATAGAGCTGTCTATCTATCTATTTATCTATCTATCTATTATGATTTGTAATTATAATATGGAGTCCTGATAATAGATTTTGCCAGCCATTCTTATCTTCATCCACAGAACATCTGAAATTTCAAGATCCTCCACCGCCCAGTAGACAGGAACATTATGAATAATAATCCTGGGTTGGGGTGGTTGATGACAGCTTGCAAAAACACACCAGTAAATCCATCCTCAGTCAATAATCCACAGCATGGCCACATTTCAGTGTCACATTTGGATGAGTCTTACCTTCTTTGAGCAGTACCTCAACTTCAGGAAACTGTTTTGCCACAGAAACCGTCCACTTAGCTTTTTGTGAAAGGGAGAGCTCACATATCCGAGAGGAAATTCACCATCACTGTGGTATCATGATTTTGCTCCATATCACCACAGCCCACCACATTCTCAGCATCTGGTTCATTAGTGGCCTGCCCCGTGCGTTGGCGTTTGCTAACACCTCGTCCTGTATCATTCACACACGTCATCCATGTTCGTGCTTCATATAGTGGATTATTCCTGCCCTTATCCGTAACCCCTAGAGGACGAGAGACTATCATAGACGCCAATCAGTCCCCTGATGTTTTAGGTATGCTCAGAGGGGAGAGGCCCTCTGTGTTTGTGGTGACGGCATGGGAGCCAGCACACAAGGTCATGTTAAAGTGAAAAGAGTATAATCAGCCAGTCAGTCAGAGAGAGAGAGAGAGAGAGAGAGAGAGAGAGAGAGAGATTGTAATGCTAGAAAAGAAAATGATTTGGGCACATTGGTAATGCTGACTGAGCCGTCCCCGCAACACATCAGAATTGGGTCGCTTAACAGTCCCCGCAACACATGACAATTGGGTGGTGTGACAGTCCCCGCAACACATGACAATTGGGTGGTGTAACAGTCCCCGCAACACATGACAATTGGGTGGTGTGACAGTCCCCGCAACACATAAGAATTGGGTCGCGTAACGGTCCCCACAACACATGAAAATTGAATCCCTTAAGTTCCCGCAACACATGAAAATTTGATCCCTTGACAGTCCCCGCAACACATGAAAATTGGATGGTGTAACAGTCCCCGCAACACATGAAAATTAGATCACTTAACAGTCCCCGCAACACATGAGAATTGGGTGGTATAACAGTCCCTGGAACACATGAAAATTGTGTCGCTTAACAGTCCCCATAACACATGAAAATTTTGTTGCTTAACAGTCTCCGCAACACAAGAAAATTGAATTGCGTGACGTATGGACCACTCCTTTTCCACACTGGGTTAGGATACGACATTACAAAGGAAACCCATTTATTGTTATCATGATTTTATTTTGCCAATGGATGTACAGGACTTCAGCAGACTTTCATCTAACAAAAGCTCGCTAAAATAAACTCTGGTACAATTCAAATCAACAAAGTCTAAGACTCAGTTTCAGAGTCCTAGCTTTGGCTACTAATTTGGCGAGATTTTTTTTTTTTTTTTTTTTGAGCTGTGTGAATGATTGTTTATTCATTTATTTGTGTGTGTGTGTGTGTGTGTGTGTGTGTGTGTGTGTGTGTGTGTGTGTGTAACATTTGAAGGGTCACTGTTAGAATTTATATACTAATTTGATTTTTATTTATTTTATTTTTAAGTTGTGAGTAGGAGGAGAGGAGGATCGAGAGCGAGATGAGAGATGGAATAGATTTTTCTCAATTGACAGGAAAATTTGTTGAAGTGACGTGGAAGTAAGTTTTTATTTATATTTATTTATATTTATTTATTTATGTATTTTTTAGGGGTATGATGAGCGAAGTTGATGTGGGGATGGAGAGTAACACAGTGAAGAGATGAGAAAATCGTTGAAATGAAGTTGATGTGGAACTGAGAAGAAGACAAAGAACGAGACTGATTTTTTGCCCGTTTTCCTAAGTATTAGTCTAACTCATTAACGTGAAACTAATGTTGGAATGAGCAGAGGAAGACCGAGGACGAGGTGGAGAATTTAGCCATTTCGAAGACTTGGCTCCTTTGAACTGATACTGGAATGAGTTTAGGGACCCCTGAATGATAGAAAACGAAGTGTGTGTGTGAGGAAGAGTGACTTGGAGTGGCGGGAAATATGAAGAGGCGCGTTTAGGATAGTGTTTTCGTTGCAGATACATTGGGTAAACTCTGGGATTGTATGTTTAATGTCAGATAATTGAAACTCACAGGTTGATTGCCAATGTGTTTAATCAGAGAGACAAATATTGATGGATTAAATTTACTGGGGAAATATACGAACACTGATAGACGAACAGATATATGGAGAGGCAGACAGATGGGTGTGTGCTTGGGTGGATAGATTGAGTGATTGCTAGATAGATAAACTTAGGTCTTGTTTAGCTGTGTGTGTGTGTGTGTGTGTGTGTAATGTCTACGCCAGAGAGAAGGGGTCAACTCGGGGATTGGTTAGCGACCGTGGGGGTGTCCATAGGCGGAGTAGGGGGGTGGGGGAGGGTAGGAGGGACGAAAATGTCCGTGGTTATAACCGTGTCCGTGGTGATAGGGGTGATGGGGATGATGGGGGTGATGGGGGGCGGGGTGGGGACGGTGATGACGGACAGGAGGGGGATGGGGGGCGGGGACGGGATGGGGGTGAGCGGGGACGTGTGTGTGCACCTGGAGGGGTTCACCATCGTACGTGATTTCCACCACGTACCCCCCATCCTTGGTCGCTTCGTACGTGGCCTTCTGCACGCGACCGTCTGGGAGCATCACCTGTTAGATTAAGGAAGGTTAGATTGTGCTAGATTAGATTAGGGGAGGGGGGAAGGGAGGAAGATAAGCTAGATTAGGGTAGGTGAGGTGAAGGTAAGGTTAGGTTAGCATATCTTTGGGAAGCATATTTATAAAGTATGTTAATTGTTTCCCTTCATTCCTCCTAGTGTGAATGTGAAATGTTAGAAAGCTGTACTAATTAAGGTAAATATATAGGCAGGTAATCTTAAATCTTGCGCTCAGAATGTAAGGTTAGGTTAGCATACCTTTGGGAATCATATTTATAAAGTATGTTAATTGTTTCCCTTCATTCCTTCTAGTGTGAGTGTGAAATGTTAGAAAGCTGTACTAATTAAGGTTAATATATAGGCAGGTAATCTTATATCTTGCGCTCAGGTTAATTAATGTCACCTGGTACCCCCCCGTGGTCACATCGCCGTCCCTGGCCTCGTAGTGGCGGTAGTTGTTGGCGGAAGGATCGTCCACTACTCCATATTCAAAGTCGTACACCGGCCGAATCTGAGGGGATAAGGGACTCAA